>NW_028249678.1:600000-994784 GCF_964263255.1 Lissotriton vulgaris | reverse complement strand
TATGACTTTTTCAACTAAAATAAGTGTGTTTAAAGGCATTTCTGTGCCTGAATTGGTCAAAATTGAAGCTTTTGAGTCAGCAAAACTCTGTAAAAATGGCAATTTTGGTCACTGTGAGGGTTTATAAAGTGGTTATTCAACATGAGGCACGATCCAATTGACATTTTGAAACATTTTTGGAACAGTCCAAAAAGTCAATTTTCTGATGAAAAATGATGACTCCGGAGCTGTCGAAAGTTCCAAAAATGGTCAATATGGATGAAATTTTAACATTTAATCTTTTGACTCTAAATGACTGTTGGATGTGAATTATGACTTTTTCAACTAAAATAACGGTGTTTAAAGGCATTTCTGTGCCTGAAATCGGTCAAAATTGAAGCTTTTGAGTAAGCAAAACTCTGTAAAAATTGCAATTTTGGTCACTGTGGGGGTTTATAAAGTGGTTATTCAACATGAGGCACGATCCAATTGACATTTTGAATCATTTTTGGAACAGTCCAAAAAGTCAATTTTCTGATGAAAAACAATGACTCCAGAGCTGTCGAAAGTTCCCAAAATGGTCAATATGGATGAAATTTTAACATTTAATCTTTTGACTCTAAATGACTGTTGGATGTGAATTGTGACTTTTTCAACTAAAATAAGTGTGTTTTAAGGCATTTCTGTGCCTGAAATTGGTCAAAATTGAAGCTTTTGAGTAAGCAAAACTCTGTAAAAATGGCAATTTTGGTCACTGTGGGCGTTTATAAAGTGGTTATTCAACATGAGGCACGATCCAATTGACATTATGAATCATTTTTGGAACTGTCCAAAAAATCAATTTTCGGATGAAAAACGATGACTCCGGAGCTGTCGAAAGTTCCCAAAATGGTCAATATGGATGAAATTTTAACATTTAATCTTTTGACTCTAAATGACTGTTGGATGTGAATTATGACTTTTTCAACTAAAATAACTGTGTTTAAAGGCATTTCTGTGCCTGAAATCGGTCAAAATTGAAGCTTTTGAGTAAGCAAAACTCTGTAAAAATGGCGATTTTGGTCACTGTGAGGTTTTGAAAAGTGGTTATTCAACATGAGGCACGATCCAATTGACATTTTGAATCATTTTTGGAACAGTCCAAAAAATCAATTTTCTGATGAAAAACGATGACTCCGGAGCTGTCGAAAGTTCCCAAAATGGTCAATATGGATGAAATGTTAACATTTAATCTTTTGACTCTAAATGACTGTTGGATGTGAATTATGACTTTTTCAACTAAAATAAATGTGTTTGAAGGCATTTCTGTGCCTGAAAGTGGTCAAAATTGAAGCTTTTGATTAAGCAAAACTCTGTAAAAATGGCAATTTTGGTCACTGTGAGGGTTTATAAAGTGGTTATTTAACATGAGGCATGATCCAATTGACATTTTGAATCATTTTTGGAACTTTCCAAAAAATCAATTTTCTGATGAAAAACGATGACTCCGGAGCTGTCGAAAGTTCCCAAAATGGTCAACATGGATGAAATTTTAACATTTAATCTTTTGACTCTAAATGACTGTTGGATGTGAATTATGACTTTTTCAACTAAAATAAGTGTGTTTAAAGGCATTTCTGTGCCTGAAATAGGTCAAAATTGAAGATTTTGAGTAAGCAAAACTCTGTAAAAATGGCAATTTTGGTCACTGTGAGGGTTTATAAAGTGGTTATTCAACATGAGGCACGATCCATTTGACATTTTGAATCATTTTTGGAACAGTCCAAAAAATCAATTTTTGGATGAAAAACGATGACTCCGGAGCTGTCGAAAGTTCCCAAAATGGTCAATATGGATGAAATTTTAGCATTTAATCTTTTGACTCTAAATGACTGTTGGATGTGAATTATTTCTTTTCCAACTAAAATAAGTGTGTTTAAAGGCATTTCTGTGCCTGAAATTGGTCAAAATGGAAGCTTTTGAGTAAGCAAAACTCTGTAAAAATGGCAATTTTTGTCACTGTGAGGTTTTTATAAAGTGGTTATTCAACATGAGGCACGATCCAATTGACATTTTGAAACATTTTTGGAACAGTCCAAAAAATCAATTTTCTGATGAAAAACGATGACTCCGGAGCTGTCGAAAGTTCCCAAAATGGTCAATATGGATGAAATTTTAACATTTAATCTTTTGACTCTAAATGACTGTTGGATGTGAATTATGACTTTTTCAACTAAAATAAGTGTGTTTAAAGGCATTTCTGTGCCTGAAATTGGTCAAAATTGAAGCTTTTGAGTAAGCAAAACTCTGTAAAAATGGCAATTTTGGTCACTGTGACGGTTTATAAAGTGGTTATTCAACATGAGGCACGATCCAATTGACATTTTGAATCATTTTTTGAACAGTCCAAAAAATCAATTTTCTGATGAAAAACGATGACTCCGGAGCTGTCGAAAGTTCCCAAAATGGTCAATATGGATGAAATTTTAACATTTAATCTTTTGACTCTAAATGACTTTTGGATGTGAATTATTTCTTTTTCAACTAAAATAAGTGTGTTTAAAGGCATTTCTGTGCCTGAAATTGGTCAAAATGGAAGCTTTTGAGTAAGCAAAACTCTGTAAAAATGGCAATTTTTGTCACTTTGAGGTTTTAAAAAGTGGTTATTCAACATGAGGCACGATCCAATTGACATTTTGAATCATTTTTGGAACAGTCCAAAAAATCAATTTTCTGATGAAAAACGATGACTCCGGAGCTGTCGAAAGTTCCCAAAATGGTCAATATGGATGAAATTTTAACATTTAATCTTTTGACTCTAAATGACTGTTGGATGTGAATTATGACTTTTTCAACTAAAATAAGTGTGTTTAAAGGCATTTCTGTGCCTGAATTGGTCAAAATTGAAGCTTTTGAGTCAGCAAAACTCTGTAAAAATGGCAATTTTGGTCACTGTGAGGGTTTATAAAGTGGTTATTCAACATGAGGCACGATCCAATTGACATTTTGAAACATTTTTGGAACAGTCCAAAAAGTCAATTTTCTGATGAAAAATGATGACTCCGGAGCTGTCGAAAGTTCCAAAAATGGTCAATATGGATGAAATTTTAACATTTAATCTTTTGACTCTAAATGACTGTTGGATGTGAATTATGACTTTTTCAACTAAAATAACTGTGTTTAAAGGCATTTCTGTGCCTGAAATCGGTCAAAATTGAAGCTTTTGAGTAAGCAAAACTCTGTAAAAATTGCAATTTTGGTCACTGTGGGGGTTTATAAAGTGGTTATTCAACATGAGGCACGATCCAATTGACATTTTGAATCATTTTTGGAACAGTCCAAAAAGTCAATTTTCTGATGAAAAATGATGACTCCGGAGCTGTCGAAAGTTCCCAAAATGGTCAATATGGATGAAATTTTAACATTTAATCTTTTGAATCTAAATGGCTGTTGGATGTGAATTATGACTTTTTCAACTAAAATAAGTGTGTGTAAAGGCATTTCTGTGCCTGAAATTGGTCAAAATTGAAGCTTTTGAGTAAGCAAAACTCTGTAAAAATGGTGATTTTGGTCACTGTGAGGGTTTATAAAGTGGTTATTCAACATGAGGCACGATCCAATTGACATTTTGAATCATTTTTTGAACAGTCCAAAAAATCAATTTTCTGATGAAAAACGATGACTCCGGAGCTGTCGAAAGTTCCCAAAATGGTCAATATGGATGAAATTTTAACATTTAATCTTTTGACTCTAAATGACTGTTGGATGTGAATTATTTCTTTTTCAACTAAAATAAGTGTGTTTAAAGGCATTTCTGTGCCTGAAATTGGTCAAAATGGAAGCTTTTGAATAAGCAAAACTCTGTAAAAATGGCAATTTTTGTCACTTTGAGGTTTTAAAAAGTGGTTATTCAACATGAGGCACGATCCAATTGACATTTTGAATCATTTTTGGAACAGTCCAAAAAGTCAATTTTCTGAGGAAAAATGATGACTCCGGAGCTGTCGAAAGTTCCCAAAATGGTCAATATGGATGAAATTTTAACATTTAATCTTTTGACTCTAAATGACTGTTGGATGTGAATTATGACTTTTTCAACTAAAATAACTGTGTTTAAAGGCATTTCTGTGCCTGAAATCGGTCAAAATTGAAGCTTTTGAGTAAGCAAAACTCTGTAAAAATTGCAATTTTGGTCACTGTGGCAGTTTATAAAGTGGTTATTCAACATGAGGCACGATCCATTTGACATTTTGAATCATTTTTGGAACAGTCCAAAAAATCAATTTTTGGATGAAAAACGATGACTCCGGAGCTGTCGAAAGTTCCCAAAATGGTCAATATGGATGAAATTTTAGCATTTAATCTTTTGACTCTAAATGACTGTTGGATGTGAATTATTTCTTTTCCAACTAAAATAAGTGTGTTTAAAGGCATTTCTGTGCCTGAAATTGGTCAAAATGGAAGCTTTTGAGTAAGCAAAACTCTGTAAAAATGGCAATTTTTGTCACTGTGAGGTTTTTATAAAGTGGTTATTCAACATGAGGCACGATCCAATTGACATTTTGAAACATTTTTGGAACAGTCCAAAAAATCAATTTTCTGATGAAAAACGATGACTCCGGAGCTGTCGAAAGTTCCCAAAATGGTCAATATGGATGAAATTTTAACATTTAATCTTTTGACTCTAAATGACTGTTGGATGTGAATTATGACTTTTTCAACTAAAATAAGTGTGTTTAAAGGCATTTCTGTGCCTGAAATTGGTCAAAATTGAAGCTTTTGAGTAAGCAAAACTCTGTAAAAATGGCAATTTTGGTCACTGTGACGGTTTATAAAGTGGTTATTCAACATGAGGCACGATCCAATTGACATTTTGAATCATTTTTTGAACAGTCCAAAAAATCAATTTTCTGATGAAAAACGATGACTCCGGAGCTGTCGAAAGTTCCCAAAATGGTCAATATGGATGAAATTTTAACATTTAATCTTTTGACTCTAAATGACTTTTGGATGTGAATTATTTCTTTTTCAACTAAAATAAGTGTGTTTAAAGGCATTTCTGTGCCTGAAATTGGTCAAAATGGAAGCTTTTGAGTAAGCAAAACTCTGTAAAAATGGCAATTTTTGTCACTTTGAGGTTTTAAAAAGTGGTTATTCAACATGAGGCACGATCCAATTGACATTTTGAATCATTTTTGGAACAGTCCAAAAAATCAATTTTCTGATGAAAAACGATGACTCCGGAGCTGTCGAAAGTTCCCAAAATGGTCAATATGGATGAAATTTTAACATTTAATCTTTTGACTCTAAATGACTGTTGGATGTGAATTATGACTTTTTCAACTAAAATAAGTGTGTTTAAAGGCATTTCTGTGCCTGAATTGGTCAAAATTGAAGCTTTTGAGTCAGCAAAACTCTGTAAAAATGGCAATTTTGGTCACTGTGAGGGTTTATAAAGTGGTTATTCAACATGAGGCACGATCCAATTGACATTTTGAAACATTTTTGGAACAGTCCAAAAAGTCAATTTTCTGATGAAAAATGATGACTCCGGAGCTGTCGAAAGTTCCAAAAATGGTCAATATGGATGAAATTTTAACATTTAATCTTTTGACTCTAAATGACTGTTGGATGTGAATTATGACTTTTTCAACTAAAATAACTGTGTTTAAAGGCATTTCTGTGCCTGAAATCGGTCAAAATTGAAGCTTTTGAGTAAGCAAAACTCTGTAAAAATTGCAATTTTGGTCACTGTGGGGGTTTATAAAGTGGTTATTCAACATGAGGCACGATCCAATTGACATTTTGAATCATTTTTGGAACAGTCCAAAAAGTCAATTTTCTGATGAAAAATGATGACTCCGGAGCTGTCGAAAGTTCCCAAAATGGTCAATATGGATGAAATTTTAACATTTAATCTTTTGACTCTAAATGGCTGTTGGATGTGAATTATGACTTTTTCAACTAAAATAAGTGTGTGTAAAGGCATTTCTGTGCCTGAAATTGGTCAAAATTGAAGCTTTTGAGTAAGCAAAACTCTGTAAAAATGGTGATTTTGGTCACTGTGAGGGTTTATAAAGTGGTTATTCAACATGAGGCACGATCCAATTGACATTTTGAATCATTTTTTGAACAGTCCAAAAAATCAATTTTCTGATGAAAAACGATGACTCCGGAGCTGTCGAAAGTTCCCAAAATGGTCAATATGGATGAAATTTTAACATTTAATCTTTTGACTCTAAATGACTGTTGGATGTGAATTATTTCTTTTTCAACTAAAATAAGTGTGTTTGAAGGCATTTCTGTGCCTGAAATTGGTCAAAATTAAAGCTTTTGAGTAAGCAAAACTCTGTAAAAATGGCAATTTTGGTCACTGTGAGCGTTTATAAAGTGGTTATTCAACATGAGGCACGATCCAATTCACATTTTGAATCATTTTTGGAACTGTCCAAAAAATCAATTTTCGGATGAAAAACGATGACTCCAGAGCTGTCGAAAGTTCCCAAAATGGTCAATATGGATGAAATTTTAACATTTAATCTTTTGACTCTAAATGACTGTTGGATGTGAATTATGACTTTTTCAACTAAAATAAGTGTGTTTGAAGGCATTTCTGTGCCTGAAATTGGTCAAAATGGAAGCTTTTGAGTAAGCAAAACTCTGTAAAAATGGCAATTTTGGTCACTGTGAGGTTTTTATAAAGTGGTTATTCAACATGAGGCACGATCCAATTGACATTTTGAAACATTTTTGGAACAGTCCAAAAAGTCAATTTTCTGATGAAAAACGATGACTCCGGAGCTGTCGAAAGTTCCCAAAATGGTCAATATGGATGAAATTTTAACATTTAATCTTTTGACTCTAAATGACTTTTGGATGTGAATTATGACTTTTTCAACTAAAATAAGTGTGTTTAAAGGCATTTCTGTGCCTGAAATTGGTCAAAATTGAAGCTTTTGAGTAAGCATAACTCTGTAAAAATGGCAATTTTGGTCACTGTGAGGGTTTATAAAGTGGTTATTCAACATGAGGCACGTTCCAATTGACATTTTGAATCATTTTTTGAACAGTCCAAAAAATTAATTTTCGGATGAAAAACGATGACTCCGGAGCTGTCGAAAGTTCCCAAAATGGTCAATATGGATGAAATTTTAACATTTAATCTTTTGACTCTAAATGACTGTTGGATGTGAATTATGACTTTTTCAACTAAAATAACTGTGTTTAAAGGCATTTCTGTGCCTGAAATCGGTCAAAATTGAAGCTTTTGAGTAAGCAAAACTCTGTAAAAATGGCAATTTTGGTCACTGTGGGGGTTTATAAAGTGGTTATTCAACATGAGGCACGATCCAATTGACATTTTGAATCATTTTTGGAACAGTCCAAAAAATCAATTTTCGGATGAAAAACGATGACTCCGGAGCTGTCGAAAGTTCCCAAAATGGTCAATATGGATGAAATTTTAACATTTAATCTTTTGACTCTAAATGACTGTTGGATGTGAATTATTTCTTTTCCAACTAAAATAAGTGTGTTTAAAGGCATTTCTGTGCCTGAAATTGGTCAAAATGGAAGCTTTTGAGTAAGAAAAACTCTGTAAAAATGGCAATTTTTGTCACTGTGAGGTTTTTATAAAGTGGTTATTCAACATGAGGCACGATCCAATTGACATTTTGAAACATTTTTGGAACAGTCCAAAAAGTCAATTTTCTGATGAAAAACGATGACTCCGGAGCTGTCGAAAGTTCCCAAAATGGTCAATATGGATGAAATTTTAATATTTAATCTTTTGACTCTAAATGACTGTTGGATGTGAATTATGACTTTTTCAACTAAAATAAGTGTGTTTAAAGGCATTTCTGTGCCTGAAATTGGTCAAAATTGAAGCTTTTGAGTAAGCAAAACTCTGTAAAAATTGCAATTTTGGTCACTGTGACGGTTTATAAAGTGGTTATTCAACATGAGGCACGATCCAATTGACATTTTGAATCATTTTTTGAACAGTCCAAAAAATCAATTTTCTGATGAAAAACGATGACTCCGGAGCTGTCGAAAGTTCCCAAAATGGTCAATATGCATGAAATTTTAACATTTAATCTTTTGACTCTAAATGACTGTTGGATGTGAATTATTTCTTTTTCAACTAAAATAAGTGTGTTTGAAGGCATTTCTGTGCCTGAAATTGGTCAAAATTAAAGCTTTTGAGTAAGCAAAACTCTGTAAAAATGGCAATTTTGGTCACTGTGAGGGTTTATAAAGTGGTTATTCAACATGAGGCACGATCCAATTCACATTTTGAATCATTTTTGGAACTGTCCAAAAAATCAATTTTCGGATGAAAAACGATGACTCCAGAGCTGTCGAAAGTTCCCAAAATGGTCAATATGGATGAAATTTTAACATTTAATCTTTTGACTCTAAATGACTGTTGGATGTGAATTATGACTTTTCCAACTAAAATAAGTGTGTTTAAAGGCATTTCTGTGCCTGAAATTGGTCAAAATGGAAGCTTTTGAGTAAGCAAAACTCTGTAAAAATGGCAATTTTGGTCACTGTGAGGTTTTAAAAAGTGGTTATTCAACATGAGGCACGATCCAATTGACATTTTGAATTGTTTTGGAACAGTCCAAAAAATCAATTTTCTGATGAAAAACGATGACTCCGGAGCTGTCGAAAGTTCCCAAAATGGTCAATATGGATGAAATTTTAACATTTAATCTTTTGACTCTAAATGACTGTTGGATGTGAATTATGACTTTTTCAACTAAAATAAGTGTGTTTGAAGGCATTTCTGTGCCTGAAATTAGTCAAAATTGAAGCTTTTTATTAAGCAAAACTCTGTAAAAATGGCAATTTTGGTCACTGTGAGGGTTTATAAAGTGGTTATTCAACATGAGGCATGATCCAATTGACATTTTGAATCATTTTTGGAACTTTCCAAAAAATCAATTTTCTGATGAAAAACGATGACTCCGGAGCTGTCGAAAGTTCCCAAAATGGTCAATATGGATGAAATTTTAACATTTAATCTTTTGACTCTAAATGGCTGTTGGATGTGAATTATGACTTTTTCAACTAAAATAAGTGTGTTTAAAGGCATTTCTGTGCCTGAAATTGGTCAAAATTGAAGCTTTTGAGTAAGCAAAACTCTGTAAAAATGGCAATTTTGGTCACTGTGACGGTTTATAAAGTGGTTATTCAACATGAGGCACGATCCAATTGACATTTTAAATCATTTTTTGAACAGTCCAAAAAATCAATTTTCTGATGAAAAACGATGACTCCGGAGCTGTCGAAAGTTCTCAAAATGGTCAATATGGATGAAATTTTAACATTTAATCTTTTGACTCTAAATGACTGTTGGATGTGAATTATTTCTTTTTCAACTAAAATAAGTGTGTTTAAAGGCATTTCTGTGCCTGAATTGGTCAAAATTGAAGCTTTTGAGTAAGCAAAACTCTGTAAAAATGGCAATTTTGGTCACTGTGAGGGTTTATAAAGTGGTTATTCAACATGAGGCACGATCCAATTGACATTTTGAAACATTTTTGGAACAGTCAAAAAAATCAATTTTCGGATGAAAAACGATGACTCCGTCGAAAGTTCCCAAAATGGTCAATATGGATGAAATTTTAACATTTAATCTTTTGACTCTAAATGACTGTTGGATGTGAATTATGACTTTTTCAACTAAAATAAATGTGTTTGAAGGCATTTCTGTGCCTGAAATTGGTCAAAATTGAAGCTTTTGATTAAGCAAAACTCTGTAAAAATAGCAATTTTGGTCACTGTGAGGGTTTATAAAGTGGTTATTCAACATGAGGCATGATCCAATTGACATTTTGAATCATTTTTGGAACTTTCCAAAAAATCAATTTTTCTGATGAAAAACGATGACTCCGGAGCTGTCGAAAGTTCCCAAAATGGTCAATATGGATGAAATTTTAACATTTAATCTTTTGACTCTAAATGACTGTTGGATGTGAATTATGACTTTTTCAACTAAAATAAGTGTGTTTAAAGGCATTTCTGTGCCTGAAATTGGTCAAAATTGAAGCTTTTAAGTAAGCAAAACTCTGTAAAAATGGCAATTTTGGTCACTGTGACGGTTTATAAAGTGGTTATTCAACAAGAGGCACGATCCAATTGACATTTTGAATCATTTTTTGAACAGTCCAAAAAATCAATTTTCTGATGAAAAACGATGACTCCGGAGCTGTCGAAAGTTCCCAAAATGGTCAATATGGATGAAATTTTTACATTTAATCTTTTGACTCTAAATGACTGTTGGATGTGAATTATTTCTTTTTCAACTAAAATAAGTGTGTTTAAAGGCATTTCTGTGCCTGAAATTGGTCAAAATGGAAGCTTTTGAGTAAGCAAAACTCTGTAAAAATGGCAATTTTTGTCACTGTGAGGTTTTAAAAAGTGGTTATTCAACATGAGGCACGATCCAATTGACATTTTGAATCATTTTTGGAACAGTCCAAAAAATCAATTTTCTGATGAAAAACGATGACTCCAGAGCTGTCGAAAGTTCCCAAAATGGTCAATATGGATGAAATTTTAACATTTAATCTTTTGACTCTAAATGACTGTTGGATGTGAATTGTGACTTTTTCAACTAAAATAAGTGTGTTTTAAGGCATTTCTGTTCCTGAAATTGGTCAAAATTGAAGCTTTTGAGTAAGCAAAACTCTGTAAAAATGGCAATTTTGGTCACTGTGGGCGTTTATAAAGTGGTTATTCAACATGAGGCACGATCCAATTGACATTTTGAATCATTTTTGAAACTGTCCAAAAAATCAATTTTCGGATGAAAAACGATGACTCCGGAGCTGTCGTAAGTTCCCAAAATGGTCAATATGGATGAAATTTTAACATTTATTCTTTTGACTCTAAATGACTGTTGGATGTGAATTATTTCTTTTTCAACTAAAATAAGTGTGTTTAAAGGCATTTCTGTGCCTGAAATTGGTCAAAATGGAAGCTTTTGAGTAAGCAAAACTCTGTAAAAATGGCAATTTTTGTCACTGTGAGGTTTTTATAAAGTGGTTAGTCAACATGAGGCACGATCCAATTGACATTTTGAAACATTTTTGGAACAGTCCAAAAAGTCAATTTTCTGATGAAAAACGATGACTCCGGAGCTGTCGAAAGTTCCCAAAATGGTCAATATGGATGAAATTTTAACATTTAATCTTTTGACTCTAAATGACTGTTGGATGTGAATTATGACTTTTTCAACTAAAATAACTGTGTTTAAAGGCATTTCTGTGCCTGAAATCGGTCAAAATTGAAGCTTTTGAGTAAGCAAAACTCTGTAAAAATGGCAATTTTGGTCACTGTGGGGGTTTATAAAGTGGTTATTCAACATGAGGCACGATCCAATTGACATTTTGAATCATTTTTGGAACAGTCCAAAAAATCAATTTTCGGATGAAAAACGATGACTCCGGAGCTGTCGAAAGTTCCCAAAATGGTCAATATGGATGAAATTTTAACATTTAATCTTTTGACTCTAAATGACTGTTGGATGTGAATTATGACTTTTTCAACTAAAATAAGTGTGTTTAAAGGCATTTCTGTGCCTGAATTGGTCAAAATTGAAGCTTTTGAGTCAGCAAAACTCTGTAAAAATGGCAATTTTGGTCACTGTGAGGGTTTATAAAGTGGTTATTCAACATGAGGCACGATCCAATTGACATTTTGAAACATTTTTGGAACAGTCCAAAAAGTCAATTTTCTGATGAAAAATGATGACTCCGGAGCTGTCGAAAGTTCCAAAAATGGTCAATATGGATGAAATTTTAACATTTAATCTTTTGACTCTAAATGACTGTTGGATGTGAATTATGACTTTTTCAACTAAAATAACTGTGTTTAAAGGCATTTCTGTGCCTGAAATCGGTCAAAATTGAAGCTTTTGAGTAAGCAAAACTCTGTAAAAATTGCAATTTTGGTCACTGTGGGGGTTTATAAAGTGGTTATTCAACATGAGGCACGATCCAATTGACATTTTGAATCATTTTTGGAACAGTCCAAAAAGTCAATTTTCTGATGAAAAATGATGACTCCGGAGCTGTCGAAAGTTCCCAAAATGGTCAATATGGATGAAATTTTAACATTTAATCTTTTGAATCTAAATGGCTGTTGGATGTGAATTATGACTTTTTCAACTAAAATAAGTGTGTGTAAAGGCATTTCTGTGCCTGAAATTGGTCAAAATTGAAGCTTTTGAGTAAGCAAAACTCTGTAAAAATGGTGATTTTGGTCACTGTGAGGGTTTATAAAGTGGTTATTCAACATGAGGCACGATCCAATTGACATTTTGAATCATTTTTTGAACAGTCCAAAAAATCAATTTTCTGATGAAAAACGATGACTCCGGAGCTGTCGAAAGTTCCCAAAATGGTCAATATGGATGAAATTTTAACATTTAATCTTTTGACTCTAAATGACTGTTGGATGTGAATTATTTCTTTTTCAACTAAAATAAGTGTGTTTAAAGGCATTTCTGTGCCTGAAATTGGTCAAAATGGAAGCTTTTGAATAAGCAAAACTCTGTAAAAATGGCAATTTTTGTCACTTTGAGGTTTTAAAAAGTGGTTATTCAACATGAGGCACGATCCAATTGACATTTTGAATCATTTTTGGAACAGTCCAAAAAGTCAATTTTCTGAGGAAAAATGATGACTCCGGAGCTGTCGAAAGTTCCCAAAATGGTCAATATGGATGAAATTTTTACATTTAATCTTTTGACTCTAAATGACTGTTGGATGTGAATTATGACTTTTTCAACTAAAATAACTGTGTTTAAAGGCATTTCTGTGCCTGAAATCGGTCAAAATTGAAGCTTTTGAGTAAGCAAAACTCTGTAAAAATTGCAATTTTGGTCACTGTGGCAGTTTATAAAGTGGTTATTCAACATGAGACACGATCCATTTGACATTTTGAATCATTTTTGGAACAGTCCAAAAAATCAATTTTTGGATGAAAAACGATGACTCCGGAGCTGTCGAAAGTTCCCAAAATGGTCAATATGGATGAAATTTTAGCATTTAATCTTTTGACTCTAAATGACTGTTGGATGTGAATTATTTCTTTTCCAACTAAAATAAGTGTGTTTAAAGGCATTTCTGTGCCTGAAATTGGTCAAAATGGAAGCTTTTGAGTAAGCAAAACTCTGTAAAAATGGCAATTTTTGTCACTGTGAGGTTTTTATAAAGTGGTTATTCAACATGAGGCACGATCCAATTGACATTTTGAAACATTTTTGGAACAGTCCAAAAAATCAATTTTCTGATGAAAAACGATGACTCCGGAGCTGTCGAAAGTTCCCAAAATGGTCAATATGGATGAAATTTTAACATTTAATCTTTTGACTCTAAATGACTGTTGGATGTGAATTATGACTTTTTCAACTAAAATAAGTGTGTTTAAAGGCATTTCTGTGCCTGAAATTGGTCAAAATTGAAGCTTTTGAGTAAGCAAAACTCTGTAAAAATGGCAATTTTGGTCACTGTGACGGTTTATAAAGTGGTTATTCAACATGAGGCACGATCCAATTGACATTTTGAATCATTTTTTGAACAGTCCAAAAAATCAATTTTCTGATGAAAAACGATGACTCCGGAGCTGTCGAAAGTTCCCAAAATGGTCAATATGGATGAAATTTTAACATTTAATCTTTTGACTCTAAATGACTTTTGGATGTGAATTATTTCTTTTTCAACTAAAATAAGTGTGTTTAAAGGCATTTCTGTGCCTGAAATTGGTCAAAATGGAAGCTTTTGAGTAAGCAAAACTCTGTAAAAATGGCAATTTTTGTCACTTTGAGGTTTTAAAAAGTGGTTATTCAACATGAGGCACGATCCAATTGACATTTTGAATCATTTTTGGAACAGTCCAAAAAATCAATTTTCTGATGAAAAACGATGACTCCGGAGCTGTCGAAAGTTCCCAAAATGGTCAATATGGATGAAATTTTAACATTTAATCTTTTGACTCTAAATGACTGTTGGATGTGAATTATGACTTTTTCAACTAAAATAAGTGTGTTTAAAGGCATTTCTGTGCCTGAATTGGTCAAAATTGAAGCTTTTGAGTCAGCAAAACTCTGTAAAAATGGCAATTTTGGTCACTGTGAGGGTTTATAAAGTGGTTATTCAACATGAGGCACGATCCAATTGACATTTTGAAACATTTTTGGAACAGTCCAAAAAGTCAATTTTCTGATGAAAAATGATGACTCCGGAGCTGTCGAAAGTTCCAAAAATGGTCAATATGGATGAAATTTTAACATTTAATCTTTTGACTCTAAATGACTGTTGGATGTGAATTATGACTTTTTCAACTAAAATAACTGTGTTTAAAGGCATTTCTGTGCCTGAAATCGGTCAAAATTGAAGCTTTTGAGTAAGCAAAACTCTGTAAAAATTGCAATTTTGGTCACTGTGGGGGTTTATAAAGTGGTTATTCAACATGAGGCACGATCCAATTGACATTTTGAATCATTTTTGGAACAGTCCAAAAAGTCAATTTTCTGATGAAAAATGATGACTCCGGAGCTGTCGAAAGTTCCCAAAATGGTCAATATGGATGAAATTTTAACATTTAATCTTTTGACTCTAAATGGCTGTTGGATGTGAATTATGACTTTTTCAACTAAAATAAGTGTGTGTAAAGGCATTTCTGTGCCTGAAATTGGTCAAAATTGAAGCTTTTGAGTAAGCAAAACTCTGTAAAAATGGTGATTTTGGTCACTGTGAGGGTTTATAAAGTGGTTATTCAACATGAGGCACGATCCAATTGACATTTTGAATCATTTTTTGAACAGTCCAAAAAATCAATTTTCTGATGAAAAACGATGACTCCGGAGCTGTCGAAAGTTCCCAAAATGGTCAATATGGATGAAATTTTAACATTTAATCTTTTGACTCTAAATGACTGTTGGATGTGAATTATTTCTTTTTCAACTAAAATAAGTGTGTTTGAAGGCATTTCTGTGCCTGAAATTGGTCAAAATTAAAGCTTTTGAGTAAGCAAAACTCTGTAAAAATGGCAATTTTGGTCACTGTGAGCGTTTATAAAGTGGTTATTCAACATGAGGCACGATCCAATTCACATTTTGAATCATTTTTGGAACTGTCCAAAAAATCAATTTTCGGATGAAAAACGATGACTCCAGAGCTGTCGAAAGTTCCCAAAATGGTCAATATGGATGAAATTTTAACATTTAATCTTTTGACTCTAAATGACTGTTGGATGTGAATTATGACTTTTTCAACTAAAATAAGTGTGTTTGAAGGCATTTCTGTGCCTGAAATTGGTCAAAATGGAAGCTTTTGAGTAAGCAAAACTCTGTAAAAATGGCAATTTTGGTCACTGTGAGGTTTTTATAAAGTGGTTATTCAACATGAGGCACGATCCAATTGACATTTTGAAACATTTTTGGAACAGTCCAAAAAGTCAATTTTCTGATGAAAAACGATGACTCCGGAGCTGTCGAAAGTTCCCAAAATGGTCAATATGGATGAAATTTTAACATTTAATCTTTTGACTCTAAATGACTTTTGGATGTGAATTATGACTTTTTCAACTAAAATAAGTGTGTTTAAAGGCATTTCTGTGCCTGAAATTGGTCAAAATTGAAGCTTTTGAGTAAGCATAACTCTGTAAAAATGGCAATTTTGGTCACTGTGAGGGTTTATAAAGTGGTTATTCAACATGAGGCACGTTCCAATTGACATTTTGAATCATTTTTTGAACAGTCCAAAAAATTAATTTTCGGATGAAAAACGATGACTCCGGAGCTGTCGAAAGTTCCCAAAATGGTCAATATGGATGAAATTTTAACATTTAATCTTTTGACTCTAAATGACTGTTGGATGTGAATTATGACTTTTTCAACTAAAATAACTGTGTTTAAAGGCATTTCTGTGCCTGAAATCGGTCAAAATTGAAGCTTTTGAGTAAGCAAAACTCTGTAAAAATGGCAATTTTGGTCACTGTGGGGGTTTATAAAGTGGTTATTCAACATGAGGCACGATCCAATTGACATTTTGAATCATTTTTGGAACAGTCCAAAAAATCAATTTTCGGATGAAAAACGATGACTCCGGAGCTGTCGAAAGTTCCCAAAATGGTCAATATGGATGAAATTTTAACATTTAATCTTTTGACTCTAAATGACTGTTGGATGTGAATTATTTCTTTTCCAACTAAAATAAGTGTGTTTAAAGGCATTTCTGTGCCTGAAATTGGTCAAAATGGAAGCTTTTGAGTAAGAAAAACTCTGTAAAAATGGCAATTTTTGTCACTGTGAGGTTTTTATAAAGTGGTTATTCAACATGAGGCACGATCCAATTGACATTTTGAAACATTTTTGGAACAGTCCAAAAAGTCAATTTTCTGATGAAAAACGATGACTCCGGAGCTGTCGAAAGTTCCCAAAATGGTCAATATGGATGAAATTTTAATATTTAATCTTTTGACTCTAAATGACTGTTGGATGTGAATTATGACTTTTTCAACTAAAATAAGTGTGTTTAAAGGCATTTCTGTGCCTGAAATTGGTCAAAATTGAAGCTTTTGAGTAAGCAAAACTCTGTAAAAATTGCAATTTTGGTCACTGTGACGGTTTATAAAGTGGTTATTCAACATGAGGCACGATCCAATTGACATTTTGAATCATTTTTTGAACAGTCCAAAAAATCAATTTTCTGATGAAAAACGATGACTCCGGAGCTGTCGAAAGTTCCCAAAATGGTCAATATGCATGAAATTTTAACATTTAATCTTTTGACTCTAAATGACTGTTGGATGTGAATTATTTCTTTTTCAACTAAAATAAGTGTGTTTGAAGGCATTTCTGTGCCTGAAATTGGTCAAAATTAAAGCTTTTGAGTAAGCAAAACTCTGTAAAAATGGCAATTTTGGTCACTGTGAGGGTTTATAAAGTGGTTATTCAACATGAGGCACGATCCAATTCACATTTTGAATCATTTTTGGAACTGTCCAAAAAATCAATTTTCGGATGAAAAACGATGACTCCAGAGCTGTCGAAAGTTCCCAAAATGGTCAATATGGATGAAATTTTAACATTTAATCTTTTGACTCTAAATGACTGTTGGATGTGAATTATGACTTTTCCAACTAAAATAAGTGTGTTTAAAGGCATTTCTGTGCCTGAAATTGGTCAAAATGGAAGCTTTTGAGTAAGCAAAACTCTGTAAAAATGGCAATTTTGGTCACTGTGAGGTTTTAAAAAGTGGTTATTCAACATGAGGCACGATCCAATTGACATTTTGAATTGTTTTGGAACAGTCCAAAAAATCAATTTTCTGATGAAAAACGATGACTCCGGAGCTGTCGAAAGTTCCCAAAATGGTCAATATGGATGAAATTTTAACATTTAATCTTTTGACTCTAAATGACTGTTGGATGTGAATTATGACTTTTTCAACTAAAATAAGTGTGTTTGAAGGCATTTCTGTGCCTGAAATTAGTCAAAATTGAAGCTTTTTATTAAGCAAAACTCTGTAAAAATGGCAATTTTGGTCACTGTGAGGGTTTATAAAGTGGTTATTCAACATGAGGCATGATCCAATTGACATTTTGAATCATTTTTGGAACTTTCCAAAAAATCAATTTTCTGATGAAAAACGATGACTCCGGAGCTGTCGAAAGTTCCCAAAATGGTCAATATGGATGAAATTTTAACATTTAATCTTTTGACTCTAAATGGCTGTTGGATGTGAATTATGACTTTTTCAACTAAAATAAGTGTGTTTAAAGGCATTTCTGTGCCTGAAATTGGTCAAAATTGAAGCTTTTGAGTAAGCAAAACTCTGTAAAAATGGCAATTTTGGTCACTGTGACGGTTTATAAAGTGGTTATTCAACATGAGGCACGATCCAATTGACATTTTAAATCATTTTTTGAACAGTCCAAAAAATCAATTTTCTGATGAAAAACGATGACTCCGGAGCTGTCGAAAGTTCTCAAAATGGTCAATATGGATGAAATTTTAACATTTAATCTTTTGACTCTAAATGACTGTTGGATGTGAATTATTTCTTTTTCAACTAAAATAAGTGTGTTTAAAGGCATTTCTGTGCCTGAATTGGTCAAAATTGAAGCTTTTGAGTAAGCAAAACTCTGTAAAAATGGCAATTTTGGTCACTGTGAGGGTTTATAAAGTGGTTATTCAACATGAGGCACGATCCAATTGACATTTTGAAACATTTTTGGAACAGTCAAAAAAATCAATTTTCGGATGAAAAACGATGACTCCGTCGAAAGTTCCCAAAATGGTCAATATGGATGAAATTTTAACATTTAATCTTTTGACTCTAAATGACTGTTGGATGTGAATTATGACTTTTTCAACTAAAATAAATGTGTTTGAAGGCATTTCTGTGCCTGAAATTGGTCAAAATTGAAGCTTTTGATTAAGCAAAACTCTGTAAAAATAGCAATTTTGGTCACTGTGAGGGTTTATAAAGTGGTTATTCAACATGAGGCATGATCCAATTGACATTTTGAATCATTTTTGGAACTTTCCAAAAAATCAATTTTTCTGATGAAAAACGATGACTCCGGAGCTGTCGAAAGTTCCCAAAATGGTCAATATGGATGAAATTTTAACATTTAATCTTTTGACTCTAAATGACTGTTGGATGTGAATTATGACTTTTTCAACTAAAATAAGTGTGTTTAAAGGCATTTCTGTGCCTGAAATTGGTCAAAATTGAAGCTTTTAAGTAAGCAAAACTCTGTAAAAATGGCAATTTTGGTCACTGTGACGGTTTATAAAGTGGTTATTCAACAAGAGGCACGATCCAATTGACATTTTGAATCATTTTTTGAACAGTCCAAAAAATCAATTTTCTGATGAAAAACGATGACTCCGGAGCTGTCGAAAGTTCCCAAAATGGTCAATATGGATGAAATTTTTACATTTAATCTTTTGACTCTAAATGACTGTTGGATGTGAATTTTTTCTTTTTCAACTAAAATAAGTGTGTTTAAAGGCATTTCTGTGCCTGAAATTGGTCAAAATGGAAGCTTTTGAGTAAGCAAAACTCTGTAAAAATGGCAATTTTTGTCACTGTGAGGTTTTAAAAAGTGGTTATTCAACATGAGGCACGATCCAATTGACATTTTGAATCATTTTTGGAACAGTCCAAAAAATCAATTTTCTGATGAAAAACGATGACTCCAGAGCTGTCGAAAGTTCCCAAAATGGTCAATATGGATGAAATTTTAACATTTAATCTTTTGACTCTAAATGACTGTTGGATGTGAATTGTGACTTTTTCAACTAAAATAAGTGTGTTTTAAGGCATTTCTGTTCCTGAAATTGGTCAAAATTGAAGCTTTTGAGTAAGCAAAACTCTGTAAAAATGGCAATTTTGGTCACTGTGGGCGTTTATAAAGTGGTTATTCAACATGAGGCACGATCCAATTGACATTTTGAATCATTTTTGAAACTGTCCAAAAAATCAATTTTCGGATGAAAAACGATGACTCCGGAGCTGTCGTAAGTTCCCAAAATGGTCAATATGGATGAAATTTTAACATTTATTCTTTTGACTCTAAATGACTGTTGGATGTGAATTATTTCTTTTTCAACTAAAATAAGTGTGTTTAAAGGCATTTCTGTGCCTGAAATTGGTCAAAATGGAAGCTTTTGAGTAAGCAAAACTCTGTAAAAATGGCAATTTTTGTCACTGTGAGGTTTTTATAAAGTGGTTAGTCAACATGAGGCACGATCCAATTGACATTTTGAAACATTTTTGGAACAGTCCAAAAAGTCAATTTTCTGATGAAAAACGATGACTCCGGAGCTGTCGAAAGTTCCCAAAATGGTCAATATGGATGAAATTTTAACATTTAATCTTTTGACTCTAAATGACTGTTGGATGTGAATTATGACTTTTTCAACTAAAATAACTGTGTTTAAAGGCATTTCTGAGCCTGAAATCGGTCAAAATTGAAGCTTTTGAGTAAGCAAAACTCTGTAAAAATGGCAATTTTGGTCACTGTGGGGGTTTATAAAGTGGTTATTCAACATGAGGCACGATCCAATTGACATTTTGAATCATTTTTGGAACAGTCCAAAAAATCAATTTTCGGATGAAAAACGATGACTCCGGAGCTGTCGAAAGTTCCCAAAATGGTCAATATGGATGAAATTTTAACATTTAATCTTTTGACTCTAAATGACTGTTGGATGTGAATTATTTCTTTTCCAACTAAAATAAGTGTGTTTAAAGGCATTTCTGTGCCTGAAATTGGTCAAAATGGAAGCTTTTGAGTAAGCAAAACTCTGTAAAAATGGCAATTTTGGTCACTGTGAGGGTTTATAAAATGGCTATTCAACATGAGGCACGATCCAATTGACATTTTGAATCATTTTTGGAACAGTCCAAAAAATCAATTTTCGGATAAAAAACGATGACTCCGGAGCTGTCGAAAGTTCCCAAAATGGTCAATATGGATGAAATTTTACCATTTAATCTTTTGACTCTAAATGACTGTTGGATGTGAATTATGACTTTTTTCAACTAAAATAAGTGTGATTAAAGGCATTTCTGTGCCTGAAATTGGTCAAAATTGAAGCTTTTGAGTAAGCAAAACTCTGTAAAAATGGCAATTTTGGTCACTGTGACGGTTTATAAAGTGGTTATTCAACATGAGGCACGATCCAATTGACATTTTGAATCATTTTTTGAACAGTCCAAAAAATAAATTTTCTGATGAAAAACGATGACTCCGGAGCTGTCGAAAGTTCCCAAAATGGTCAATATGGATGAAATTTTAACATTTAATCTTTTGACTCTAAATGACTGTTGGATGTGAATTATTTCTTTTTCAACTAAAATAAGTGTGTTTAAAGGCATTTTTGTGCCTGAAATTGGTCAAAATGGAAGCTTTTGAGTAAGCAAAACTCTGTAAAAATGGCAATTTTTGTCACTGTGAGGTTTTTATAAAGTGGTTAGTCAACATGAGGCACGATCCAATTGACATTTTGAAACATTTTTGGAACAGTCCAAAAAGTCAATTTTCTGATGAAAAACGATGACTCCGGAGCTGTCGAAAGTTCCCAAAATGGTCAATATGGATGAAATTTTAACATTTAATCTTTTGACTCTAAATGACTGTTGGATGTGAATTATGACTTTTTCAACTAAAATAAGTGTGTTTAAAGGCATTTCTGTGCCTGAAATCGGTCAAAATTGAAGCTTTTGAGTAAGCATAACTCTGTAAAAATGGCAATTTTGGTCACTGTGGGGGTTTATAAAGTGGTTATTCAACATGAGGCACGATCCAATTGACATTTTGAATCATTTTTGGAACAGTCCAAAAAATCAATTTTCGGATGAAAAACGATGACTCCGGAGCTGTCGAAAGTTCCCAAAATGGTCAATATGGATGAAATTTTAACATTTAATCTTTTGACTCTAAATGACTATTGGATGTGAATTATGACTTTTTCAACTAAAATAAGTGTGTTTAAAGGCATTTCTGTGCCTGAAATTGGTCCAAATTGAAGCTTTTGAGTAAGCAAAACTCTGTAAAAATGGCAATTTTGGTCACTGTGAGGGTTTATAAAGTGGTTATTCAACTTGAGGCACGATCCAATTGACATTTTGAATCATTTTTGGAACAGTCCAAAAAATCAATTTTCGGATGAAAAACGATGACTCCGGAGCTGTCGAAAGTTCCCAAAATGGTCAATAAGGATGAAATTTTAACATTTAATCTTTTGACTCTAAATGACTGTTGGATGTGAATTATTTCTTTTTCAACTAAAATAAGTGTGTTTAAAGGCATTTCTGTGCCTGAAATTGGTCAAAATGGAAGCTTTTGAGTAAGCAAAACTCTGTAAAAATGGCAATTTTTGTCACTGTGAGGTTTTAAAAAGTGGTTATTCAACATGAGGCACGATCCAATTGACATTTTGAATCATTTTTGGAACAGTCCAAAAAATCAATTTTCTGATGAAAAACGATGACTCCAGAGCTGTCGAAAGTTCCCAAAATGGTCAATATGGATGAAATTTTAACATTTAATCTTTTGACTCTAAATGACTGTTGGATGTGAATTGTGACTTTTTCAACTAAAATAAGTGTGTTTTAAGGCATTTCTGTGCCTGAAATTGGTCAAAATTGAAGCTTTTGAGTAAGCAAAACTCTGTAAAAATGGCAATTTTGGTCACTGTGGGCGTTTATAAAGTGGTTATTCAACATGAGGCACGATCCAATTGACATTTTGAATCATTTTTGGAACTGTCCAAAAAATCAATTTTCGGATGAAAAACGATGACTCCGGAGCTGTCGAAAGTTCCCAAAATGGTCAATATGGATGAAATTTTAACATTTAATCTTTTGACTCTAAATGACTGTTGGATGTGAATTATTTCTTTTTCAACTAAAATAAGTGTGTTTAAAGGCATTTCTGTGCCTGAAATTGGTCTAAATGGAAGCTTTTGAGTAAGCAAAACTCTGTAAAAATGGCAATTTTGGTCACTGTGGGGGTTTATAAAGTGGTTATTCAACATGAGGCACGATCCAATTGACATTTTGAAACATTTTTGGAACAGTCCAAAAAGTCAATTTTCTGATGAAAAACAATGACTCCGGAGCTGTCGAAAGTTCCCAAAATGGTCAATATGGATGAAATTTTAACATTTAATCTTTTGACTCTAAATGACTGTTGGATGTGAATTATGACTTTTTCAACTAAAATAACTGTGTTTAAAGGCATTTCTGTGCCTGAAATCGGTCAAAATTGAAGCTTTTGAGTAAGCAAAACTCTGTAAAAATGGCAATTTTGGTCACTGTGGGGGTTTATAAAGTGGTTATTCAACATGAGGCACGATCCAATTGACATTTTGAATCATTTTTGGAACAGTCCAAAAAATCAATTTTCGGATGAAAAACGATGACTCCGGAGCTGTCGAAAGTTCCCAAAATGGTCAATATGGATGAAATTTTAACATTTAATCTTTTGACTCTAAATGACTATTGGATGTGAATTATGACTTTTTCAACTAAAATAAGTGTGTTTAAAGGCATTTCTGTGCCTGAAATTGGTCCAAATTGAAGCTTTTGAGTAAGCAAAACTCTGTAAAAATGGCAATTTTGGTCACTGTGAGGGTTTATAAAGTGGTTATTCAACTTGAGGCACGATCCAATTGACATTTTGAATCATTTTTGGAACAGTCCAAAAAATCAATTTTCGGATGAAAAACGATGACTCCGGAGCTGTCGAAAGTTCCCAAAATGGTCAATATGGATGAAATTTTAACATTTAATCTTTTGACTCTAAATGACTGTTGGATGTGAATTATTTCTTTTTCAACTAAAATAAGTGTGATTAAAGGCATTTCTGTGCCTGAAATTGGTCAAAATGGAAGCTTTTGAGTAAGCAAAACTCTGTAAAAATGGCAATTTTTGTCATGTGAGGTTTTAAAAAGTGGTTATTCAACATGAGGCACGATCCAATTGACATTTTGAATCATTTTTGGAACAGTCCAAAAAATCAATTTTCTGATGAAAAACGATGACTCCAGAGCTGTCGAAAGTTCCCAAAATGGTCAATATGGATGAAATTTTAACATTTAATCTTTTGACTCTAAATGACTGTTGGATGTGAATTGTGACTTTTTCAACTAAAATAAGTGTGTTTTAAGGCATTTCTGTGCCTGAAATTGGTCAAAATTGAAGCTTTTGAGTAAGCAAAACTCTGTAAAAATGGCAATTTTGGTCCCTGTGGGCGTTTATAAAGTGGTTATTCAACATGAGGCACGATCCAATTGACATTTTGAATCATTTTTGGAACTGTCCAAAAAATCAATTTTCGGATGAAAAACGATGACTCCGGAGCTGTCGAAAGTTCCCAAAATGGTCAATATGGATGAAATTTTAACATTTAATCTTTTGACTCTAAATGACTGTTGGATGTGAATTATTTCTTTTTCAACTAAAATAAGTGTGTTTAAAGGCATTTCTGTGCCTGAAATTGGTCAAAATGGAAGCTTTTGAGTAAGCAAAACTCTGTAAAAATGGCAATTTTTGTCACTGTGAGGTTTTTATAAAGTAGTTATTCAACATGAGGCACGATCCAATTGACATTTTGAAACATTTTTGGAACAGTCCAAAAAGTCAATTTTCTGATGAAAAACGATGACTCCGGAGCTGTCGAAAGTTCCCAAAATGGTCAATATGGATGAAATTTTAACATTTAATCTTTTGACTCTAAATGACTGTTGGATGTGAATTATGACTTTTTCAACTAAAATAAGTGTGTTTAAAGGCATTTCTGTGCCTGAAATCGGTCAAAATTGAAGCTTTTGAGTAAGCAAAACTCTGTAAAAATGGCAATTTTGGTCACTGTGGGGGTTTATAAAGTGGTTATTCAACATGAGGCACGATCCAATTGACATTTTGAATCATTTTTGGAACAGTCCAAAAAATCAATTTTCGGATGAAAAACGATGACTCCGGAGCTGTCGAAAGTTCCCAAAATGGTCAATATGGATGAAATTTTAACATTTAATCTTTTGACTCTAAATGACTGTTGGATGTGAATTATTTCTTTTCCAACTAAAATAAGTGTGTTTAAAGGCATTTCTGTGCCTGAAATTGGTCAAAATGGAAGCTTTTGAGTAAGCAAAACTCTGTAAAAATGGCAATTTTTGTCACTGTGAGGTTTTTATAAAGTGGTTATTCAACATGAGGCACGATCCAATTGACATTTTGAAACATTTTTGGAACAGTCCAAAAAGTCAATTTTCTGATGAAAAACGATGACTCCGGAGCTGTCGAAAGTTCCCAAAATGGTCAATATGGATGAAATTTTAATATTTAATCTTTTGACTCTAATTGACTGTTGGATGTGAATTATGACTTTTTCAACTAAAATAAGTGTGTTTAAAGGCATTTCTGTGCCTGAAATTGGTCAAAATTGAAGCTTTTGAGTAAGCAAAACTCTGTAAAAATGGCAATTTTGGTCACTGTGACGCTTTTTAAAGTGGTTATTCAACATGAGGCACGATCCAATTGACATTTTGAATCATTTTTTGAACAGTCCAAAAAATAAATTTTCTGATGAAAAACGATGACTCCGGAGCTGTCGAAAGTTCCCAAAATGGTCAATATGGATGAAATTTTAACATTTAATCTTTTGACTCTAAATGACTGTTGGATGTGAATTATTTCTTTTTCAACTAAAATAAGTGTGTTTAAAGGCATTTTTGTGCCTGAAATTGGTCAAAATGGAAGCTTTTGAGTAAGCAAAACTCTGTAAAAATGGCAATTTTTGTCACTGTGAGGTTTTAAAAAGTGGTTATTCAACATGAGGCACGATCCAATTGACATTTTGAATCATTTTTGGAACAGTCCAAAAAATCAATTTTCTGATGAAAAACGATGACTCCGGAGCTGTCGAAAGTTCCCAAAATGGTCAATATGGATGAAATTTTAACATTTAATCTTTTGACTCTAAATGACTGTTGGATGTGAATTATGACTTTTTCAACTAAAATAACTGTGTTTAAAGGCATTTCTGTGCCTGAAATCGGTCAAAATTGAAGCTTTTGAGTAAGCAAAACTCTGTAAAAATGGCAATTTTGGTCACTGTGGGGGTTTATAAAGTGGTTATTCAACATGAGGCACGATCCAATTGACATTTTGAATCATTTTTGGAACAGTCCAAAAAATCAATTTTCGGATGAAAAACGATGACTCCGGAGCTGTCGAAAGTTCCCAAAATGGTCAATATGGATGAAATTTTAACATTTAATCTTTTGACTCTAAATGACTATTGGATGTGAATTATGACTTTTTCAACTAAAATAAGTGTGTTTAAAGGCATTTCTGTGCCTGAAATTGGTCCAAATTGAAGCTTTTGAGTAAGCAAAACTCTGTAAAAATGGCAATTTTGGTCACTGTGAGGGTTTATAAAGTGGTTATTCAACTTGAGGCACGATCCAATTGACATTTTGAATCATTTTTGGAACAGTCCAAAAAATCAATTTTCGGATGAAAAACGATGACTCCGGAGCTGTCGAAAGTTCCCAAAATGGTCAATATGGATGAAATTTTAACATTTAATCTTTTGACTCTAAATGACTGTTGGATGTGAATTATTTCTTTTTCAACTAAAATAAGTGTGTTTAAAGGCATTTCTGTGCCAGAAATTGGTCAAAATGGAAGCTTTTGAGTAAGCAAAACTCTGTAAAAATGGCAATTTTTGTCACTGTGAAGTTTTAAAAAGTGGTTATTCAACATGAGGCACGATCCAATTGACATTTTGAATCATTTTTGGAACAGTCCAAAAAATCAATTTTCTGATGAAAAACGATGACTCCAGAGCTGTCGAAAGTTCCCAAAATGGTCAATATGGATGAAATTTTAACATTTAATCTTTTGACTCTAAATGACTGTTGGATGTGAATTGTGACTTTTTCAACTAAAATAAGTGTGTTTTAAGGCATTTCTGTGCCTGAAATTGGTCAAAATTGAAGCTTTTGAGTAAGCAAAACTCTGTAAAAATGGCAATTTTGGTCACTGTGGGCGTTTATAAAGTGGTTATTCAACATGAGGCACGATCCAATTGACATTTTGAATCATTTTTGGAACTGTCCAAAAAATCAATTTTCGGATGAAAAACGATGACTCCGGAGCTGTCGAAAGTTCCCAAAATGGTCAATATGGATGAAATTTTAACATTTAATCTTTTGACTCTAAATGACTGTTGGATGTGAATTATTTCTTTTTCAACTAAAATAAGTGTGTTTAAAGGCATTTCTGTGCCTGAAATTGGTCAAAATGGAAGCTTTTGAGTAAGCAAAACTCTGTAAAAATGGCAATTTTTGTCACTGTGAGGTTTTTATAAAGTGGTTATTCAACATGAGGCACGATCCAATTGACATTTTGAAACATTTTTGGAACAGTCCAAAAAGTCAATTTTCTGATGAAAAACGATGACTCCGGAGCTGTCGAAAGTTCCCAAAATGGTCAATATGGATGAAATTTTAACATTTAATCTTTTGACTCTAAATGACTGTTGGATGTGAATTATGACTTTTTCAACTAAAATAAGTGTGTTTAAAGGCATTTCTGTGCCTGAAATTGGTCATAATTGAAGCTTTTGAGTAAGCATAACTCTGTAAAAATGGCAATTTTGGTCACTGTGAGGGTTTATAAAGTGGTTATTCAACATGAGGCACGTTCCAAATGACATTTTGAATCATTTTTTGAACAGTCCAAAAAATTAATTTTCGGATGAAAAACGATGACTCCGGAGCTGTCGAAAGTTCCCAAAATGGTCAATATGGATGAAATTTTAACATTTAATCTTTTGACTCTAAATGACTGTTGGATGTGAATTATGACTTTTTCAACTAAAATAACTGTGTTTAAAGGCATTTCTGTGCCTGAAATCGGTCAAAATTGAAGCTTTTGAGTAAGCAAAACTCTGTAAAAATGGCAATTTTGGTCACTGTGGGGGTTTATAAAGTGGTTATTCAACATGAGGCACAATCCAATTGACATTTTGAATCATTTTTGGAACAGTCCAAAAAATCAATTTTCGGATGAAAAACGATGACTCCGGAGCTGTCGAAAGTTCCCAAAATGGTCAATATGGATGAAATTTTAACATTTAATCTTTTGACTCTAAATGACTGTTGGATGTGAATTATTTCTTTTCCAACTAAAATAAGTGTGTTTAAAGGCATTTCTGTGCCTGAAATTGGTCAAAATGGAAGCTTTTGAGTAAGCAAAACTCTGTAAAAATGGCAATTTTTGTCACTGTGAGGTTTTTATAAAGTGGTTATTCAACATGAGGCACGATCCAATTGACATTTTGAAACATTTTTGGAACAGTCCAAAAAGTCAATTTTCTGATGAAAAACGATGACTCCGGAGCTGTCGAAAGTTCCCAAAATGGTCAATATGGATGAAATTTTAATATTTAATCTTTTGACTCTAATTGACTGTTGGATGTGAATTATGACTTTTTCAACTAAAATAAGTGTGTTTAAAGGCATTTCTGTGCCTGAAATTGGTCAAAATTGAAGCTTTTGAGTAAGCAAAACTCTGTAAAAATGGCAATTTTGGTCACTGTGAGGGTTTATAAAATGGCTATTCAACATGAGGCACGATCCAATTGACATTTTGAATCATTTTTGGAACAGTCCAAAAAATCAATTTTCGGATGAAAAACGATGACTCCGGAGCTGTCGAAAGTTCCCAAAATGGTCAATATGGATGAAATTTTACCATTTAATCTTTTGACTCTAAATGACTGTTGGATGTGAATTATGACTTTTTTCAACTAAAATAAGTGTGATTAAAGGCATTTCTGTGCCTGAAATTGGTCAAAATTGAAGCTTTTGAGTAAGCAAAACTCTGTAAAAATGGCAATTTTGGTCACTGTGACGGTATATAAAGTGGTTATTCAACATGAGGCACGATCCAATTGACATTTTGAATCATTTTTTGAACAGTCCAAAAAATAAATTTTCTGATGAAAAACGATGACTCCGGAGCTGTCGAAAGTTCCCAAAATGGTCAATATGGATGAAATTTTAACATTTAATCTTTTGACTCTAAATGACTGTTGGATGTGAATTATTTCTTTTTCAACTAAAATAAGTGTGTTTAAAGGCATTTTTGTGCCTGAAATTGGTCAAAATGGAAGCTTTTGAGTAAGCAAAACTCTGTAAAAATGGCAATTTTTGTCACTGTGAGGTTTTAAAAAGCGGTTATTCAACATGAGGCACGATCCAATTGACATTTTGAAACATTTTTGGAACAGTCCAAAAAGTCAATTTTCTGATGAAAAATGATGACTCCGGAGCTGTCGAAAGTTCCCAAAATGGTCAATATGGATGAAATTTTTACATTTAATCTTTTGACTCTAAATGACTGTTGGATGTGAATTATGACTTTTTCAACTAAAATAAGTGTGTGTAAAGGCATTTCTGTGCCTGAAATTGGTCAAAATTGAAGCTTTTGAGTAAGCAAAACTCTGTAAAAATGGCGATTTTGGTCACTGTGAGGTTTTGAAAAGTGGTTATTCAACATGAGGCACGATCCAATTGACATTTTGAATCATTTTTGGAACAGTCCAAAAAATCAATTTTCTGATGAAAAACGATGACTCCGGAGCTGTCGAAAGTTCCCAAAATGGTCAATATGGATGAAATGTTAACATTTAATCTTTTGACTCTAAATGACTGTTGGATGTGAATTATGACTTTTTCAACTAAAATAAATGTGTTTGAAGGCATTTCTGTGCCTGAAAGTGGTCAAAATTGAAGCTTTTGATTAAGCAAAACTCTGTAAAAATGGCAATTTTGGTCACTGTGAGGGTTTATAAAGTGGTTATTCAACATGAGGCATGATCCAATTGACATTTTGAATCATTTTTGGAACTTTCCAAAAAATCAATTTTCTGATGAAAAACGATGACTCCGGAGCTGTCGAAAGTTCCCAAAATGGTCAACATGGATGAAATTTTAACATTTAATCTTTTGACTCTAAATGACTGTTGGATGTGAATTATGACTTTTTCAACTAAAATAAGTGTGTTTAAAGGCATTTCTGTGCCTGAAATAGGTCAAAATTGAAGCTTTTGAGTAAGCAAAACTCTGTAAAAATGGCAATTTTGGTCACTGTGACGGTTTATAAAGTGGTTATTCAACATGAGGCACGATCCAATTGACATTTTGAATCATTTTTTGAACAGTCCAAAAAATCAATTTTATGATGAAAAACGATGACTCCGGAGCTGTCGAAAGTTCCCAAAATGGTCAATATGGATGAAATTTTAACATTTAATCTTTTGACTCTAAATGACTGTTGGATGTGAATTATTTCTTTTTCAACTAAAATAAGTGTGTTTAAAGGCATTTCTGTGCCTGAAATTGGTCAAAATGGAAGCTTTTGAGTAAGCAAAACTCTGTAAAAATGGCAATTTTTGTCACTTTGAGGTTTTAAAAAGTGGTTATTCAACATGAGGCACGATCCAATTGACATTTTGAATCATTTTTGGAACAGTCCAAAAAGTCAATTTTCTGAGGAAAAATGATGACTCCGGACTGTCGAAAGTTCCCAAAATGGTCAATATGGATGAAATTTTAACATTTAATCTTTTGACTCTAAATGACTGTTGGATGTGAATTATGACTTTTTCAACTAAAATAACTGTGTTTAAAGGCATTTCTGTGCCTGAAATCGGTCAAAATTGAAGCTTTTGAGTAAGCAAAACTCTGTAAAAATTGCAATTTTGGTCACTGTGGCAGTTTATAAAGTGGTTATTCAAAATGAGGCACGATCCATTTGACATTTTGAATCATTTTTGGAACAGTCCAAAAAATCAATTTTCGGATGAAAAACGATGACTCCGGAGCTGTCGAAAGTTCCCAAAATGGTCAATATGGATGAAATTTTAGCATTTAATCTTTTGACTCTAAATGACTGTTGGATGTGAATTATTTCTTTTCCAACTAAAATAAGTGTGTTTAAAGGCATTTCTGTGCCTGAAATTGGTCAAAATGGAAGCTTTTGAGTAAGCAAAACTCTGTAAAAATGGCAATTTTTGTCACTTTGAGGTTTTAAAATGTGGTTATTCAACATGAGGCACGATCCAATTGACATTTTGAATCATTTTTGGAACAGTCCAAAAAATCAATTTTCTGATGAAAAACGATGACTCCGGAGCTGTCGAAAGTTCCCAAAATGGTCAATATGGATGAAATTTTAACATTTAATCTTTTGACTCTAAATGACTGTTGGATGTGAATTATGACTTTTTCAACTAAAATAAGTGTGTTTAAAGGCATTTCTGTGCCTGAATTGGTCAAAATTGAAGCTTTTGAGCCAGCAAAACTCTGTAAAAATGGCAATTTTGGTCACTGTGAGGGTTTATAAAGTGGTTATTCAACATGAGGCACGATCCAATTGACATTTTGAAACATTTTTGGAACAGTCCAAAAAGTCAATTTTCTGATGAAAAATGATGACTCCGGAGCTGTCGAAAGTTCCAAAAATGGTCAATATGGATGAAATTTTAACATTTAATCTTTTGACTCTAAATGACTGTTGGATGTGAATTATGACTTTTTCAACTAAAATAACTGTGTTTAAAGGCATTTCTGTGCCTGAAATCGGTCAAAATTGAAGCTTTTGAGTAAGCAAAACTCTGTAAAAATTGCAATTTTGGTCACTGTGGGGGTTTATAAAGTGGTTATTCAATATGAGGCACGATCCAATTGACATTTTGAATCATTTTTGGAACAGTCCAAAAAGTCAATTTTCTGATGAAAAATGATGACTCCGGAGCTGTCGAAAGTTCCCAAAATGGTCAATATGGATGAAATTTTAACATTTAATCTTTTGACTCTAAATGGCTGTTGGATGTGAATTATGACTTTTTCAACTAAAATAAGTGTGTGTAAAGGCATTTCTGTGCCTGAAATTGGTCAAAATTGAAGCTTATGAGTAAGCAAAACTCTGTAAAAATGGTGATTTTGGTCACTGTGAGGGTTTATAAAGTGGTTATTCAACATGAGGCACGATCCAATTGACATTTTGAATCATTTTTTGAACAGTCCAAAAAATCAATTTTCTGATGAAAAACGATGACTCCGGAGCTGTCGAAAGTTCCCAAAATGGTCAATATGGATGAAATTTTAACATTTAATCTTTTGACTCTAAATGACTGTTGGATGTGAATTATTTCTTTTTCAACTAAAATAAGTGTGTTTGAAGGCATTTCTGTGCCTGAAATTGGTCAAAATTAAAGCTTTTGAGTAAGCAAAACTCTGTAAAAATGGCAATTTTGGTCACTGTGAGGGTTTATAAAGTGGTTATTCAACATGAGGCACGATCCAATTCACATTTTGAATCATTTTTGGAACTGTCCAAAAAATCAATTTTCGGATGAAAAACGATGACTCCAGAGCTGTCGAAAGTTCCCAAAATGGTCAATATGGATGAAATTTTAACATTTAATCTTTTGACTCTAAATGACTGTTGGATGTGAATTATGACTTTTTCAACTAAAATAAGTGTGTTTGAAGGCATTTCTGTGCCTGAAATTGGTCAAAATTGAAGCTTTTGAGTAAGCAAAACTCTGTAAAAATGGCAATTTTGGTCACTGTGAGGGTTTATAAAGTGGTTATTCAACATGAGGCATGATCCAATTGACATTTTGAATCATTTTTGGAACTTTCCAAAAAACCAATTTTCGGATGAAAAACGATGACTCCGGAGCTGTCCAAAGTTCCCAAAATGGTCAATATGGATGAAATTTTAACATTTAATCTTTTGACTCTAAATGACTGTTGGATGTGAAATATTTATTTTTCAACTAAAATAAGTGTGTTTAAAGGCATTTCTGTGCCTGAAATTGGTCAAAATGGAAGCTTTTGAGTAAGCAAAACTCTTTAAAAATGGCAATTTTTGTCACTGTGAGGTTTTTATAAAGTGGTTATTCAACATGAGGTACGATCCAATTGACATTTTGAAACATTTTTGGAACAGTCCAAAAAGTCAATTTTCTGATGAAAAACGATGACTCCGGAGCTGTCGAAAGTTCCCAAAATGGTCAATATGGATGAAATTTTAACATTTAATCTTTTGACTCTAAATGACTTTTGGATGTGAATTATGACTTTTTCAACTAAAATAAGAGTGTTTAAAGGCATTTCTGTGCCTGAAATTGGTCAAAATTGAAGCTTTTGAGTAAGCATAACTCTGTAAAAATGGCAATTTTGGTCACTGTGAGGTTTTGAAAAGTGGTTATTCAACATGAGGCACGTTCCAATTGACATTTTGAATCATTTTTTGAACAGTCCAAAAAATTAATTTTCGGATGAAAAACGATGACTCCGGAGCTGTCGAAAGTTCCCAAAATGGTCAATATGGATGAAATTTTAACATTTAATCTTTTGACTCTAAATGACTGTTGGATGTGAATTATGACTTTTTCAACTAAAATAACTGTGTTTAAAGGCATTTCTGTGCCTGAAATCGGTCAAAATTGAAGCTTTTGAGTAAGCAAAACTCTGTAAAAATGGCAATTTTGGTCACTGTGGGGGTTTATAAAGTGGTTATTCAACATGAGGCACGATCCAATTGACATTTTGAATCATTTTTGGAACAGTCCAAAAAATCAATTTTCGGATGAAAAACGATGACTCCGGAGCTGTCGAAAGTTCCCAAAATGGTCAATATGGATGAAATTTTAACATTTAATCTTTTGACTCTAAATGACTGTTGGATGTGAATTATTTCTTTTCCAACTAAAATAAGTGTGTTTAAAGGCATTTCTGTGCCTGAAATTGGTCAAAATGGAAGCTTTTGAGTAAGAAAAACTCTGTAAAAATGGCAATTTTTGTCACTGTGAGGTTTTTATAAAGTGGTTATTCAACATGAGGCACGATCCAATTGACATTTTGAAACATTTTTGGAACAGTCCAAAAAGTCAATTTTCTGATGAAAAACGATGACTCCGGAGCTGTCGAAAGTTCCCAAAATGGTCAATATGGATGAAATTTTAATATTTAATCTTTTGACTCTAAATGACTGTTGGATGTGAATTATTTCTTTTTCAACTAAAATAAGTGTGTTTGAAGGCATTTCTGTGCCTGAAATTGGTCAAAATTAAAGCTTTTGAGTAAGCAAAACTCTGTAAAAATGGCAATTTTGGTCACTGTGAGGGTTTATAAAGTGGTTATTCAACATGAGGCACGATCCAATTCACATTTTGAATCATTTTTGGAACTGTCCAAAAAATCAATTTTCGGATGAAAAACGATGACTCCAGAGCTGTCGAAAGTTCCCAAAATGGTCAATATGGATGAAATTTTAACATTTAATCTTTTGACTCTAAATGACTGTTGGATGTGAATTATGACTTTTCCAACTAAAATAAGTGTGTTTAAAGGCATTTCTGTGCCTGAAATTGGTCAAAATGGAAGCTTTTGAGTAAGCAAAACTCTGTAAAAATGGCAATTTTGGTCACTGTGAGGTTTTAAAAAGTGGTTATTCAACATGAGGCACGATCCAATTGACATTTTGAATTGTTTTGGAACAGTCCAAAAAATCAATTTTCTGATGAAAAACGATGACTCCGGAGCTGTCGAAAGTTCCCAAAATGGTCAATATGGATGAAATTTTAACATTTAATCTTTTGACTCTAAATGACTGTTGGATGTGAATTATGACTTTTTCAACTTAAATAAGTGTGTTTGAAGGCATTTCTGTGCCTGAAATTAGTCAAAATTGAAGCTTTTTATTAAGCAAAACTCTGTAAAAATGGCAATTTTGGTCACTGTGAGGGTTTATAAAGTGGTTATTCAACATGAGGCATGATCCAATTGACATTTTTGAATCATTTTTGGAACTTTCCAAAAAATCAATTTTCTGATGAAAAACGATGACTCCGGAGCTGTCGAAAGTTCCCAAAATGGTCAATATGGATGAAATTTTAACATTTAATCTTTTGACTCTAAATGACTGTTGGATGTGAATTATGACTTTTTCAACTAAAATAAGTGTGTTTAAAGGCATTTCTTTGCCTGAAATTGGTCAAAATTGAAGCTTTTGATTAAGCAAAACTCTGTAAAAATGGCAATTTTGGTCACTGTGAGGGTTTATAAAGTGGTTATTCAACATGAGGCATGATCCAATTGACATTTTGAATCATTTTTGGAACTTTCCAAAAAATCAATTTTCTGATGAAAAACGATGACTCCGGAGCTGTCGAAAGTTCCCAAAATGGTCAACATGGATGAAATTTTAACATTTAATCTTTTGACTCTAAATGACTGTTGGATGTGAATTATGACTTTTTCAACTAAAATAAGTGTGTTTAAAGGCATTTCTGTGCCTGAAATAGGTCAAAATTGAAGCTTTTGAGTAAGCAAAACTCTGTAAAAATGGCAATTTTGGTCACTGTGACGGTTTATAAAGTGGTTATTCAACATGAGGCACGATCCAATTGACATTTTGAATCATTTTTTGAACAGTCCAAAAAATCAATTTTCTGATGAAAAACGATGACTCCGGAGCTGTCGAAAGTTCCCAAAATGGTCAATATGGATGAAATTTTAACATTTAATCTTTTGACTCTAAATGACTGTTGGATGTGAATTATTTCTTTTTCAACTAAAATAAGTGTGTTTAAAGGCATTTCTGTGCCTGAAATTGGTCAAAATGGAAGCTTTTGAGTAAGCAAAACTCTGTAAAAATGGCAATTTTTGTCACTTTGAGGTTTTAAAAAGTGGTTATTCAACATGAGGCACGATCCAATTGACATTTTGAATCATTTTTGGAACAGTCCAAAAAGTCAATTTTCTGAGGAAAAATGATGACTCCGGACTGTCGAAAGTTCCCAAAATGGTCAATATGGATGAAATTTTAACATTTAATCTTTTGACTCTAAATGACTGTTGGATGTGAATTATGACTTTTTCAACTAAAATAACTGTGTTTAAAGGCATTTCTGTGCCTGAAATCGGTCAAAATTGAAGCTTTTGAGTAAGCAAAACTCTGTAAAAATTGCAATTTTGGTCACTGTGGCAGTTTATAAAGTGGTTATTCAAAATGAGGCACGATCCATTTGACATTTTGAATCATTTTTGGAACAGTCCAAAAAATCAATTTTCGGATGAAAAACGATGACTCCGGAGCTGTCGAAAGTTCCCAAAATGGTCAATATGGATGAAATTTTAGCATTTAATCTTTTGACTCTAAATGACTGTTGGATGTGAATTATTTCTTTTCCAACTAAAATAAGTGTGTTTAAAGGCATTTCTGTGCCTGAAATTGGTCAAAATGGAAGCTTTTGAGTAAGCAAAACTCTGTAAAAATGGCAATTTTTGTCACTGTGAGGTTTTTATAAAGTGGTTATTCAACATGAGGCACGATCCAATTGACATTTTGAAACATTTTTGGAACAGTCTAAAAAATCAATTTTCTGATGAAAAACGATGACTCCGGAGCTGTCGAAAGTTCCCAAAATGGGCAATACGGATGAAATTTTAACATTTAATCTTTTGACTCTAAATGACTGTTGGATGTGAATTATGACTTTTTCAACTAAAATAAGTGTGTTTAAAGGCATTTCTGTGCCTGAAATTGGTCAAAATTGAAGCTTTTGAGTAAGCAAAACTCTGTAAAAATGGCAATTTTGGTCACTGTGACGGTTTATAAAGTGGTTATTCAACATGAGGCACGATCCAATTGACATTTTGAATCATTTTTTGAACAGTCCAAAAAATGAATTTTCTGATGAAAAACGATGACTCCGGAGCTGTCGAAAGTTCCCAAAATGGTCAATATGGATGAAATTTTAACATTTAATCTTTTGACTCTAAATGACTTTTGGATGTGAATTATTTCTTTTTCAACTAAAATAAGTGTGTTTAAAGGCATTTCTGTGCCTGAAATTGGTCAAAATGGAAGCTTTTGAGTAAGCAAAACTCTGTAAAAATGGCAATTTTTGTCACTTTGAGGTTTTAAAATGTGGTTATTCAACATGAGGCACGATCCAATTGACATTTTGAATCATTTTTGGAACAGTCCAAAAAATCAATTTTCTGATGAAAAACGATGACTCCGGAGCTGTCGAAAGTTCCCAAAATGGTCAATATGGATGAAATTTTAACATTTAATCTTTTGACTCTAAATGACTGTTGGATGTGAATTATGACTTTTTCAACTAAAATAAGTGTGTTTAAAGGCATTTCTGTGCCTGAATTGGTCAAAATTGAAGCTTTTGAGTCAGCAAAACTCTGTAAAAATGGCAATTTTGGTCACTGTGAGGGTTTATAAAGTGGTTATTCAACATGAGGCACGATCCAATTGACATTTTGAAACATTTTTGGAACAGTCCAAAAAGTCAATTTTCTGATGAAAAATGATGACTCCGGAGCTGTCGAAAGTTCCAAAAATGGTCAATATGGATGAAATTTTAACATTTAATCTTTTGACTCTAAATGACTGTTGGATGTGAATTATGACTTTTTCAACTAAAATAACTGTGTTTAAAGGCATTTCTGTGCCTGAAATCGGTCAAAATTGAAGCTTTTGAGTAAGCAAAACTCTGTAAAAATTGCAATTTTGGTCACTGTGGGGGTTTATAAAGTGGTTATTCAATATGAGGCACGATCCAATTGACATTTTGAATCATTTTTGGAACAGTCCAAAAAGTCAATTTTCTGATGAAAAATGATGACTCCGGAGCTGTCGAAAGTTCCCAAAATGGTCAATATGGATGAAATTTTAACATTTAATCTTTTGACTCTAAATGGCTGTTGGATGTGAATTATGACTTTTTCAACTAAAATAAGTGTGTGTAAAGGCATTTCTGTGCCTGAAATTGGTCAAAATTGAAGCTTTTGAGTAAGCAAAACTCTGTAAAAATGGTGATTTTGGTCACTGTGAGGGTTTATAAAGTGGTTATTCAACATGAGGCACGATCCAATTGACATTTTGAATCATTTTTTGAACAGTCCAAAAAATCAATTTTCTGATGAAAAACGATGACTCCGGAGCTGTCGAAAGTTCCCAAAATGGTCAATATGGATGAAATTTTAACATTTAATCTTTTGACTCTAAATGACTGTTGGATGTGAATTATTTCTTTTTCAACTAAAATAAGTGTGTTTGAAGGCATTTCTGTGCCTGAAATTGGTCAAAATTAAAGCTTTTGAGTAAGCAAAACTCTGTAAAAATGGCAATTTTGGTCACTGTGAGGGTTTATAAAGTGGTTATTCAACATGAGGCACGATCCAATTCACATTTTGAATCATTTTTGGAACTGTCCAAAAAATCAATTTTCGGATGAAAAACGATGACTCCAGAGCTGTCGAAAGTTCCCAAAATGGTCAATATGGATGAAATTTTAACATTTAATCTTTTGACTCTAAATGACTGTTGGATGTGAATTATGACTTTTTCAACTAAAATAAGTGTGTTTGAAGGCATTTCTGTGCCTGAAATTGGTCAAAATTGAAGCTTTTGAGTAAGCAAAACTCTGTAAAAATGGCAATTTTGGTCACTGTGAGGGTTTATAAAGTGGTTATTCAACATGAGGCATGATCCAATTGACATTTTGAATCATTTTTGGAACTTTCCAAAAAACCAATTTTCGGATGAAAAACGATGACTCCGGAGCTGTCCAAAGTTCCCAAAATGGTCAATATGGATGAAATTTTAACATTTAATCTTTTGACTCTAAATGACTGTTGGATGTGAAATATTTATTTTTCAACTAAAATAAGTGTGTTTAAAGGCATTTCTGTGCCTGAAATTGGTCAAAATGGAAGCTTTTGAGTAAGCAAAACTCTTTAAAAATGGCAATTTTTGTCACTGTGAGGTTTTTATAAAGTGGTTATTCAACATGAGGTACGATCCAATTGACATTTTGAAACATTTTTGGAACAGTCCAAAAAGTCAATTTTCTGATGAAAAACGATGACTCCGGAGCTGTCGAAAGTTCCCAAAATGGTCAATATGGATGAAATTTTAACATTTAATCTTTTGACTCTAAATGACTTTTGGATGTGAATTATGACTTTTTCAACTAAAATAAGAGTGTTTAAAGGCATTTCTGTGCCTGAAATTGGTCAAAATTGAAGCTTTTGAGTAAGCATAACTCTGTAAAAATGGCAATTTTGGTCACTGTGAGGTTTTGAAAAGTGGTTATTCAACATGAGGCACGTTCCAATTGACATTTTGAATCATTTTTTGAACAGTCCAAAAAATTAATTTTCTGATGAAAAACGATGACTCCGGAGATGTCGAAAGTTCCCAAAATGGTCAATATGGATGAAATTTTAACATTTAATCTTTTGACTCTAAATGACTGTTGGATGTGAATTATGACTTTTTCAACTAAAATAACTGTGTTTAAAGGCATTTCTGTGCCTGAAATCGGTCAAAATTGAAGCTTTTGAGTAAGCAAAACTCTGTAAAAATGGCAATTTTGGTCACTGTGGGGGTTTATAAAGTGGTTATTCAACATGAGGCACGATCCAATTGACATTTTGAATCATTTTTGGAACAGTCCAAAAAATCAATTTTCGGATGAAAAACGATGACTCCGGAGCTGTCGAAAGTTCCCAAAATGGTCAATATGGATGAAATTTTAACATTTAATCTTTTGACTCTAAATGACTGTTGGATGTGAATTATTTCTTTTCCAACTAAAATAAGTGTGTTTAAAGGCATTTCTGTGCCTGAAATTGGTCAAAATGGAAGCTTTTGAGTAAGAAAAACTCTGTAAAAATGGCAATTTTTGTCACTGTGAGGTTTCTATAAAGTGGTTATTCAACATGAGGCACGATCCAATTGACATTTTGAAACATTTTTGGAACAGTCCAAAAAGTCAATTTTCTGATGAAAAACGATGACTCCGGAGCTGTCGAAAGTTCCCAAAATGGTCAATATGGATGAAATTTTAATATTTAATCTTTTGACTCTAAATGACTGTTGGATGTGAATTATGACTTTTTCAACTAAAATAAGTGTGTTTAAAGGCATTTCTGTGCCTGAAATTGGTCAAAATTGAAGCTTTTGAGTAAGCAAAACTCTGTAAAAATTGCAATTTTGGTCACTGTGACGGTTTATAAAGTGGTTATTCAACATGAGGCACGATCCAATTGACATTTTGAATCATTTTTTGAACAGTCCAAAAAATCAATTATCTGATGAAAAACGATGACTCCGGAGCTGTCGAAAGTTCCCAAAATGGTCAATATGGATGAAATTTTAACATTTAATCTTTTGACTCTAAATGACTGTTGGATGTGAATTATTTCTTTTTCAACTAAAATAAGTGTGTTTGAAGGCATTTCTGTGCCTGAAATTGGTCAAAATTAAAGCTTTTGAGTAAGCAAAACTCTGTAAAAATGGCAATTTTGGTCACTGTGAGGGTTTATAAAGTGGTTATTCAACATGAGGCACGATCCAATTCACATTTTGAATCATTTTTGGAACTGTCCAAAAAATCAATTTTCGGATGAAAAACGATGACTCCAGAGCTGTCGAAAGTTCCCAAAATGGTCAATATGGATGAAATTTTAACATTTAATCTTTTGACTCTAAATGACTGTTGGATGTGAATTATGACTTTTCCAACTAAAATAAGTGTGTTTAAAGGCATTTCTGTGCCTGAAATTGGTCAAAATGGAAGCTTTTGAGTAAGCAAAACTCTGTAAAAATGGCAATTTTGGTCACTGTGAGGTTTTAAAAAGTGGTTATTCAACATGAGGCACGATCCAATTGACATTTTGAATTGTTTTGGAACAGTCCAAAAAATCAATTTTCTGATGAAAAACGATGACTCCGGAGCTGTCGAAAGTTCCCAAAATGGTCAATATGGATGAAATTTTAACATTTAATCTTTTGACTCTAAATGACTGTTGGATGTGAATTATGACTTTTTCAACTTAAATAAGTGTGTTTGAAGGCATTTCTGTGCCTGAAATTAGTCAAAATTGAAGCTTTTTATTAAGCAAAACTCTGTAAAAATGGCAATTTTGGTCACTGTGAGGGTTTATAAAGTGGTTATTCAACATGAGGCATGATCCAATTGACATTTTGAATCATTTTTGGAACTTTCCAAAAAATCAATTTTCTGATGAAAAACGATGACTCCGGAGCTGTCGAAAGTTCCCAAAATGGTCAATATGGATGAAATTTTAACATTTAATCTTTTGACTCTAAATGACTGTTGGATGTGAATTATGACTTTTTCAACTAAAATAAGTGTGTTTAAAGGCATTTCTGTGCCTGAAATTGGTCAAAATTGAAGCTTTTGAGTAAGCAAAACTCTGTAAAAATGGCAATTTTGGTCACTGTGACGGTTTATAAAGTGGTTATTCAACATGAGGCACGATCCAATTGACATTTTAAATCATTTTTTGAACAGTCCAAAAAATCAATTTTCTGATGAAAAACGATGACTCCGGAGCTGTCGAAAGTTCCCAAAATGGTCAATATGGATGAAATTTTAACATTTAATCTTTTGACTCTAAATGACTGTTGGATGTGAATTATTTCTTTTTCAACTAAAATAAGTGTGTTTAAAGGCATTTCTGTGCCTGAATTGGTCAAAATTGAAGCTTTTGAGTAAGCAAAACTCTGTAAAAATGGCAATTTTGGTCACTGTGAGGGTTTATAAAGTGGTTATTCAACATGAGGCACGATCCAATTGACATTTTGAAACATTTTTGGAACAGTCAAAAAAATCAATTTTCGGATGAAAAACGATGACTCCGTCGAAAGTTCCCAAAATGGTCAATATGGATGAAATTTTAACATTTAATCTTTTGACTCTAAATGACTGTTGGATGTGAATTATGACTTTTTCAACTAAAATAAATGTGTTTGAAGGCATTTCTGTGCCTGAAATTGGTCAAAATTGAAGCTTTTGATTAAGCAAAACTCTGTAAAAATAGCAATTTTGGTCACTGTGAGGGTTTATAAAGTGGTTATTCAACATGAGGCATGATCCAATTGACATTTTGAATCATTTTTGGAACTTTCCAAAAAATCAATTTTCTGATGAAAAACGATGACTCCGGAGCTGTCGAAAGTTCCCAAAATGGTCAATATGGATGAAATTTTAACATTTAATCTTTTGACTCTAAATGACTGTTGGATGTGAATTATGACTTTTTCAACTAAAATAAGTGTGTTTAAAGGCATTTCTGTGCCTGAAATTGGTCAAAATTGAAGCTTTTAAGTAAGCAAAACTCTGTAAAAATGGCAATTTTGGTCACTGTGACGGTTTATAAAGTGGTTATTCAACATGAGGCACGATCCAATTGACATTTTGAATCATTTTTTGAACAGTCCAAAAAATCAATTTTCTGATGAAAAACGATGACTCCGGAGTAAGCATGGGCGAATTTTGCGGATCTCGCGTTCGCGAATTTTGCGGATTTGCGGATTCGCAATCCGCAAAATCCGCGAATTCCCGCGAATTTGCGGATTTTTTTTTTTTTGTGTTCGCCCGTGTTTCTGCCAGTTCGCAAGGGTTTTTACAATTTCGCAATTTGCGAACTTACCTGTCGGGTCGCAAGTTTTGCGAACTTGTTGTTTCTACATGTCCAGCCTGTTTGGGACACTCTTCTTCATCACTGCCACTCTCTGTCACCACTGCCACTCTCTGACTACTCATGCCACCCTCTGGCCCACCCATGCCACCCTCTGTTTCATCACCACACCCTCTGGTTGTCCAGTGTACATTATTTTCGGCAAAGCAAAGCACACCTTCCCTGCCTCAAGTGACCTGAATTAATTTGGGGCTGATTAATGTGTCACAGAATATTTTTTTAGCTGGCACCTGCTTCCTTAGTGCGCCCTGATTAGTGATCTTTTGCACTTGCTAAGTGCTTTCATTGTTGCAAAATTAGTTACAACACCTGCCCTGCCCCAACTGACAATAATGAATTAGGGGCTAATTAATGTGTCACTGAAAGAATTTAAAGTTCCAGCCTGGCACCTGCTTGTCTGCTCCTTTAGCTGTAAATCAGGACCTTTGTGGCATACAGTTAAGGTCAGAGCAGGGTCACACAATAGTTGCAAGCAGGCAACCGAATTCTGGAGGGCCCCCTCAGGAAGCACTACAAAGAATCGTTACAAATCATGAGGTTGACCTTTTGCACCTGCTCATTGCTTTTGCTTTTGCTGAAATCGTTTTTCGGTTTTTTTCGCGCTATTCGCGGGGCACGGCGTCGTGCGAAACCGACCGCGGAAGCCGCCAATTCGTGCGAATGAGCATTTTATTTTTTTGCGGCTTGTTGTTTCGCGAGTTTTTTTGCAGTATTCGCGAGCCGCTTGCAGCGCAACACGCGAATTTACCCCAAGGTCGAGTACGGGTGCGGCCATTTTGTTTGCGTGACGTATTTCCGTTTCCGCCCGCTATGTATAATCTCGCGCAGTAAGCGCATTGCGAGTAGAGGTTCGCACGAGATCGCGCGGGAAATCTAGAGGTTCGCACGAGATCGCGAGGAAAATCTCGCGCGAACTTACTTTCGCGCTCGTGAACGGGCGCCGGCCATCTTGTTTTTCATTCATTTCCTGTGTCTGGGCATGGTGTTTAATCCTCTTGGTATCTTTGCCATCCTTTGCTTGTTTTCAGTTTTTTTTTTACGATTTTGCTTCTTATCTATCCCTCTCTTTTCCTAGCTGTATATTTTTGTCTTTTCTGCTATTTTTCTTTACTTTTAAACTACTTTTTTAAACTCTTTTCTTTTCTTCTTCCCTATCCTATTCTTTCTTAATTTTCTACTTCTTCCTACCTTACCTGCCCAGACCATGGTCAAGCCAGGCGCCGTGAAGCTGCCCAGGCACTTGAGGGCCGCAGCGGCGGCGGGGAGTAGTGCTGGACCCAGTGGCAGGACAGCATGCGGGAGATTGAGGGGGGAGCAGGTGACGCGACGGGAGATATTCAGCCCGGAGGAAGTGGGCGCGCTGGTCTACTTCGTCCAGCGCCGCCTGCCCAGGACCATCGCGGGAGGCGGCAGGATCGCGGCCGGCGGCTACAACATGCGGGAGCGCCGGAAGCGGTGGGAGAAGGTGTGCTGGGCCATATCCCACCTCTACGGGGTCCAGCGCACCTACAGCCAGGTCACCCATCGCTGGACGGACCTCCTGGACCGCGAGCGCGACCTGCTGGACCAGCTCGGCTTGGAGATCCCCGGGCTTGGTGAGTAGTAGTAGCCATTTAATCACTCACTACTATGATGTTTTCTCCTGCTCTGTGTTGTTGTATTGCAAATATTTGTTTTTTACATGGAGCAAGCCAATAATGCCGCTGATGACGATTACATTGTAGTTAAATTATATTTCAAAATCTTCTGTGCATTTCAGGTGCACTGCTCTCCTTCTCAGTGGCGTTGCTACTATGCTTATTTGTTTTCTATTTCGTGGTCTCATTGGCCTGAGTAACTATTATGTATGAGTGTACTTTACAGAACTGCGTAATGCTAGACACTAGGGGGCAGATTACATTTACAAGCCCCTTGCGCCACGTTTACGTTGCCTTGCGTGACGCAACAGCGGCGTAAACGTGCCGCATCCCTGCGAGTCATTTACAGCATGACGCATCTAGGGAGATGCGTCACGTTATAAAGCCATGGGCCTGCACCACAATGGGTGCGTTCCTAGTACGCAGGGTGGGCGGTCCAGCGGCTGTGCGCCTCGCAAAATTGCCTGCGTGAAATGTACAAGATTTAACGCAGGCACTTCTGCGACGCTGCTACGTCAATTCAATTCCTTATGTCTGCTCGAAGCAGGCGAAAGGACTGACACAGCATGTTAAGTATTGGGTGGCCCTGAGCATTACTGGAGTTGCATTGCGTTGGCGACGTGACTCCAGCGATGCGCCGCTCTTACGTGACGAGATGCGTCACGCAAGTGCCTACCCTTGCGCCAGGGCGCGCCGCATTGTAAATGAGGCACATCTGCCGTGTCGCAAGGGTAGTTTTGCGTGACGCATTTGATGATGATCTGGCGCATCTCTGGAGATGCGCCAGAACGCGTAAGTAAGTATGCCCCTAAGGGGCAGAATTGCAATTACCGTCGCATCCCTGCAAAGTAGCAGGGATGCGCCATTAATTGTGCGGCCCGCTACCACCACCAAACAAGGTGCGCCGTATTTGCAATGCGGCGCACCATGGGCCCAAAACGTCACCGAAGCTTTACTGCTGGAGTTGCGTCGCAACGATGGCGCAGCTCCATCAATGCTCTGGGGTACCCTATCTCCCCAATGCTGGGTCAAGCCGTACGTCTGCTTCAAGCAGGTGCAGGGTTTGTGTGACGCATCATTGTCCTAAAGGTGACTGATTGATATTTTGTAGATTTCCCTCAGCCACTATTAGGATGTGTTCCAGCGCAGGAATGCCCTCCCTTGCGCCGGAACGCCCCCTGATGGCGCAGGGCTTTATAACGGGATGCATCTCCCAAATGCGTCACGTTGTTATAATATTATACGCCGCACCATGGCGCCCTTTTTTGTTTAGCTGCTGCGTCACAAAAGTCACGCAAGAACGGCGCAAAAGAGCCGCAAGGGCTTAAATCTGCCCCTTCCTTTGTAACCCTGACAATAAGAAAAATAGTGGCGGTGGATTGATAGTTTGACTATTTAAATGACTGGTAATGTAGCAGGCAACTGTTAGTGTTGTCACTGATCTGACTGAAATCACAATGGAGTTTGTCTGTCACTTTGCGTCTTGCCTGCGGACTGCGGACTGCCAGTCCTAGGTGAACGTTTCAGTACTTTGTTTAGTGAGTTACGTGACTTTCGAAGTCACAGGTCCGCAAATAAATGAAAAGTAACCATAATCAATATAATTTCGTGGAAATATTTTGTTATTGTTCTTTTGAAATGTTTGATTTGGTTGACATTGACAAGCAACAATCATCCATGTTTTCTGTTCTTTCTTTCATGTTGTACGTCAGCTCCCCCCAGGGGCGAGAGGAGGACACAGGAGCAGCAGGCGGCGGATGCTGTTCAACAGGGCCAGGATCGGGCAGGCGAGGGCTCCTCTGCTGGCCCCAGTAAGTTTTCATTTTAGACTAGTACCTATTTTTCCTAGCGTTCCTCATTTGACTTTTTTCAAAACTGTCTTTGCTCTTCTTGTAGACTGTATCTAAATTCTTATCCTGCCTCTACTATGACTCCCTGTGGTATTACTAGATTATTCTTATTAGTCTGTCTGTGTAGCTAACTAAGATTGCACGGTTGGCGAAACTCCCATGATTCTAGTCAGCAATAGCTCTATCAACTTAGTGCAGTCCTCTGGGATTGTCCATAATGTCTTTTGAAGTGTTCTATCTGGACTCATGCTTGCAAAAATTGCAAAACCTTTCGCTCAGTCACTCTAGTCTGGACCAAAAAACACAGATTGTATTTAAGTTTAAAAGCTTTATTAAAAGTAAACACATTTATTAAAATGAAGTCATAATAAAACTAAACGTTTAACTGATAATGGAAAAGTGGTTAGTGCTGACGATTAATTGAAGACATTTCTTGTGGTCGAGCCGAGCTCTCACCTTGTTTCAACTTGATCTTGTAGTTAGAAGTCCATCTTCTGTCTATGTGGCGAAAAATGGTGCGTGTTAAAAAAACAGCCTTCATCAGTTGTGCCAAAAAGTGCAGCAAGACAACCTTCCCTGGAAAAAGGGACATTTTTTTTAACTTTAACGTAGACAGTCACAAATTACATTGTTTTCACATGTCTTCATTCCTAGACCAAATACTAGTGACTAGTGAGTGCTTTATTCTAACATTGTTACATGTACTTTGTAGGTGGAACATCTGGTGGCGGGGCCAGTGTGGAGGTGGTGGTGCTGGACACGGAGGCGGAGGCCGATTGTTCAGGGGAGGAGGCGGCGGCGGCGGCTGTGAGAGTTGAGACGGTGGTGGTGGCGGCCAGAGGTAAGCTCTTATATATTCCTTACTTATTGAGATTGAAGACTAGCTGGGAAGGCAAGAATATGAGATGCATGGCTGGGTGAATGATGAAGCAATGATGGGTGGAAGGACAACAGCCTGGGTGGGTGACACAGAAACTGTATGTGTCCATATACCTGGATCATGCTACTATCTGACTCTTAGATAGCATATGTGTATCTAGAGCAGGGGTACTCCTAGTACGGCCCGCGGGCCGGTGGTGGCCCGGCAAGCCTTCCTTGGCGGTGCGCAGACCTTGCAGACAATCACTGCTCCCCCGGCCCCCACAGAGCAGAGGCTTTTTTGTATTTCACCTGTTAGCGCCCCTGCATCTCCACTCTGACAATCACTGCTCCCCCGGCCCCCACAGAGCAGAGTGGAGATGCAAGGCCACAAAGAGGTGAAATAGAACAAAGCCTCTGCTCTGTGGGGCCGGGCAAGCAGTGATTGTCAGGGTGGAGAAGCAGGGGCGCTAAAACAAACAAAGCCTCAATAATATGTTAATGGTCTTTTAAAGACCTGTTAAGTACTTTGGTGTTGTTGTCTGTGTGTGCGCGTTGAGGAAGCGGTCTCAACCCGGGCTGAAGGCTGACACAGATAGACACACACACAGTGAGATGACAGAGGGGGAGGGAGAGGGAGGGCAGGAGGAAGAGAGAGATGGAGGGAGGGCAGGAGGGAGAGCAGGAGGGAGAGAGATGTATGTAAATGCTGGGTCTGGTGGCTCAGTGGATGAGGGCATCTGCTGCAGGGACCTGTGTGCAACCTCATGGTCACAAGTTATCGTTTTGCTTTAGCCCCGCCCCCTCTGACTCCGCCCCCACCAGTGCGGCCCTCGGCCCCAAACTACACTGTAAATGTAGCCCCTGAGAGAAAGTTTGTGAGTACCCATGATCTAGAGAGAGTAGACGGTCAGTGGATGAACTAAGTGTAACTTTGAAGAGCATGTAACACTGCACCCGCACATCCGTTCCAGTGTAGGAAAGGCAAGGAAAAGAACTTTTAATTTTGTCCAAATACTACCATAAATAGTAGCAGTAGTTTGTATTGCAAGCACTGCATAGATCCGGTTATTATGGTGGCCACTCCCTACCTCTCTTAATAAGTTTAGTAGTACTCAGTCATTCATGTGTGGATGTATCACTGGTCACTCAATAAAAAGCAAAGCACCTAAAGTCATCCCATATATAAGCAAAAACATCCCATGTGAAGTGATAGATAATCAGATTATTTATCTTCTTCAATTTTCCATTTCTAGTACTCATTTCCACTGTAGGGTGAAAGTTAAATTAATTAAGCAGTAGCCATTGAGTTGTAACAGAGTATTCTCAGTGCCACCCGTAATAGAAAAGTAAGAGCTTCACCACCTGCATGTACTGGACGGGTACAGTAACGCAACGGCAACGCAAGTCTAGGTCACTCCTCATGGCGTGCGTCTCTTTTTCTCGGGTGCAAGTTTACTGCGCTGGCATTATGCCGGCTTGCAGAAAATAACGTACCAATTTTCCAAAACAAGAGATAAGAAGAAGAATAAGACTGGTGTACTTTCATAGTCGACTCCAATGGAAGTCCACAGTGCTCGTAGAATTTGTTCCTTAAACTCCCACTAATGTTAGAGCAAGGATGAAGAAGTGTGAGGTTAGATAGATACTGGCCTCAATAGTTATGTAATGCGCTTGCAAGTTGCTAGTTGTACTGCAACACAAATTTCTGCTGAATGATTGAGTTAATCTTAAAGAGCATTGGTTACAGACTATGTCTTTCTTTCTTCATATAGGTTCTCCTTCCAAACGAACAAGGAGGAAGGAGCTGGCTAGAGCGGCCCGGCAACGGAGGATCGAGGCCACTGTTGCGGAATATCGGCGGCTGGTGGCCCTGGAGGACGTGGAAAGTGTGCAGTCGACAACTACAACAACGTCGTCTGCATCGGCCTCCGTGGCCCCACGGGCTGCCACCCAGCACAGTGGTCCACCCAGACTGAGCCGGGCTGCCAAAGGCAAACGCCACCGCCGAGCAGCAAGGCCAACAGCTGCCTCTCACAGGCATTGCACCTGCAAGGCAGTGAAGGCACGCCTGCGCCGCACTACCCTGATGGTGTCCCGCCTTCAGCAGGAGCTCGCCTTGCTCCGCGAGGAGCATGATGCCCTGGCCCAAAAAGTTAACAGCATCCACCCATAGTGTCCCTTGCCCCTTTTTTAGAGACTTTTGGGGGGTGGGAATTGGGAGTTGGGTTTTTGGGGACTTTTGAAGGACAATCGTTGGGGTTAGGGAGGGTCTTGCGGGAGATTATTTTGTTAGGGATATAAATATACTTTTTCAAACTTTATCTGAGCATACCTGTTTTTTACTGCTTGCCTGGTGGGTGGGGGTTTAACGTTGGCTGTTTTCCTGAAAGTTTAGTTCCATTTTCTTCCTTTAAGTGTAAATGCCCAAATGTTTTCAACACTAAGTGCCTCTCACAGACTAAGTGAAGTGAATCCAAGAGTCCTAGGACTTTAGTAGTACTACCTTCAGTCTCTCGTACTAATACTCCATTATACCCCCAAACCACCAAACGCTTATCTTACCTGTAATTTGTGTTTGAAAGTAGGGCTAGACCCAGGGCTGGCTCCACGGGAAACACCGAATAACGTTGGCAATCTTGGTCGGATAAAATTTCCTCATAGCGGTGGTACTAGTGGTGTGACACAGTGGCAGTTGCATGCCTATGAAAAAAAAGAAAATGAAATCTGGTTTGTCCTCCTGAGCAATTCAACGGTACAACTGAGAATATAGCAGGTGACAGAAGTACAGTAGAGCAGTGCCACATTGTAGCCTAACAAATGGTAAAGTATAACTACTAATTCGGTTGAAGTTCTTTCACATTAGCAATGGTTCTTTGTCAAGCAGAGTAAGAATATATCATCGACAACTGTGGAAAGAAAGAATGCGACAGTACAGGGCCTGTGTGGAATTATTGATAACGATATTCAACATAAGGTCTCTGTAGCCAGATACCCGAGAGCCTTGCTGGTCACTATAAATCCATTCACAACAACACTCAATGGGGTTGGTCTGGAAGGTGTCAGGTTTACTCCCCGTGATCCAGTCGATGCAAATATGGTTCCACCTCCAAATGTCACCAACACCCAGAAGTGTAAACACAGGGTGTTCGAGGCATTAGGCGGGGGAGAAAAATAACAAACTAAAATAAAAAATGTGGGATGGGTAAAGGTAGGGTCAGCAGGGAAAGGATACCTGTAACAGAAGACAAGACAGGCATCAGTGAAGTGCTGTCCTAACATACAAGGGTACTCTCATATAGTCTCACTAAATAACCAAGGAAGTAGACAAGTACCTGAGCACCAAGAAAACATGACCTTGGATAGGAAATACTATAGCCCTTCTGCCACAATCTGTGAGGAAGGCCTAAGAAACACATAAACATATAGTTAACGAACACACTCCTGTCGCACCAAACACACTCGCGTTATACTAAGACATCAAACCCACTACTCACAACATACCACAAACTTGGTAGAGGACTCAATGTACAAAGGGGGTTCCAAATAGTCAAAGCAAAGATGTATGGTCCAACAAAAAGGAAGAGGGAAACGGTAGTGTGCAGAACAGAAACCAGAATAACGCGCAACAGGAAGCGCGTCTGTTCCCCAGATAAACTTCCTGCAAGTCTCCCGCCTACTCATGGGAAATGTAGTTTCATAGTACGGTAGGCGCTTAGGGGCTGCGTAACCTGACAGAAGGTATAGTAGATAGAAAAGGAGAAATTGCTTTTTTTCTAGGTGTCCCCTCACTCACCAGGGTTGCCCCTTGGTGACATGCTTCATCATTGGGGCCATCCCAGTCCTCTACGGCCTGGGGCGTGCTGCGACTTGCGAATTACGTAGGAGCACTTACAAATGACTATGTGTGGTGCAGATGTGATAGTGGAGTGGACTAAGTGATGTGTTAAGGGATCAATTTAGAAGCCTAGAGAGAGCCAAGAAATGCAGTCACAGTCAGAGAAAAAGGCAAGGGATACTGTATCTATGTGGTTGTAGTGGTCCTGTTGGAAGTGGTAAGTAAGTTGCCTGCAGAAAAAAAATCCTCCTATTAGCGGCACTCCTCCATTGCAGCCGACGCTTCGTCCATCGATGTTGGTCACCAGAAGACACCCTGTAAAAAAAAGCACAGCATAGACAAACAATTGAACATAAACAATTCTTTGGGTACAAACCTATCCATCAATCTTTGAAAGTGCATGCACTACTGCATGCATGTCAGTGAAAAGTAAGTAGTACATTCGACAACTGTGGAAGAAAGAATGCAACAGTAAAGGGCCTATGTGTAAATTATTGATAACGATATTCAACATAAGGTCTCTGTAGCCAGATACCCGAGAGCCTTGCTGGTCACTATAAATCCATTCACAACAACACTCAGTGGGGTTGGTCTGGAAGGTATAGTAGATAGAAAAGGAGAAATTGCTTTTTTTCTAGGTGTCCCCTCACTCACCAGGGTTGCCCCTTGGTGACATGCTTCATCATTGGGGCCATCCCAGTCCTCTATGGCCTGGGGCGTGCTGCGACTTGCGAAGTACGTAGGAGCACTTACAAATGACTATGTGTGGTGCAGATGTGATAGTGGAGTGGACTAAGTGATGTGTTAAGGGATCAATGTAGAAGCCGAGAGAGAGCCAAGAAATGCAGTCACAGTCAGAGAAAAAGGCAAGGGATACTGTATCTATGTGGTTGTAGTGGTCCTGTTGGAAGTGGTAAGTAAGTTGCCTGCAGAAAAAAAATCCTCCTATTAGCGGCACTCCTCCATTGCAGCCGACGCTTCGTCCATCGATGTTGGTCACCAGAAGACACCCTGTCCACTGCCTGCCTGATGCTGAATTGTGGCTCGCTACTGTGAAGCCTGACTCCATCCTTTTTTCCCCATTGCAGAGACTGAAACCCGGCCTGTAATTATTCAACGAAAAACAGGAAGTGATATAATATTACAACACCACTGATAAATAAATATAAGGTATGTAGGCTGTGGAGTGCAAAAAGTCACAATTTGTTTTTCCTAGTAGACAGTACAATGTTTTTGAAAGTGCGTACTCTGAGTCACCTTTTGAAGGATAAATAAGTATGGGCAAATTAATGTAGCGGATCTTGCCCCTCAAGCTAGGTGTACTGTAAACTGTGTTTTAGAACAAAATTAGATCTTCCTAGCAGTGCTCCCACCCAGACCCTTACTAAAGCCAGTCGCAAAAATGTAGAAGACCCCCAATCAAATCTCAAAAAACGAGGCCTAGCAGAAAACTGGTGACAAAACTTACTTTGAAAGTAAAAGTAGGCCGAAGTACCCTAATTACCCATTACCCACCGTGGATTGCATTCAAACCACTTGCAAGCAACCAAGCAAAAGTAGCCATAGCCAGCATCGCTCCAAGACTCGAAATCCCCCCCACTCAAACACATGCAATAGAAATACTGCTAACCCTAACGAACCCTAAGTTAAGAATAGTGGCAAAGGCTTTCTTTAACTATGCCAAATCCCCCCTTTCCCACCATGGATTTTCTTCAAATGACTTGCAACCAAAATTACACATTCTCACGAGTGCTCTAAGACCCCAGAACTCAGTTTGAAAAATCTAGAACACCCCGAAACACATGCAATCCTGCTGCTAGGGCTAACCCTAACGAACCCTAAGTTACAAAAAGTGCCAAAACTAAAGGCTTTTCCGCGCGGATTTTGTCCCAACCACTTCTACCCGGTATTAGACCTTCCCAGGAATGCCCCAAGACCCGGCAACCCACCCTCCAAGAAGCGTAACACCCCCAAACAGGCCAAAAGCAAAATCTCATACTTGCAATATTTCTGGGCCTTCGGTCCAAACGCGCTGCGTAGCTAGGCCATAAGTCGGGGTTGGCACGACGGATTTCCTGAAAAGCAAATGCAATCAAGATTAGAGTGTCCCAGCAGTGCTCCCAGACCACGAAACTCACCCGCAAACAGACGGAACCCCCCCTAAGAGCACCTCAAAGGCAAGCAAGTCATCAAAAACACAAAAAAAATTCCGCCTGGGATTTGGTCCAAAACACTTTTATCCGGTATTAGAGCTTCCCAGCAATGGCCCCAGAGCCGTCAACCCAGGAGAAAACGAGTAGAAGACCCCCAAACAGCCAAAGAGCAAAAGTACAAAAATGGGGACTTAGTCAATTTTTCACAAATTTCCCAAATCACTCCGCGCGCGCTCTGCAGCTAGGCCCTAAGTCCCCTCTGCCACCATGGATTTGCTTCAAACCTCTTGCAAAGTAAAGTATATATAGCCAGCAGTGCTCCCAGACCACGAAACTCACCCACAAACACCAGGAAGCCCCCCAAACAGGCCCCCGAAAACGCTACATAGAGCAAAATGTCAGAAATAGCCAAAAAAAAAAAATCGGCCTGGATTTTGTCCCAACCACTTCTACCCGGTATTAGACCTTCCCAGGAATGCCCCAAGACCCGTCAACCCACCCGCCAAGAAGCATAACACCCCCAAACAGGCCAAAAGCAAAATCTCATACTTGCAATATTTCTGGGCCTTCGGTCCAAACGCGCTGCGTAGCTAGGCCATAAGTCGGGGTTGGCACGACGGATTTCCTGAAAAGCAAATGCAATCAAGATTAGAGTGTCCCAGCAGTGCTCCCAGACCACGAAACTCACCCACAAACACCAGGAAGCCCCCCAAACAGGCCCCCGAAAACGCTACATAGAGCAAAATGTCAGAAATAGCCAAAAAAAAAAATCGGCCTGGATTTTGTCCCAACCACTTCTACCCGGTATTAGACCTTCCCAGGAATGCCCCAAGACCCGTCAACCCACCCGCCAAGAAGCATAACACCCCCAAACAGGCCAAAAGCAAAATCTCATACTTGCAATATTTCTGGGCCTTCGGTCCAAACGCGCTGCGTAGCTAGGCCATAAGTCGGGGTTGGCACGACGGATTTCCTGAAAAGCAAATGCAATCAAGATTAGAGTGTCCCTGGTGTCCCAGCAGTGCTCCCAGACCACGAAACTCACCCACAAACACCAGGAAGCCCCCCAAACAGGCCCCCGAAAACGCTACATAGAGCAAAATGTCAGAAATAGCCCACAAAAAAATCGGCCTGGATTTTGTCCCAACCACTTCTACCCGGTATTAGACCTTCCCAGGAATGCCCCAAGACCCGGCAACCCACCCGCCAAGAAGCATAACACCCCCAAACAGGCCAAAAGCAAAATCTCATACTTGCAATATTTCAGGGCCTTCGGTCCAAACGCGCTGCGTAGCTAGGCCATAAGTCGGGGTTGGCACGACGGATTTCCTGAAAAGCAAATGCAATCAAGATTAGAGTGTCCCAGCAGTGCTCCCAGACCACGAAACTCACCCACAAACACCAGGAAGCCCCCCAAACAGGCCCCCGAAAACGCTACATAGAGCAAAATGTCAGAAATAGCCCAAAAAAAAATCGGCCTGGATTTTGTCCCAACCACTTCTACCCGGTATTAGACCTTCCCAGGAATGCCCCAAGACCTGGCAACCCACCCGCCAAGAAGCATAACACCCCCAAACAGGCCAAAAGCAAAATCTCATACTTGCAATATTTCAGGGCCTTCGGTCCAAACGCGCTGCGTAGCTAGGCCATAAGTCGGGGTTGGCACGACGGATTTCCTGAAAAGCAAATGCAATCAAGATTAGAGTGTCCCAGCAATGCTCCCAGACCACGAAACTCACCCACAAACAGACGGAACCCCCCCTAAGAGCACCTCAAAGGCAAGCAAGTCATCAAAAACACAAAACATTTTCCGCCTCGGATTTGGTCCAAACCACTTTTAGTGCTTCCCAGCAATGGCCCCAGACCCGTCAACTCACCTGCAAAGAGGTAGAACAACACCCCCACAAGTGCTGAGTCTTTCTTCATTGGGCGTAAACCAGCCCTCTGCTTTGATGGAAATAGGAGTCTGGAGGAGGAGGATAGAGGAGCATGTTCTTCTGAACTTGTGAACCTGAGGAATGCAGACTGCGGCACCTTCAAATAAATTAGCAAACAAGTGAAGACAGTTCTGCTGATGGGCTTGTTTTTGTGATTATCTGATTAAAGTTTGAATTATATTAACTGTGCACAACAAAGAAAGACAGACACACAGGAATAAAAGTGAATAAGGATGAAAAAGAAAGTTATTGATTCGTTGTCTCATTTTCAGGGCTCGAAGTCGGAATCACGGTCCAGGAATAAGAATAAGGCTTCGTCATCATACTCTGCGAATTGAGGCAGGGTGAGGTCAGTGTCACCTGACAGAGTAGAAATTCCCTCATCTATGTTGCTGGCCACCTCCTCTTCATCCGGCACGCTCTCTCGTACTCTGAAATCTGGTGGTATGAGGTGCTGATTCATCTTGATCATTGTTAACCTCTCCACATTTTTGGGCGAGAGGCGGCTCCGTTTGGGAGTTACAATCCCACCAGCCGCACTGAAAACCCGTTCAGAAGACACACTTGCGAGTGGGCAAGACAAGTAGTTTAAAGCCAGGTTGGTGAGCTGTGGCCACAATTCTTTTTTCCCATGCCAATACGCCAATGGGTCAGAATTAACATAGACCTCTGTTGAGTCATTCAGATAGTCCTTCACCATCGACTCAAGGTCCTCATCCAAGGTTCCTCCACTTTGCTTAGCTCTTGCTGTGCCTCTGACCTTTTGAGAACCAAACCCACGCAGAGCTAGCCAATCCTCTTCAGCCTCCAATGTTTCTGTTGTCTTTCGTGCAGATGATCCGGTTGCCGGTGTCTTTAACGGCTGAGAGGTCACTTGTGCCACAGCCACAGGTGCAGAAGTGGATTGTTTTGACTGGGGATGGCCTGCTGATGTACTGCCATTTCCTTCAATTTCCAGCCGTTCTGTTTCAAACTTATTGGCTGACAAGGCTAGCCAACGTTTGTACTTTGGAACATGTTCATCATTAAAAGGAAAGAATGCTTGGCCTGCCAGCGCCTTTTTGTAGCGTGGATCCAGAATAGTAGCACAAATGTAATGCTGTTCTGAGTGGATCTTTTTAAGACGTTCATCACCTTGTAGGAGCTCTAATAATTGCTCAGCCAGAAGCAAAGAGTCTTGCTTTTTGTCATCTTTTCCAAACACAGAACACACCTCCTTCAGTTGGTCCTCCAGCATGTACAACAATGGGATAGCTTTTCCCAAATTAGAGTCCTCCTTGCTGACTGCACGCGTGAAGACCTCAAAAGGACGAAGCATGCGTGTCAGGCTTTCAACTATGTTCCATTGCGGCCCAACCATCCTCAGCTCCTCTATACCCTCTTTCAAGAAATATTGATCGAGTTGCGTATACTGCTCATACAGACGCTCAAGCATGTAGAAGGTTGAGTTCCAACGTGTTACCACCTCCTGGATGAGTGCTTTCACTGGCATTTGACATTGATATAGCATGCTCCTCAGCTGCTTCCGGGCCTTAAAAGAATGCCTGAAATGCTTGCAAATTTTTCGGCAGGTCTCCAATACACCGTACGCTGCACTGCGTTTATTACCCAAGAATTTTTGGACAACCAGGTTTATACAGTGCGCCAAACACGGCACTCTGAAATAGTAACCGTCCCTCATGGCCTTAACTATATTGGCGCCATTGTCCGTGGAAACATAACCAACCTTGCATTTTAGTGGGGACAGACAGTTAAGGACCTTTGTGTTAAAGACATCCAAAATGTTTTCTGCTGTGTGACGTTTCTCCAAACCAAACATGGCTAGTGTTGCATGTTTCCGAGCACCTTTAAAAACAATGTTAGTGTCAACACCTGAGTTTAGCTTTGCTTTAGCCCCTGAAAAAGAGACCCAGTGTGCAGTGATGCACATGTAATCAGCGCCTGCGCCACTGGTCCACATGTCTGTTGTCAGATGTATAGTGTGAACAGCACTCTTCTGCAAAGCTGCCCCAATCACCTTCAGAACATCTTCATGTAGTGCTGGAACCGCAACTCGGGCAAAATAGAACCGGCTAGGAACCTTCCATTTAGGGCAGAGCGCTGTCACTAATTCTAGAAAACCAACCCCTTCTACAAAAGAAAAAGGGAGAAGGTCCAGAGCTAGCATTTTAGCCAGCTTAGTGTTATACAGACGGGTCATTGGGTGGTTGCGTTCATATTGCGCTTCTGTAAACAACATCTTTTTAATGTTGCCCTGGACCAATGATTTACGGGATGATGATGATCTCTTCGACCCAGTTACGCTCGCTGATGAACTTTTCCGCATTGATGTCTCACTCTCTCCCACACTCTTAGTGTGGCTCCCATGGGGTGTGCTGCTGACATGGGAACTGGGTGTAAGTGAAGTGTTTGAATCGTCTTCTTCTACCTCCTCGTCATCAGCAGATGAAAAATCAACGTTTTCATTACGTGCAATTCCGGCTTTCTTGACCGCCTCTAGGTGCGGAAACCATTGGACAGGGTGCCTTCTCTCAAGATGACCTCTCTGGCCTCCTGTACCATAGTTAGAACCAAGCTTACCACGACTAACTCGAAGCTTACAAAGGCTACAAATGGCTACGTTTTCCTTTTTTGGGCAAACACTAAAGAAGTCCCAAACTGGAGACTTGAAATGTCTTTGGGGGCCGGAGGAGGCGGCGATACTGGTGGTGGTGGTCCTGCTGCTAATGCCAGATGAAGTGGAGGATGTGGATTGCCAAACTTCAGTACGTTTTGCACTTTCACCACCACGAATTGAGGTCGAGGACGAGGTGGGTACCTTCTTGCGAAGAAATATGGAAGCGGTAGGTTTTGGTGTACTACTTAACTCCAAATCTAATGATTCCATTTCCATTGCCTCCTCGCCGACATCATCATCACGCTCAGCAGCTTCTCGGGATAGGGTCAAAATGTCTCTTTGCTGCATGCCCGGTGGGGCTGCAGTGACCTTTGTGATGACTGGCTCGTCGTCATCGTGAGAGGCTTCATCACCAGCAGTATCTGTCACTTCTTGTTGAGCCTCATCACACTCCATAGGTTTGAGTTTTTGGACGACCTTCCTTTTACGCTTAGGTACCGGTGTCAGATCATGGTGTGCCTCACTGTCAGACCGCAGTTGTGGTTCCCAAGACAGATCACTTGCATCAGAAGGAGGTGGGCTTGAAGAAGATGTAGACACCCCCCTTGATCTTTTCCTTGCTAGGGATGTGGAAGACAATGAATGATCATCAGGAGGAGTGGCTTCCAATGATACCTCGGCTTCATTGTCGATTTCCTGATGTGCCCCTACTTCGGGAGGAACAACTATTGTGGGCACTTGTGAACCTCCATGCACCTTTGCTTGCGCATCTCCTTTTGCTGCCTCTCCTTCCACATGTACTTGGGCGTGTACTTGCACATGGTGTTGTTGTTGCGGCTGTGTTGATTCAGGGACATTGCTGCTACTTTCTTGCGATGAGCCAACATCACTGGTCGATGGTGATTGGAGAAGTACACTGACTGCCTCTGAAGCACTCAAGGGCTTTGACTTAAGTTGGCGTGGTGGTGGAGGCACTGAACCCAATGGAGCAGGGGTGCTGCTCCCAGCTTGGTCCCCAGCAGAACCTGCTGCAGCAGGCGTACTTTTTTTTTTGCTCCCAAAAAACGTGGCGGGTGGCACACCAGCCTCCTTGGTACCTTGCTTCTTCTGCTCCTTACTAGCAACTTTCTTGCTAGAGGAGCTACGGAGAACTTTCTTTGGGGGCGGGGCCATCTTCTTCAGAGCAGGTCAGACAGCAGGCCGCAGTTGCACGAATTGTAGAGTTGTCTGAGGCCAGACGTGACGTCGCGTGACGTTATGCTGCACACACACACCGCTGCAGGACTTCTTCCTGGCACTGGTGGTTCTCTTGAGTCTTGTGCACCTAAAAAAAATGGAAGACAGAGGAACATCAGTTCAGTTATAGAGCACAAACAAAATCGAAAAACACTGCAAAATCAGCACAATCCCAATCCATCCATGCCCCCCATAATGTTTAAATTCAAGACAACCCACAGAAAGACTAGGCCCATGCAAGACTCACTAGTACCCCTGGGCATAAATAAAGGTTGAAAAGTAGGCAAAATGGTTGGAGGCCTAACAACAAAGCCTGCATTCAAAATGGCCACTTGCCTGCCAGCACATGGCCAGTGCCTGTAGCTGCACTCAAAATGGCCACCAGCCACATGGCATGTCCCTCCCCATGAACACCCCCAAAAATCGAAAAACACTGCAAAATCAGCACAATCCCATTCCATCCATGGCCTCCATGATGTTTAAATTCAAGACAACCCACAGAAAGACTAGGCCCATGCAAGACTCACTACCCCTGGGCAAAAATAAAGGTTGAAAAGTAGGCAAAATGGTTGGAGGCCTAACAACAAAGCCTGCATTCAAAATGGCCACTTGCCTGCCAGCACATGGCCAGTGCCTGTAGCTGCACTCAAAATGGCCACCAGCCACATGGCATGTCCCTCCCCATGAACACCCCCAAAAATCGAAAAACACTGCAAAATCAGCACAATCCCATTCCATCCATGCCCTCCATGATGTTTAAATTCAAGACACCCCACAGAAAGACTAGGCCCATGCACCACTCACTACCCCTGGTCAAGGCCCCAACAACAGGTCAAAAATCGAAAAACACAGAAAAAATCAGCACAATCCCATTCAATCCATGCCCTCCATGATGTTTAAGTTGAAGACAGCCCACAGAAAGACTAGGCCCATGCTAGACTCAAATGCCCCTGGTGAAAAGGCCACAAGTACAGGCCCAAAAAACGAAAATCACTGAAAAATCTGCACAATCCCATTCAATCCATGCCCTCCATGATGTTTAAGTTGAAGACAGCCCACAGAAAGACTAGGCCCATGCAAGACTCAAATACCCCTGGTGAAAAGGCCACAAGTACAGGCCCAAAAAACGAAAATCACTGAAAAATCTGCACAATCCCATTCAATCCATGCCCTCCATGATGTTTAAGTTGAAGACAACCCACAGAAAGACTAGGCCCATGCAAGACTCACTAGTACCCCTGGGCATAAATAAAGGTTGAAAAGTAGGCAAAATGGTTGGAGGCCTAACAACAAAGCCTGCATTCAAAATGGCCACTTGCCTGCCAGCACATGGCCAGTGCCTGTAGCTGCACTCAAAATGGCCACCAGCCACATGGCATGTCCCTCCCCATGAACACCCCCAAAAATCGAAAAACACTGCAAAATCAGCACAATCCCATTCCATCCATGGCCTCCATGATGTTTAAATTCAAGACAACCCACAGAAAGACTAGGCCCATGCAAGACTCACTACCCCTGGGCATAAATGAAGGTTGAAAAGTAGGCAAAATGGTTGGAGGCCTAACAACAAAGCCTGCATTCAAAATGGCCACTTGCCTGCCAGCACATGGCCAGTGCCTGTAGCTGCACTCAAAATGGCCACCAGCCACATGGCATGTCCCTCCCCATGAACACCCCCAAAAATCGAAAAACACTGCAAAATCAGCACAATCCCATTCCATCCATGCCCTCCATGATGTTTAAATTCAAGACACCCCACAGAAAGACTAGGCCCATGCACCACTCACTACCCCTGGTCAAGGCCCCAACAACAGGTCAAAAATCGAAAAACACAGAAAAATCAGCACAATCCCATTCAATCCATGCCCTCCATGATGTTTAAGTTGAAGACAGCCCACAGAAAGACTAGGCCCATGCTAGACTCAAATACCCCTGGTGAAAAGGCCACAAGTACAGGCCCAAAAAACGAAAATCACTGAAAAATCTGCACAATCCCATTCCATCCATGGCCTCCATGATGTTTAAATTCAAGACAACCCACAGAAAGACTAGGCCCATGCAAGACTCACTACCCCTGGGCATAAATAAAGGTTGAAAAGTAGGCAAAATGGTTGGAGGCCTAACAACAAAGCCTGCATTCAAAATGGCCACTTGCCTGCCAGCACATGGCCAGTGCCTGTAGCTGCACTCAAAATGGCCACCAGCCACATGGCATGTCCCTCCCCATGAACACCCCCAAAAATCGAAAAACACTGCAAAATCAGCACAATCCCATTCCATCCATGGCCTACATGATGTTTAAATTCAAGACAGCCCACAGAAAGACTAGGCCCATGCACCACTCACTACCCCTGGTCAAGGCCCCAACAACAGGTCAAAAATCGAAAAACACAGAAAAATCAGCACAATCCCATTCCATCCATGCCCTCCATGATGTTTAAATTCAAGACACCCCACAGAAAGACTAGGCCCATGCAACACTCACTACCCCTGGTGAAAAGGCCACAAGTACAGCCCAAAAAAACGAAAATCACTGAAAAATAAGCACAATCCCAAGCCATCCAGCCCCTCCATGATGTTTAAATTCAAGACACCCCACAGAAAGACTCAGTCCACCCACCACTGAGTACCCCTGGGAAAAAGGCCCCAAAACAGCCCAAAAATCGAAAATTCCAAAATTTTAATTGCAGCAACTGTATTGCCCCAAACAAACTTACTTGTAAAATTTCTAATCCAACAGTGATCCAAAGAAAGTCAAAAAGGCCTCAAATCCAAAGATCCAGCAGCATCCACAAAAAGTAATCCTTCCAGCTGCACATCCAAATGAAAAGTGACCAGGAGATGGACAAAGCACTGGGAGGAGCCTGCTGAACAGGAACAGGAAGTTGAAGACTGTGGGGCACTTCCTTCCTCCCACCCCCCTGCACCCCTCCCCAAAATGGACTCCTCGCTAAAAAAGTGCAGGCAAATGTCAAACTAAGGAGTTATTCACATAAAAATCATCATTTCTAGAAGGTTTATGCTGCTTGCTGGTGGATTTCTTGTGCAGAATTGCAAATTTATATTTTCGCTCGCCGCATCTCAAATCTCGCAATTGCGAAGTACCGCGAGACGTGATCTCGCCGTACTCGCGTTGACAAACTATCGCTGGCAAGCCGCGATGACGTAATCGCGCTCGCCAATTCCCGCGGGATCACACAGCAAGATCCAAAATGGCGCAGCACTCGCAAACTATCGAAAAAAACAACTCGGCAAACGATGATAAACGCCGCGCGCCGCAAAAATTGTATCACCAACGCCGCGCGCCGCCAAAAAAATCCGCTGCGTGCGAATTTGCGGATTTTGCGGGAAATCCGCAAATCTCGCGGATTGCGGATTTCCCGAAAATCCGCAAAATCCGCGAGCGTAACGGATTTTCCGCCCATGCTTACTCCGGAGCTGTCGAAAGTTCCCAAAATGGTCAATATGGATGAAATTTTAACATTTAATCTTTTGACTCTAAATGACTGTTGGATGTGAATTATTTCTTTTTCAACTAAAATAAGTGTGTTTAAAGGCATTTCTGTGCCTGAAATTGGTCAAAATTGAAGCTTTTGAGTAAGCATAACTCTGTAAAAATGGCAATTTTGGTCACTGTGAGGGTTTATAAAGTGGTTATTCAACATGAGGCACGATCCAATTGACATTTTGAAACATTTTTGGAACAGTCCAAAAAGTCAATTTTCTGATGAAAAATGATGACTCCGGAGCTGTCGAAAGTTCCCAAAATGGTCAATATGGATGAAATTTTAACATTTAATCTTTTGACTCTAAATGACTGTTGGATGTGAATTATGACTTTTTCAACTAAAATAACTGTGTTTAAAGGCATTTCTGTGCCTGAAATCGGTCAAAATTGAAGCTTTTGAGTAAGCAAAACTCTGTAAAAATTGCAATTTTGGTCACTGTGGGGGTTTATAAAGTGGTTATTCAACATGAGGCACGATCCAATTGACATTTTGAATCATTTTTGGAACAGTCCAAAAAATCAATTTTCGGATGAAAAACGATGACTCCGGAGCTGTCGAAAGTTCCCAAAATGGTCAATATGGATGAAATTTTAACATTTAATCTTTTGACTCTAAATGACTGTTGGATGTGAATTATTTCTTTTCCAACTAAAATAAGTGTGTTTAAAGGCATTTCTGTGCCTGAAATTGGTCAAAATGGAAGCTTTTGAGTAAGCAAAACTCTGTAAAAATGGCAATTTTTGTCACTGTGAGGTTTTTATAAAGTGGTTATTCAACATGAGGCACGATCCAATTGACATTTTGAAACATTTTTGGAACAGTCCAAAAAATCAATTTTCTGATGAAAAACGATGACTCCGGAGCTGTCGAAAGTTCCCAAAATGGTCAATATGGATGAAATTTTAACATTTAATCTTTTGACTCTAAATGACTGTTGGATGTGAATTATGACTTTTTCAACTAAAATAAGTGTGTTTAAAGGCATTTCTGTGCCTGAAATTGGTCAAAATTGAAGCTTTTGAGTAAGCAAAACTCTGTAAAAATGGCAATTTTGGTCACTGTGACGGTTTATAAAGTGGTTATTCAACATGAGGCACGATCCAATTGACATTTTGAATCATTTTTTGAACAGTCCAAAAAATCAATTTTCTGATGAAAAACGATGACTCCGGAGCTGTCGAAAGTTCCCAAAATGGTCAATATGGATGAAATTTTAACATTTAATCTTTTGACTCTAAATGACTGTTGGATGTGAATTATTTCTTTTTCAACTAAAATAAGTGTGTTTAAAGGCATTTCTGTGCCTGAAATTGGTCAAAATGGAAGCTTTTGAGTAAGCAAAACTCTGTAAAAATGGCAATTTTTGTCACTTTGAGGTTTTAAAAAGTGGTTATTCAACATGAGGCACGATCCAATTGACATTTTGAATCATTTTTGGAACAGTCCAAAAAATCAATTTTCTGATGAAAAACGATGACTCCGGAGCTGTCGAAAGTTCCCAAAATGGTCAATATGGATGAAATTTTAACATTTAATCTTTTGACTCTAAATGACTGTTGGATGTGAATTATGACTTTTTCAACTAAAATAAGTGTGTTTAAAGGCATTTCTGTGCCTGAATTGGTCAAAATTGAAGCTTTTGAGTAAGCAAAACTCTGTAAAAATGGCAATTTTGGTCACTGTGAGGGTTTATAAAGTGGTTATTCAACATGAGGCACGATCCAATTGACATTTTGAAACATTTTTGGAACAGTCCAAAAAGTCAATTTTCTGATGAAAAATGATGACTCCGGAGCTGTCGAAAGTTCCCAAAATGGTCAATATGGATGAAATTTTAACATTTAATCTTTTGACTCTAAATGACTGTTGGATGTGACTTATGACTTTTTCAACTAAAATAAGTGTGTTTAAAGGCATTTCTGTGCCTGAAATTGGTCAAAATTGAAGCTTTTGAGTAAGCAAAACTCTGTAAAAATGGCAATTTTGGTCACTGTGAGGGTTTATAAAGTGGTTATTCAACATGAGGCACGATCCAATTGACATTTTGAATCATTTTTGGAATAGTCCAAAAAATCAATTTTCGGATGAAAAACGATGACTCCGGAGCTGTCGAAAGTTCCCAAAATGGTCAATATGGATGAAATTTTAACATTTAATCTTTTGACTCTAAATGACTGTTGGATGTGAATTATGACTTTTTCAACTAAAATAAGTGTGTTTAAAGGCATTTCTGTGCCTGAAATTGGTCAAAATTGAAGCTTTTGAGTAAGCAAAACTCTGTAAAAATGGCAATTTTGGTCACTGTGACGGTTTATAAAGTGGTTATTCAACATGAGGCACGATCCAATTGACATTTTGAATCATTTTTTGAACAGTCCAAAAAATCAATTTTCTGATGAAAAACGATGACTCCGGAGCTGTCGAAAGTTCCCAAAATGGTCAATATGGATGAAATTTTAACATTTAATCTTTTGACTCTAAATGACTGTTGGATGTGAATTATGACTTTTTCAACTAAAATAACTGTGTTTAAAGGCATTTCTGTGCCTGAAATCGGTCAAAATTGAAGCTTTTGAGTAAGCAAAACTCTGTAAAAATTGCAATTTTGGTCACTGTGGGGGTTTATGAAGTGGTTATTCAACATGAGGCACGATCCAATTGACATTTTGAATCATTTTTGGAACAGTCCAAAAAATCAGTTTTCGGATGAAAAACGATGACTCCGGAGCTGTCGAAAGTTCCCAAAATGGTCAATATGGATGAAATGTTAACATTTAATCTTTTGACTCTAAATGACTGTTGGATGTGAATTATGACTTTTTCAACTAAAATAACTGTGTTTAAAGGCATTTCTGTGCCTGAAATCGGTCAAAATTGAAGCTTTTGAGTAAGCAAAACTCTGTAAAAATTGCAATTTTGGTCACTGTGGGGGTTTATGAAGTGGTTATTCAACATGAGGCACGATCCAATTGACATTTTGAATCATTTTTGGAACAGTCCAAAAAATCAGTTTTCGGATGAAAAACGATGACTCCGGAGCTGTCGAAAGTTCCCAAAATGGTCAATATGGATGAAATTTTAACATTTAATCTTTTGACTCTAAATGACTGTTGGATGTGAATTATTTCTTTTCCAACTAAAATAAGTGTGTTTAAAGGCATTTCTGTGCCTGAAATTGGTCAAAATGGAAGCTTTTGAGTAAGCAAAACTCTGTAAAAATGGCAATTTTTGTCACTGTGAGGTTTTTATAAAGTGGTTATTCAACATGAGGCACGATCCAATTGACATTTTGAAACATTTTTGGAACAGCCAAAAAAATCAATTTTCTGATGAAAAACGATGACTCCGGAGCTGTCGAAAGTTCCCAAAATGGTCAATATGGATGAAATTTTAACATTTAATCTTTTGACTCTAAATGACTGTTGGATGTGAATTATGACTTTTTCAACTAAAATAAGTGTGTTTAAAGGCATTTCTGTGCCTGAAATTGGTCAAAATTGAAGCTTTTGAGTAAGCAAAACTCTGTAAAAATGGCAATTTTGGTCACTGTGACGGTTTATAAAGTGGTTATTCAACATGAGGCACGATCCAATTGACATTTTGAATCATTTTTTGAACAGTCCAAAAAATCAATTTTCGGATGAAAAACGATGACTCCGGAGCTGTCGAAAGTTCCCAAAATGGTCAATATGGATGAAATTTTAACATTTAATCTTTTGACTCTAAATGACTGTTGGATGTGAATTATTTCTTTTTCAACTAAAATAAGTGTGTTTAAAGGCATTTCTGTGCCTGAAATTGGTCAAAATGGAAGCTTTTGAGTAAGCAAAACTCTGTAAAAATGGCAATTTTTGTCACTTTGAGGTTTTAAAAAGTGGTTATTCAACATGAGGCACGATCCAATTGACATTTTGAATCATTTTTGGAACAGTCCAAAAAATCAATTTTCTGATGAAAAACGATGACTCCGGAGCTGTCGAAAGTTCCCAAAATGTTCAATATGGATGAAATTTTAACATTTAATCTTTTGACTCTAAATGACTGTTGGATGTGAATTATGACTTTTTCAACTAAAATAAGTGTGTTTAAAGGCATTTCTGTGCCTGAATTGGTCAAAATTGAAGCTTTTGAGTAAGCAAAACTCTGTAAAAATGGCAATTTTGGTCACTGTGAGGGTTTATAAAGTGGTTATTCAACATGAGGCACGATCCAATTGACATTTTGAAACATTTTTGGAACAGTCCAAAAAGTCAATTTTCTGATGAAAAATGATGACTCCGGAGCTGTCGAAAGTTCCCAAAATGGTCAATATGGATGAAATTTTAACATTTAATCTTTTGACTCTAAATGACTGTTGGATGTGACTTATGACTTTTTCAACTAAAATAAGTGTGTTTAAAGGCATTTCTGTGCCTGAAATTGGTCAAAATTGAAGCTTTTGAGTAAGCAAAACTCTGTAAAAATGGCAATTTTGGTCACTGTGAGGGTTTATAAAGTGGTTATTCAACATGAGGCACGATCCAATTGACATTTTGAATCATTTTTGGAATAGTCCAAAAAATCAATTTTCGGATGAAAAACGATGACTCCGGAGCTGTCGAAAGTTCCCAAAATGGTCAATATGGATGAAATTTTAACATTTAATCTTTTGACTCTAAATGACTGTTGGATGTGAATTATGACTTTTTCAACTAAAATAAGTGTGTTTAAAGGCATTTCTGTGCCTGAAATTGGTCAAAATTGAAGCTTTTGAGTAAGCAAAACTCTGTAAAAATGGCAATTTTGGTCACTGTGACGGTTTATAAAGTGGTTATTCAACATGAGGCACGATCCAATTGACATTTTGAATCATTTTTTGAACAGTCCAAAAAATCAATTTTCTGATGAAAAACGATGACTCCGGAGCTGTCGAAAGTTCCCAAAATGGTCAATATGGATGAAATTTTAACATTTAATCTTTTGACTCTAAATGACTGTTGGATGTGAATTATGACTTTTTCAACTAAAATAACTGTGTTTAAAGGCATTTCTGTGCCTGAAATCGGTCAAAATTGAAGCTTTTGAGTAAGCAAAACTCTGTAAAAATTGCAATTTTGGTCACTGTGGGGGTTTATGAAGTGGTTATTCAACATGAGGCACGATCCAATTGACATTTTGAATCATTTTTGGAACAGTCCAAAAAATCAGTTTTCGGATGAAAAACGATGACTCCGGAGCTGTCGAAAGTTCCCAAAATGGTCAATATGGATGAAATGTTAACATTTAATCTTTTGACTCTAAATGACTGTTGGATGTGAATTATGACTTTTTCAACTAAAATAACTGTGTTTAAAGGCATCTCTGTGCCTGAAATCGGTCAAAATTGAAGCTTTTGAGTTAGCAAAACTCTGTAAAAATTGCAATTTTGGTCACTGTGGGGGTTTATGAAGTGGTTATTCAACATGAGGCACGATCCAATTGACATTTTGAATCATTTTTGGAACAGTCCAAAAAATCAGTTTTCGGATGAAAAACGATGACTCCGGAGCTGTCGAAAGTTCCCAAAATGGTCAATATGGATGAAATTTTAACATTTAATCTTTTGACTCTAAATGACTGTTGGATGTGAATTATTTCTTTTCCAACTAAAATAAGTGTGTTTAAAGGCATTTCTGTGCCTGAAATTGGTCAAAATGGAAGCTTTTGAGTAAGCAAAACTCTGTAAAAATGGCAATTTTTGTCACTGTGAGGTTTTTATAAAGTGGTTATTCAACATGAGGCACGATCCAATTGACATTTTGAAACATTTTTGGAACAGCCAAAAAAATCAATTTTCTGATGAAAAACGATGACTCCGGAGCTGTCGAAAGTTCCCAAAATGGTCAATATGGATGAAATTTTAACATTTAATCTTTTGACTCTAAATGACTGTTGGATGTGAATTATGACTTTTTCAACTAAAATAAGTGTGTTTAAAGGCATTTCTGTGCCTGAAATTGGTCAAAATTGAAGCTTTTGAGTAAGCAAAACTCTGTAAAAATGGCAATTTTGGTCACTGTGACGGTTTATAAAGTGGTTATTCAACATGAGGCACGATCCAATTGACATTTTGAATCATTTTTTGAACAGTCCAAAAAATCAATTTTCTGATGAAAAACGATGACTCCGGAGCTGTCGAAAGTTCCCAAAATGGTCAATATGGATGAAATTTTAACATTTAATCTTTTGACTCTAAATGACTGTTGGATGTGAATTATTTCTTTTTCAACTAAAATAAGTGTGTTTAAAGGCATTTCTGTGCCTGAAATTGGTCAAAATGGAAGCTTTTGAGTAAGCAAAACTCTGTAAAAATGGCAATTTTGGTCACTGTGAGGTTTTAAAAAGTGGTTATTCAACATGAGGCACGATCCAATTGACATTTTGAATTGTTTTGGAACAGTCCAAAAAATCAATTTTCTGATGAAAAACGATGACTCCGGAGCTGTCGAAAGTTCCCAAAATGGTCAATATGGATGAAATTTTAACATTTAATCTTTTGACTCTAAATGACTGTTGGATGTGAATTATGACTTTTTCAACTAAAATAAGTGTGTTTGAAGGCATTTCTGTGCCTGAAATTGGTCAAAATTGAAGCTTTTGAGTAAGCAAAACTCTGTAAAAATGGCAATTTTGGTCACTGTGAGGGTTTATAAAGTGGTTATTCAACATGAGGCACGATCCAATTGACATTTTGAAACATTTTTGGAACAGTCAAAAAAGTCAATTTTCTGATGAAAAACGATGACTCCGGAGCTGTCGAAAGTTCCCAAAATGGTCAATATGGATGAAATTTTAACATTTAATCTTTTGACTCTAAATGACTGTTGGATGTGAATTATGACTTTTTCAACTAAAATAAGTGTGTTTAAAGGCATTTCTGTGCCTGAAATTGGTCGAAATTGAAGCTTTTGAGTAAGCATAACTCTGTAAAAATGGCAATTTTGGTCACTGTGAGGGTTTATAAAGTGGTTATTCAACATGAGGCACGTTCCAATTGACATTTTGAATCATTTTTTGAACAGTCCAAAAAATTAATTTTCGGATGAAAAACGATGACTCCGGAGCTGTCGAAAGTTCCCAAAATGGTCAATATGGATGAAATTTTAACATTTAATCTTTTGACTCTAAATGACTGTTGGATGTGAATTATGACTTTTTCAACTAAAATAACTGTGTTTAAAGGCATTTCTGTGCCTGAAATCGGTCAAAATTGAAGCTTTTGAGTAAGCAAAACTCTGTAAAAATTGCAATTTTGGTCACTGTGGGGGTTTATAAAGTGGTTATTCAACATGAGGCACGATCCAATTGACATTTTGAATCATTTTTGGAACAGTCCAAAAAATCAATTTTCGGATGAAAAACGATGACTCCGGAGCTGTCGAAAGTTCCCAAAATGGTCAATATGGATGAAATTTTAACATTTAATCTTTTGACTCTAAATGACTGTTGGATGTGAATTATTTCTTTTCCAACTAAAATAAGTGTGTTTAAAGGCATTTCTGTGCCTGAAATTGGTCAAAATGGAAGCTTTTGAGTAAGCAAAACTCTGTAAAAATGGCAATTTTTGTCACTGTGAGGTTTTTATAAAGTGGTTATTCAACATGAGGCACGATCCAATTGACATTTTGAAACATTTTTGGAACAGTCCAAAAAATCAATTTTCTGATGAAAAACGATGACTCCGGAGCTGTCGAAAGTTCCCAAAATGGTCAATATGGATGAAATTTTAACATTTAATCTTTTGACTCTAAATGACTGTTGGATGTGAATTATGACTTTTTCAACTAAAATAAGTGTGTTTAAAGGCATTTCTGTGCCTGAAATTGGTCAAAATTGAAGCTTTTGAGTAAGCAAAACTCTGTAAAAATGGCAATTTTGGTCACTGTGACGGTTTATAAAGTGGTTATTCAACATGAGGCACGATCCAATTGACATTTTGAATCATTTTTTGAACAGTCCAAAAAATCAATTTTCTGATGAAAAACGATGACTCCGGAGCTGTCGAAAGTTCCCAAAATGGTCAATATGGATGAAATTTTAACATTTAATCTTTTGACTCTAAATGACTGTTGGATGTGAATTATTTCTTTTTCAACTAAAATAAGTGTGTTTAAAGGCATTTCTGTGCCTGAAATTGGTCAAAATGGAAGCTTTTGAGTAAGCAAAACTCTGTAAAAATGGCAATTTTTGTCACTTTGAGGTTTTAAAAAGTGGTTATTCAACATGAGGCACGATCCAATTGACATTTTGAATCATTTTTGGAACAGTCCAAAAAATCAATTTTCTGATGAAAAACGATGACTCCGGAGCTGTCGAAAGTTCCCAAAATGGTCAATATGGATGAAATTTTAACATTTAATCTTTTGACTCTAAATGACTGTTGGATGTGAATTATGACTTTTTCAACTAAAATAAGTGTGTTTAAAGGCATTTCTGTGCCTGAATTGGTCAAAATTGAAGCTTTTGAGTAAGCAAAACTCTGTAAAAATGGCAATTTTGGTCACTGTGAGGGTTTATAAAGTGGTTATTCAACATGAGGCACGATCCAATTGACATTTTGAAACATTTTTGGAACAGTCCAAAAAGTCAATTTTCTGATGAAAAATGATGACTCCGGAGCTGTCGAAAGTTCCCAAAATGGTCAATATGGATGAAATTTTAACATTTAATCTTTTGACTCTAAATGACTGTTGGATGTGACTTATGACTTTTTCAACTAAAATAAGTGTGTTTAAAGGCATTTCTGTGCCTGAAATTGGTCAAAATTGAAGCTTTTGAGTAAGCAAAACTCTGTAAAAATGGCAATTTTGGTCACTGTGAGGGTTTATAAAGTGGTTATTCAACATGAGGCACGATCCAATTGACATTTTGAATCATTTTTGGAATAGTCCAAAAAGATCAATTTTCGGATGAAAAACGATGACTCCGGAGCTGTCGAAAGTTCCCAAAATGGTCAATATGGATGAAATTTTAACATTTAATCTTTTGACTCTAAATGACTGTTGGATGTGAATTATGACTTTTTCAACTAAAATAAGTGTGTTTAAAGGCATTTCTGTGCCTGAAATTGGTCAAAATTGAAGCTTTTGAGTAAGCAAAACTCTGTAAAAATGGCAATTTTGGTCACTGTGACGGTTTATAAAGTGGTTATTCAACATGAGGCACGATCCAATTGACATTTTGAATCATTTTTTGAACAGTCCAAAAAATCAATTTTCTGATGAAAAACGATGACTCCGGAGCTGTCGAAAGTTCCCAAAATGGTCAATATGGATGAAATTTTAACATTTAATCTTTTGACTCTAAATGACTGTTGGATGTGAATTATGACTTTTTCAACTAAAATAACTGTGTTTAAAGGCATTTCTGTGCCTGAAATCGGTCAAAATTGAAGCTTTTGAGTAAGCAAAACTCTGTAAAAATTGCAATTTTGGTCACTGTGGGGGTTTATGAAGTGGTTATTCAACATGAGGCACGATCCAATTGACATTTTGAATCATTTTTGGAACAGTCCAAAAAATCAGTTTTCGGATGAAAAACGATGACTCCGGAGCTGTCGAAAGTTCCCAAAATGGTCAATATGGATGAAATGTTAACATTTAATCTTTTGACTCTAAATGACTGTTGGATGTGAATTATGACTTTTTCAACTAAAATAACTGTGTTTAAAGGCATTTCTGTGCCTGAAATCGGTCAAAATTGAAGCTTTTGAGTAAGCAAAACTCTGTAAAAATTGCAATTTTGGTCACTGTGGGGGTTTATGAAGTGGTTATTCAACATGAGGCACGATCCAATTGACATTTTGAATCATTTTTGGAACAGTCCAAAAAATCAGTTTTCGGATGAAAAACGATGACTCCGGAGCTGTCGAAAGTTCCCAAAATGGTCAATATGGATGAAATTTTAACATTTAATCTTTTGACTCTAAATGACTGTTGGATGTGAATTATTTCTTTTCCAACTAAAATAAGTGTGTTTAAAGGCATTTCTGTGCCTGAAATTGGTCAAAATGGAAGCTTTTGAGTAAGCAAAACTCTGTAAAAATGGCAATTTTTGTCACTGTGAGGTTTTTATAAAGTGGTTATTCAACATGAGGCACGATCCAATTGACATTTTGAAACATTTTTGGAACAGTCCAAAAAAATCAATTTTCTGATGAAAAACGATGACTCCGGAGCTGTCGAAAGTTCCCAAAATGGTCAATATGGATGAAATTTTAACATTTAATCTTTTGACTCTAAATGACTGTTGGATGTGAATTATGACTTTTTCAACTAAAATAAGTGTGTTTAAAGGCATTTCTGTGCCTGAAATTGGTCAAAATTGAAGCTTTTGAGTAAGCAAAACTCTGTAAAAATGGCAATTTTGGTCACTGTGACGGTTTATAAAGTGGTTATTCAACATGAGGCACGATCCAATTGACATTTTGAATCATTTTTTGAACAGTCCAAAAAATCAATTTTCTGATGAAAAACGATGACTCCGGAGCTGTCGAAAGTTCCCAAAATGGTCAATATGGATGAAATTTTAACATTTAATCTTTTGACTCTAAATGACTGTTGGATGTGAATTATTTCTTTTTCAACTAAAATAAGTGTGTTTAAAGGCATTTCTGTGCCTGAAATTGGTCAAAATGGAAGCTTTTGAGTAAGCAAAACTCTGTAAAAATGGCAATTTTTGTCACTTTGAGGTTTTAAAAAGTGGTTATTCAACATGAGGCACGATCCAATTGACATTTTGAATCATTTTTGGAACAGTCCAAAAAATCAATTTTCTGATGAAAAACGATGACTCCGGAGCTGTCGAAAGTTCCCAAAATGGTCAATATGGATGAAATTTTAACATTTAATCTTTTGACTCTAAATGACTGTTGGATGTGAATTATGACTTTTTCAACTAAAATAAGTGTGTTTAAAGGCATTTCTGTGCCTGAATTGGTCAACATTGAAGCTTTTGAGTAAGCAAAACTCTGTAAAAATGGCAATTTTGGTCACTGTGAGGGTTTATAAAGTGGTTATTCAACATGAGGCACGATCCAATTGACATTTTGAAACATTTTTGGAACAGTCCAAAAAGTCAATTTTCTGATGAAAAATGATGACTCCGGAGCTGTCGAAAGTTCCCAAAATGGTCAATATGGATGAAATTTTAACATTTAATCTTTTGACTCTAAATGACTGTTGGATGTGACTTATGACTTTTTCAACTAAAATAAGTGTGTTTAAAGGCATTTCTGTGCCTGAAATTGGTCAAAATTGAAGCTTTTGAGTAAGCAAAACTCTGTAAAAATGGCAATTTTGGTCACTGTGAGGGTTTATAAAGTGGTTATTCAACATGAGGCACGATCCAATTGACATTTTGAATCATTTTTGGAATAGTCCAAAAAGATCAATTTTCGGATGAAAAACGATGACTCCGGAGCTGTCGAAAGTTCCCAAAATGGTCAATATGGATGAAATTTTAACATTTAATCTTTTGACTCTAAATGACTGTTGGATGTGAATTATGACTTTTTCAACTAAAATAAGTGTGTTTAAAGGCATTTCTGTGCCTGAAATTGGTCAAAATTGAAGCTTTTGAGTAAGCAAAACTCTGTAAAAATGGCAATTTTGGTCACTGTGACGGTTTATAAAGTGGTTATTCAACATGAGGCACGATCCAATTGACATTTTGAATCATTTTTTGAACAGTCCAAAAAATCAATTTTCTGATGAAAAACGATGACTCCGGAGCTGTCGAAAGTTCCCAAAATGGTCAATATGGATGAAATTTTAACATTTAATCTTTTGACTCTAAATGACTGTTGGATGTGAATTATGACTTTTTCAACTAAAATAACTGTGTTTAAAGGCATTTCTGTGCCTGAAATCGGTCAAAATTGAAGCTTTTGAGTAAGCAAAACTCTGTAAAAATTGCAATTTTGGTCACTGTGGGGGTTTATGAAGTGGTTATTCAACATGAGGCACGATCCAATTGACATTTTGAATCATTTTTGGAACAGTCCAAAAAATCAGTTTTCGGATGAAAAACGATGACTCCGGAGCTGTCGAAAGTTCCCAAAATGGTCAATATGGATGAAATGTTAACATTTAATCTTTTGACTCTAAATGACTGTTGGATGTGAATTATGACTTTTTCAACTAAAATAACTGTGTTTAAAGGCATTTCTGTGCCTGAAATCGGTCAAAATTGAAGCTTTTGAGTAAGCAAAACTCTGTAAAAATTGCAATTTTGGTCACTGTGGGGGTTTATGAAGTGGTTATTCAACATGAGGCACGATCCAATTGACATTTTGAATCATTTTTGGAACAGTCCAAAAAATCAGTTTTCGGATGAAAAACGATGACTCCGGAGCTGTCGAAAGTTCCCAAAATGGTCAATATGGATGAAATTTTAACATTTAATCTTTTGACTCTAAATGACTGTTGGATGTGAATTATTTCTTTTCCAACTAAAATAAGTGTGTTTAAAGGCATTTCTGTGCCTGAAATTGGTCAAAATGGAAGCTTTTGAGTAAGCAAAACTCTGTAAAAATGGCAATTTTTGTCACTGTGAGGTTTTTATAAAGTGGTTATTCAACATGAGGCACGATCCAATTGACATTTTGAAACATTTTTGGAACAGCCAAAAAAATCAATTTTCTGATGAAAAACGATGACTCCGGAGCTGTCGAAAGTTCCCAAAATGGTCAATATGGATGAAATTTTAACATTTAATCTTTTGACTCTAAATGACTGTTGGATGTGAATTATGACTTTTTCAACTAAAATAAGTGTGTTTAAAGGCATTTCTGTGCCTGAAATTGGTCAAAATTGAAGCTTTTGAGTAAGCAAAACTCTGTAAAAATGGCAATTTTGGTCACTGTGACGGTTTATAAAGTGGTTATTCAACATGAGGCACGATCCAATTGACATTTTGAATCATTTTTTGAACAGTCCAAAAAATCAATTTTCTGATGAAAAACGATGACTCCGGAGCTGTCGAAAGTTCCCAAAATGGTCAATATGGATGAAATTTTAACATTTAATCTTTTGACTCTAAATGACTGTTGGATGTGAATTATTTCATTTTCAACTAAAATAAGTGTGTTTAAAGGCATTTCTGTGCCTGAAATTGGTCAAAATGGAAGCTTTTGAGTAAGCAAAACTCTGTAAAAATGGCAATTTTGGTCACTGTGAGGTTTTAAAAAGTGGTTATTCAACATGAGGCACGATCCAATTGACATTTTGAATTGTTTTGGAACAGTCCAAAAAATCAATTTTCTGATGAAAAACGATGACTCCGGAGCTGTCGAAAGTTCCCAAAATGGTCAATATGGATGAAATTTTAACATTTAATCTTTTGACTCTAAATGACTGTTGGATGTGAATTATGACTTTTTCAACTAAAATAAGTGTGTTTGAAGGCATTTCTGTGCCTGAAATTGGTCAAAATTGAAGCTTTTGAGTAAGCAAAACTCTGTAAAAATGGCAATTTTGGTCACTGTGAGGGTTTATAAAGTGGTTATTCAACATGAGGCACGATCCAATTGACATTTTGAAACATTTTTGGAACAGTCAAAAAAGTCAATTTTCTGATGAAAAACGATGACTCCGGAGCTGTCGAAAGTTCCCAAAATGGTCAATATGGATGAAATTTTAACATTTAATCTTTTGACTCTAAATGACTGTTGGATGTGAATTATGACTTTTTCAACTAAAATAAGGGTGTTTAAAGGCATTTCTGTGCCTGAAATTGGTCGAAATTGAAGCTTTTGAGTAAGCATAACTCTGTAAAAATGGCAATTTTGGTCACTGTGAGGGTTTATAAAGTGGTTATTCAACATGAGGCACGTTCCAAATTGACATTTTGAATCATTTTTTGAACAGTCCAAAAAATTAATTTTCGGATGAAAAACGATGACTCCGGAGCTGTCGAAAGTTCCCAAAATGGTCAATATGGATGAAATTTTAACATTTAATCTTTTGACTCTAAATGACTGTTGGATGTGAATTATGACTTTTTCAACTAAAATAACTGTGTTTAAAGGCATTTCTGTGCCTGAAATCGGTCAAAATTGAAGCTTTTGAGTAAGCAAAACTCTGTAAAAATGGCAATTTTTGTCACTGTGAGGTTTTTATAAAGTGGTTATTCAACATGAGGCACGATCCAATTGACATTTTGAAACATTTTTGGAACAGTCCAAAAAGTCAATTTTCTGATGAAAAACGATGACTCCGGAGCTGTCTAAAGTTCCCAAAATGGTCAATATGGATGAAATTTTAATATTTAATCTTTTGACTCTAAATGACTGTTGGATGTGAATTATGACTTTTTTCAACTAAAATAAGTGTGTTTAAAGGCATTTCTGTGCCTGAAATTGGTCAAAATTGAAGCTTTTGAGTAAGCAAAACTCTGTAAAAATTGCAATTTTGGTCACTGTGACGGTTTATAAAGTGGTTATTCAACATGAGGCACGATCCAATTGACATTTTGAATCATTTTTTGAACAGTCCAAAAAATAAATTTTCTGATGAAAAACGATGACTCCGGAGCTGTAGAAAGTTCCCAAAATGGTCAATCTGGATGAAATTTTAACATTTAATCTTTTGACTCTAAATGACTGTTGGATGTGAATTATTTCTTTTTCAACTAAAATAAGTGTGTTTAAAGGCATTTCTGTTCCTGAAATTGGTCAAAATGGAAGCTTTTGAGTAAGCAAAACTCTGTAAAAATGGCAATTTTTGTCACTGTGAGGTTTTAAAAAGTGGTTATTCAACATGAGGCACGATCCAATTGACATTTTGAAACATTTTTGGAACAGTCCAAAAAGTCAATTTTCTGATGAAAAATGATGACTCCGGAGCTGTCGAAAGTTCCCAAAATGTCAATATGGATGACATTTTAACATTTAATCTTTTGACTCTAAATGACTGTTGGATGCGAATTATGACTTTTTCAACTAAAATAAGTGTGTGTAAAGGCATTTCTGTGCCTGAAATTGGTCAAAATTGAAGCTTTTGAGTAAGCAAAACTCTGTAAAAATGGCGATTTTGGTCACTGTGAGGTTTTAAAAAGTGGTTATTCAACATGAGGCACGATCCAATTGACATTTTGAATCATTTTTGGAACAGTCCAAAAAATCAATTTTCTGATGAAAAACGATGACTCCGGAGCTGTCGAAAGTTCCCAAAATGGTCAATATGGATGAAATTTTAACATTTAATCTTTTGACTCTAAATGACTGTTGGATGTGAATTATTTCTTTTTCAACTAAAATAAGTGTGTTTAAAGGCATTTCTGTGCCTGAAATTGGTCAAAATGGAAGCTTTTGAGTAAGCAAAACTCTGTAAAAATGGCAATTTTTGTCACTTTGAGGTTTTAAAAAGTGGTTATTCAACATGAGGCACGATCCAATTGACATTTTGAATCATTTTTGGAACAGTCCAAAAAATCAATTTTCTGATGAAAAACGATGACTCCGGAGCTGTCGAAAGTTCCCAAAATGGTCAATATGGATGAAATTTTAACATTTAATCTTTTGACTCTAAATGACTGTTGGATGTGAATTATGACTTTTTCAACTAAAATAAGTGTGTTTAAAGGCATTTCTGTGCCTGAATTGGTCAACATTGAAGCTTTTGAGTAAGCAAAACTCTGTAAAAATGGCAATTTTGGTCACTGTGAGGGTTTATAAAGTGGTTATTCAACATGAGGCACGATCCAATTGACATTTTGAAACATTTTTGGAACAGTCCAAAAAGTCAATTTTCTGATGAAAAATGATGACTCCGGAGCTGTCGAAAGTTCCCAAAATGGTCAATATGGATGAAATTTTAACATTTAATCTTTTGACTCTAAATGACTGTTGGATGTGACTTATGACTTTTTCAACTAAAATAAGTGTGTTTAAAGGCATTTCTGTGCCTGAAATTGGTCAAAATTGAAGCTTTTGAGTAAGCAAAACTCTGTAAAAATGGCAATTTTGGTCACTGTGAGGGTTTATAAAGTGGTTATTCAACATGAGGCACGATCCAATTGACATTTTGAATCATTTTTGGAATAGTCCAAAAAGATCAATTTTCGGATGAAAAACGATGACTCCGGAGCTGTCGAAAGTTCCCAAAATGGTCAATATGGATGAAATTTTAACATTTAATCTTTTGACTCTAAATGACTGTTGGATGTGAATTATGACTTTTTCAACTAAAATAAGTGTGTTTAAAGGCATTTCTGTGCCTGAAATTGGTCAAAATTGAAGCTTTTGAGTAAGCAAAACTCTGTAAAAATGGCAATTTTGGTCACTGTGACGGTTTATAAAGTGGTTATTCAACATGAGGCACGATCCAATTGACATTTTGAATCATTTTTTGAACAGTCCAAAAAATCAATTTTCTGATGAAAAACGATGACTCCGGAGCTGTCGAAAGTTCCCAAAATGGTCAATATGGATGAAATTTTAACATTTAATCTTTTGACTCTAAATGACTGTTGGATGTGAATTATGACTTTTTCAACTAAAATAACTGTGTTTAAAGGCATTTCTGTGCCTGAAATCGGTCAAAATTGAAGCTTTTGAGTAAGCAAAACTCTGTAAAAATTGCAATTTTGGTCACTGTGGGGGTTTATGAAGTGGTTATTCAACATGAGGCACGATCCAATTGACATTTTGAATCATTTTTGGAACAGTCCAAAAAATCAGTTTTCGGATGAAAAACGATGACTCCGGAGCTGTCAAAAGTTCCCAAAATGGTCAATATGGATGAAATGTTAACATTTAATCTTTTGACTCTAAATGACTGTTGGATGTGAATTATGACTTTTTCAACTAAAATAACTGTGTTTAAAGGCATTTCTGTGCCTGAAATCGGTCAAAATTGAAGCTTTTGAGTAAGCAAAACTCTGTAAAAATTGCAATTTTGGTCACTGTGGGGGTTTATGAAGTGGTTATTCAACATGAGGCACGATCCAATTGACATTTTGAATCATTTTTGGAACAGTCCAAAAAATCAGTTTTCGGATGAAAAACGATGACTCCGGAGCTGTCGAAAGTTCCCAAAATGGTCAATATGGATGAAATTTTAACATTTAATCTTTTGACTCTAAATGACTGTTGGATGTGAATTATTTCTTTTCCAACTAAAATAAGTGTGTTTAAAGGCATTTCTGTGCCTGAAATTGGTCAAAATGGAAGCTTTTGAGTAAGCAAAACTCTGTAAAAATGGCAATTTTTGTCACTGTGAGGTTTTTATAAAGTGGTTATTCAACATGAGGCACGATCCAATTGACATTTTGAAACATTTTTGGAACAGCCAAAAAAATCAATTTTCTGATGAAAAACGATGACTCCGGAGCTGTCGAAAGTTCCCAAAATGGTCAATATGGATGAAATTTTAACATTTAATCTTTTGACTCTAAATGACTGTTGGATGTGAATTATGACTTTTTCAACTAAAATAAGTGTGTTTAAAGGCATTTCTGTGCCTGAAATTGGTCAAAATTGAAGCTTTTGAGTAAGCAAAACTCTGTAAAAATGGCAATTTTGGTCACTGTGACGGTTTATAAAGTGGTTATTCAACATGAGGCACGATCCAATTGACATTTTGAATCATTTTTTGAACAGTCCAAAAAATCAATTTTCTGATGAAAAACGATGACTCCGGAGCTGTCGAAAGTTCCCAAAATGGTCAATATGGATGAAATTTTAACATTTAATCTTTTGACTCTAAATGACTGTTGGATGTGAATTATTTCATTTTCAACTAAAATAAGTGTGTTTAAAGGCATTTCTGTGCCTGAAATTGGTCAAAATGGAAGCTTTTGAGTAAGCAAAACTCTGTAAAAATGGCAATTTTGGTCACTGTGAGGTTTTAAAAAGTGGTTATTCAACATGAGGCACGATCCAATTGACATTTTGAATTGTTTTGGAACAGTCCAAAAAATCAATTTTCTGATGAAAAACGATGACTCCGGAGCTGTCGAAAGTTCCCAAAATGGTCAATATGGATGAAATTTTAACATTTAATCTTTTGACTCTAAATGACTGTTGGATGTGAATTATGACTTTTTCAACTAAAATAAGTGTGTTTGAAGGCATTTCTGTGCCTGAAATTGGTCAAAATTGAAGCTTTTGAGTAAGCAAAACTCTGTAAAAATGGCAATTTTGGTCACTGTGAGGGTTTATAAAGTGGTTATTCAACATGAGGCACGATCCAATTGACATTTTGAAACATTTTTGGAACAGTCAAAAAAGTCAATTTTCTGATGAAAAACGATGACTCCGGAGCTGTCGAAAGTTCCCAAAATGGTCAATATGGATGAAATTTTAACATTTAATCTTTTGACTCTAAATGACTGTTGGATGTGAATTATGACTTTTTCAACTAAAATAAGGGTGTTTAAAGGCATTTCTGTGCCTGAAATTGGTCGAAATTGAAGCTTTTGAGTAAGCATAACTCTGTAAAAATGGCAATTTTGGTCACTGTGAGGGTTTATAAAGTGGTTATTCAACATGAGGCACGTTCCAAATTGACATTTTGAATCATTTTTTGAACAGTCCAAAAAATTAATTTTCGGATGAAAAACGATGACTCCGGAGCTGTCGAAAGTTCCCAAAATGGTCAATATGGATGAAATTTTAACATTTAATCTTTTGACTCTAAATGACTGTTGGATGTGAATTATGACTTTTTCAACTAAAATAACTGTGTTTAAAGGCATTTCTGTGCCTGAAATCGGTCAAAATTGAAGCTTTTGAGTAAGCAAAACTCTGTAAAAATGGCAATTTTTGTCACTGTGAGGTTTTTATAAAGTGGTTATTCAACATGAGGCACGATCCAATTGACATTTTGAAACATTTTTGGAACAGTCCAAAAAGTCAATTTTCTGATGAAAAACGATGACTCCGGAGCTGTCTAAAGTTCCCAAAATGGTCAATATGGATGAAATTTTAATATTTAATCTTTTGACTCTAAATGACTGTTGGATGTGAATTATGACTTTTTTCAACTAAAATAAGTGTGTTTAAAGGCATTTCTGTGCCTGAAATTGGTCAAAATTGAAGCTTTTGAGTAAGCAAAACTCTGTAAAAATGGCAATTTTTGTCACTGTGAGGTTTTTATAAAGTGGTTATTCAACATGAGGCACGATCCAATTGACATTTTGAAACATTTTTGGAACAGCCAAAAAAATCAATTTTCTGATGAAAAACGATGACTCCGGAGCTGTCGAAAGTTCCCAAAATGGTCAATATGGATGAAATTTTAACATTTAATCTTTTGACTCTAAATGACTGTTGGATGTGAATTTTGACTTTTTCAACTAAAATAAGTGTGTTTAAAGGCATTTCTGTTCCTGAAATTGGTCAAAATGGAAGCTTTTGAGTAAGCAAAACTCTGTAAAAATGGCAATTTTTGTCACTGTGAGGTTTTAAAAAGTGGTTATTCAACATGAGGCACGATCCAATTGACATTTTGAAACATTTTTGGAACAGTCCAAAAAGTCAATTTTCTGATGAAAAATGATGACTCCGGAGCTGTCGAAAGTTCCCAAAATGTCAATATGGATGACATTTTAACATTTAATCTTTTGACTCTAAATGACTGTTGGATGCGAATTATGACTTTTTCAACTAAAATAAGTGTGTGTAAAGGCATTTCTGTGCCTGAAATTGGTCAAAATTGAAGCTTTTGAGTAAGCAAAACTCTGTAAAAATGGCGATTTTGGTCACTGTGAGGTTTTAAAAAGTGGTTATTCAACATGAGGCACGATCCAATTGACATTTTGAATCATTTTTGGAACAGTCCAAAAAATCAATTTTCTGATGAAAAACGATGACTCCGGAGCTGTCGAAAGTTCCCAAAATGGTCAATATGGATGAAATTTTAACATTTAATCTTTTGACTTTAAATGACTGTTGGATGTGAATTATGACTTTTTCAACTAAAATAAGTGTGTTTGAAGGCATTTCTGTGCCTGAAATTGGTCAAAATTGAAGCTTTTGATTAAGCAAAACTCTGTAAAAATGGCAATTTTGGTCACTGTGAGGGTTTATAAAGTGGTTATTCAACATGAGGCATGATCCAATTGACATTTTGAATCATTTTTGGAACTTTCCAAAAAATCAATTTTCTGATGAAAAACGAAGACTCCGGAGCTGTCGAAAGTTCCCAAAATGGTCAATATGGATGAAATTTTAACATTTAATCTTTTGACTCTAAATGACTGTTGGATGTGAATTATGACTTTTTCAACTAAAATAAGTGTGTTTAAAGGCATTTCTGTGCCTGAAATTGGTCAAAATTGAAGCTTTTGAGTAAGCAAAACTCTGTAAAAATGGCAATTTTGGTCACTGTGACGGTTTATAAAGTGGTTATTCAACATGAGGCACGATCCAATTGACATTTTAAATCATTTTTTGAACAGTCCAAAAAATCAATTTTCTGATGAAAAACGATGACTCCGGAGCTGTCGAAAGTTCCCAAAATGGTCAATATGGATGAAATTTTAACATTTAATCTTTTGACTCTAAATGACTGTTGGATGTGAATTATTTCTTTTTCAACTAAAATAAGTGTGTTTAAAGGCATTTCTGTGCCTGAATTGGTCAAAATTGAAGCTTTTGAGTAAGCAAAACTCTGTAAAAATGGCAATTTTGGTCACTGTGAGGGTTTATAAAGTGGTTATTCAACATGAGGCACGATCCAATTGACATTTTAAAACATTTTTGGAACAGTCAAAAAAATCAATTTTCGGATGAAAAACGATGACTCCGGAGCTGTCGAAAGTTCCCAAAATGGTCAATATGGATGAAATGTTAACATTTAATCTTTTGACTCTAAATGACTGTTGGATGTGAATTATGACTTTTTCAACTAAAATAAATGTGTTTGAAGGCATTTCTGTGCCTGAAATTGGTCAAAATTGAAGCTTTTGATTAAGCAAAACTCTGTAAAAATAGCAATTTTGGTCACTGTGAGGGTTTATAAAGTGGTTATTCAACATGAGGCATGATCCAATTGACATTTTGAATCATTTTTGGAACTTTCCAAAAAATCAATTTTCTGATGAAAAACGATGACTCCGGAGCTGTCGAAAGTTCCCAAAATGGTCAATATGGATGAAATTTTAACATTTAATCTTTTGACTCTAAATGACTGTTGGATGTGAATTATGACTTTTTCAACTAAAATAAGTGTGTTTAAAGGCATTTCTGTGCCTGAAATTGGTCAAAATTGAAGCTTTTAAGTAAGCAAAACTCTGTAAAAATGGCAATTTTGGTCACTGTGACGGTTTATAAAGTGGTTATTCAACATGAGGCACGATCCAATTGACATTTTGAATCATTTTTTGAACAGTCCAAAAAATCAATTTTCTGATGAAAAACGATGACTCCGGAGCTGTCGAAAGTTCCCAAAATGGTCAATATGGATGAAATTTTAACATTTAATCTTTTGACTCTAAATGACTGTTGGATGTGAATTATTTCTTTTTCAACTAAAATAAGTGTGTTTAAAGGCATTTCTGTGCCTGAAATTGGTCAAAATGGAAGCTTTTGAGTAAGCAAAACTCTGTAAAAATGGCAATTTTTGTCACTTTGAGGTTTTAAAAAGTGGTTATTCAACATGAGGCACGATCCAATTGACATTTTGAATCATTTTTGGAACAGTCCAAAAAATCAATTTTCTGATGAAAAACGATGACTCCGGAGCTGTCGAAAGTTCCCAAAATGGTCAATATGGATGAAATTTTAACATTTAATCTTTTGACTCTAAATGACTGTTGGATGTGAATTATGACTTTTTCAACTAAAATAAGTGTGTTTAAAGGCATTTCTGTGCCTGAAATTGGTCAAAATTGAAGCTTTTGAGTAAGCAAAACTCTGTAAAAATGGCAATTTTGGTCACTGTGACGGTTTATAAAGTGGTTATTCAACATGAGGCACGATCCAATTGACATTTTGAATCATTTTTTGAACAGTCCAAAAAATCAATTTTCTGATGAAAAACGATGACTCCGGAGCTGTCGAAAGTTCCCAAAATGGTCAATATGGATGAAATTTTAACATTTAATCTTTTGACTCTAAATGACTGTTGGATGTGAATTATTTCTTTTTCAACTAAAATAAGTGTGTTTAAAGGCATTTCTGTGCCTGAAATTGGTCAAAATGGAAGCTTTTGAGTAAGCAAAACTCTGTAAAAATGGCAATTTTTGTCACTTTGAGGTTTTAAAAAGTGGTTATTCAACATGAGGCACGATCCAATTGACATTTTGAATCATTTTTGGAACAGTCCAAAAAATCAATTTTCTGATGAAAAACGATGACTCCGGAGCTGTCGAAAGTTCCCAAAATGGTCAATATGGATGAAATTTTAACATTTAATCTTTTGACTCTAAATGACTGTTGGATGTGAATTATGACTTTTTCAACTAAAATAAGTGTGTTTAAAGGCATTTCTGTGCCTGAATTGGTCAAAATTGAAGCTTTTGAGTAAGCAAAACTCTGTAAAAATGGCAATTTTGGTCACTGTGAGGGTTTATAAAGTGGTTATTCAACATGAGGCACGATCCAATTGACATTTTGAAACATTTTTGGAACAGTCCAAAAAGTCAATTTTCTGATGAAAAATGATGACTCCGGAGCTGTCGAAAGTTCCCAAAATGGTCAATATGGATGAAATTTTAACATTTAATCTTTTGACTCTAAATGACTGTTGGATGTGACTTATGACTTTTTCAACTAAAATAAGTGTGTTTAAAGGCATTTCTGTGCCTGAAATTGGTCAAAATTGAAGCTTTTGAGTAAGCAAAACTCTGTAAAAATGGCAATTTTGGTCACTGTGAGGGTTTATAAAGTGGTTATTCAACATGAGGCACGATCCAATTGACATTTTGAATCATTTTTGGAATAGTCCAAAAAGATCAATTTTCGGATGAAAAACGATGACTCCGGAGCTGTCGAAAGTTCCCAAAATGGTCAATATGGATGAAATTTTAACATTTAATCTTTTGACTCTAAATGACTGTTGGATGTGAATTATGACTTTTTCAACTAAAATAAGTGTGTTTAAAGGCATTTCTGTGCCTGAAATTGGTCAAAATTGAAGCTTTTGAGTAAGCAAAACTCTGTAAAAATGGCAATTTTGGTCACTGTGACGGTTTATAAAGTGGTTATTCAACATGAGGCACGATCCAATTGACATTTTGAATCATTTTTTGAACAGTCCAAAAAATCAATTTTCTGATGAAAAACGATGACTCCGGAGCTGTCGAAAGTTCCCAAAATGGTCAATATGGATGAAATTTTAACATTTAATCTTTTGACTCTAAATGACTGTTGGATGTGAATTATGACTTTTTCAACTAAAATAACTGTGTTTAAAGGCATTTCTGTGCCTGAAATCGGTCAAAATTGAAGCTTTTGAGTAAGCAAAACTCTGTAAAAATTGCAATTTTGGTCACTGTGGGGGTTTATGAAGTGGTTATTCAACATGAGGCACGATCCAATTGACATTTTGAATCATTTTTGGAACAGTCCAAAAAATCAGTTTTCGGATGAAAAACGATGACTCCGGAGCTGTCGAAAGTTCCCAAAATGGTCAATATGGATGAAATGTTAACATTTAATCTTTTGACTCTAAATGACTGTTGGATGTGAATTATGACTTTTTCAACTAAAATAACTGTGTTTAAAGGCATTTCTGTGCCTGAAATCGGTCAAAATTGAAGCTTTTGAGTAAGCAAAACTCTGTAAAAATTGCAATTTTGGTCACTGTGGGGGTTTATGAAGTGGTTATTCAACATGAGGCACGATCCAATTGACATTTTGAATCATTTTTGGAACAGTCCAAAAAATCAGTTTTCGGATGAAAAACGATGACTCCGGAGCTGTCGAAAGTTCCCAAAATGGTCAATATGGATGAAATTTTAACATTTAATCTTTTGACTCTAAATGACTGTTGGATGTGAATTATTTCTTTTCCAACTAAAATAAGTGTGTTTAAAGGCATTTCTGTGCCTGAAATTGGTCAAAATGGAAGCTTTTGAGTAAGCAAAACTCTGTAAAAATGGCAATTTTTGTCACTGTGAGGTTTTTATAAAGTGGTTATTCAACATGAGGCACGATCCAATTGACATTTTGAAACATTTTTGGAACAGCCAAAAAAATCAATTTTCTGATGAAAAACGATGACTCCGGAGCTGTCGAAAGTTCCCAAAATGGTCAATATGGATGAAATTTTAACATTTAATCTTTTGACTCTAAATGACTGTTGGATGTGAATTATGACTTTTTCAACTAAAATAAGTGTGTTTAAAGGCATTTCTGTGCCTGAAATTGGTCAAAATTGAAGCTTTTGAGTAAGCAAAACTCTGTAAAAATGGCAATTTTGGTCACTGTGACGGTTTATAAAGTGGTTATTCAACATGAGGCACGATCCAATTGACATTTTGAATCATTTTTTGAACAGTCCAAAAAATCAATTTTCTGATGAAAAACGATGACTCCGGAGCTGTCGAAAGTTCCCAAAATGGTCAATATGGATGAAATTTTAACATTTAATCTTTTGACTCTAAATGACTGTTGGATGTGAATTATGACTTTTTCAACTAAAATAAGTGTGTTTGAAGGCATTTCTGTGCCTGAAATTGGTCAAAATTGAAGCTTTTGAGTAAGCAAAACTCTGTAAAAATGGCAATTTTGGTCACTGTGAGGGTTTATAAAGTGGTTATTCAACATGAGGCACGATCCAATTGACATTTTGAAACATTTTTGGAACAGTCAAAAAAGTCAATTTTCTGATGAAAAACGATGACTCCGGAGCTGTCGAAAGTTCCCAAAATGGTCAATATGGATGAAATTTTAACATTTAATCTTTTGACTCTAAATGACTGTTGGATGTGAATTATGACTTTTTCAACTAAAATAAGGGTGTTTAAAGGCATTTCTGTGCCTGAAATTGGTCGAAATTGAAGCTTTTGAGTAAGCATAACTCTGTAAAAATGGCAATTTTGGTCACTGTGAGGGTTTATAAAGTGGTTATTCAACATGAGGCACGTTCCAAATTGACATTTTGAATCATTTTTTGAACAGTCCAAAAAATTAATTTTCGGATGAAAAACGATGACTCCGGAGCTGTCGAAAGTTCCCAAAATGGTCAATATGGATGAAATTTTAACATTTAATCTTTTGACTCTAAATGACTGTTGGATGTGAATTATGACTTTTTCAACTAAAATAACTGTGTTTAAAGGCATTTCTGTGCCTGAAATCGGTCAAAATTGAAGCTTTTGAGTAAGCAAAACTCTGTAAAAATGGCAATTTTTGTCACTGTGAGGTTTTTATAAAGTGGTTATTCAACATGAGGCACGATCCAATTGACATTTTGAAACATTTTTGGAACAGTCCAAAAAGTCAATTTTCTGATGAAAAACGATGACTCCGGAGCTGTCTAAAGTTCCCAAAATGGTCAATATGGATGAAATTTTAATATTTAATCTTTTGACTCTAAATGACTGTTGGATGTGAATTATGACTTTTTTCAACTAAAATAAGTGTGTTTAAAGGCATTTCTGTGCCTGAAATTGGTCAAAATTGAAGCTTTTGAGTAAGCAAAACTCTGTAAAAATTGCAATTTTGGTCACTGTGACGGTTTATAAAGTGGTTATTCAACATGAGGCACGATCCAATTGACATTTTGAATCATTTTTTGAACAGTCCAAAAAATAAATTTTCTGATGAAAAACGATGACTCCGGAGCTGTAGAAAGTTCCCAAAATGGTCAATCTGGATGAAATTTTAACATTTAATCTTTTGACTCTAAATGACTGTTGGATGTGAATTATTTCTTTTTCAACTAAAATAAGTGTGTTTAAAGGCATTTCTGTTCCTGAAATTGGTCAAAATGGAAGCTTTTGAGTAAGCAAAACTCTGTAAAAATGGCAATTTTTGTCACTGTGAGGTTTTAAAAAGTGGTTATTCAACATGAGGCACGATCCAATTGACATTTTGAAACATTTTTGGAACAGTCCAAAAAGTCAATTTTCTGATGAAAAATGATGACTCCGGAGCTGTCGAAAGTTCCCAAAATGTCAATATGGATGACATTTTAACATTTAATCTTTTGACTCTAAATGACTGTTGGATGCGAATTATGACTTTTTCAACTAAAATAAGTGTGTGTAAAGGCATTTCTGTGCCTGAAATTGGTCAAAATTGAAGCTTTTGAGTAAGCAAAACTCTGTAAAAATGGCGATTTTGGTCACTGTGAGGTTTTAAAAAGTGGTTATTCAACATGAGGCACGATCCAATTGACATTTTGAATCATTTTTGGAACAGTCCAAAAAATCAATTTTCTGATGAAAAACGATGACTCCGGAGCTGTCGAAAGTTCCCAAAATGGTCAATATGGATGAAATTTTAACATTTAATCTTTTGACTTTAAATGACTGTTGGATGTGAATTATGACTTTTTCAACTAAAATAAGTGTGTTTGAAGGCATTTCTGTGCCTGAAATTGGTCAAAATTGAAGCTTTTGATTAAGCAAAACTCTGTAAAAATGGCAATTTTGGTCACTGTGAGGGTTTATAAAGTGGTTATTCAACATGAGGCATGATCCAATTGACATTTTGAATCATTTTTGGAACTTTCCAAAAAATCAATTTTCTGATGAAAAACGAAGACTCCGGAGCTGTCGAAAGTTCCCAAAATGGTCAATATGGATGAAATTTTAACATTTAATCTTTTGACTCTAAATGACTGTTGGATGTGAATTATGACTTTTTCAACTAAAATAAGTGTGTTTAAAGGCATTTCTGTGCCTGAAATTGGTCAAAATTGAAGCTTTTGAGTAAGCAAAACTCTGTAAAAATGGCAATTTTGGTCACTGTGACGGTTTATAAAGTGGTTATTCAACATGAGGCACGATCCAATTGACATTTTAAATCATTTTTTGAACAGTCCAAAAAATCAATTTTCTGATGAAAAACGATGACTCCGGAGCTGTCGAAAGTTCCCAAAATGGTCAATATGGATGAAATTTTAACATTTAATCTTTTGACTCTAAATGACTGTTGGATGTGAATTATTTCTTTTTCAACTAAAATAAGTGTGTTTAAAGGCATTTCTGTGCCTGAATTGGTCAAAATTGAAGCTTTTGAGTAAGCAAAACTCTGTAAAAATGGCAATTTTGGTCACTGTGAGGGTTTATAAAGTGGTTATTCAACATGAGGCACGATCCAATTGACATTTTAAAACATTTTTGGAACAGTCAAAAAAATCAATTTTCGGATGAAAAACGATGACTCCGGAGCTGTCGAAAGTTCCCAAAATGGTCAATATGGATGAAATGTTAACATTTAATCTTTTGACTCTAAATGACTGTTGGATGTGAATTATGACTTTTTCAACTAAAATAAATGTGTTTGAAGGCATTTCTGTGCCTGAAATTGGTCAAAATTGAAGCTTTTGATTAAGCAAAACTCTGTAAAAATAGCAATTTTGGTCACTGTGAGGGTTTATAAAGTGGTTATTCAACATGAGGCATGATCCAATTGACATTTTGAATCATTTTTGGAACTTTCCAAAAAATCAATTTTCTGATGAAAAACGATGACTCCGGAGCTGTCGAAAGTTCCCAAAATGGTCAATATGGATGAAATTTTAACATTTAATCTTTTGACTCTAAATGACTGTTGGATGTGAATTATGACTTTTTCAACTAAAATAAGTGTGTTTAAAGGCATTTCTGTGCCTGAAATTGGTCAAAATTGAAGCTTTTAAGTAAGCAAAACTCTGTAAAAATGGCAATTTTGGTCACTGTGACGGTTTATAAAGTGGTTATTCAACATGAGGCACGATCCAATTGACATTTTGAATCATTTTTTGAACAGTCCAAAAAATCAATTTTCTGATGAAAAACGATGACTCCGGAGCTGTCGAAAGTTCCCAAAATGGTCAATATGGATGAAATTTTAACATTTAATCTTTTGACTCTAAATGACTGTTGGATGTGAATTATTTCTTTTTCAACTAAAATAAGTGTGTTTAAAGGCATTTCTGTGCCTGAAATTGGTCAAAATGGAAGCTTTTGAGTAAGCAAAACTCTGTAAAAATGGCAATTTTTGTCACTTTGAGGTTTTAAAAAGTGGTTATTCAACATGAGGCACGATCCAATTGACATTTTGAATCATTTTTGGAACAGTCCAAAAAATCAATTTTCTGATGAAAAACGATGACTCCGGAGCTGTCGAAAGTTCCCAAAATGGTCAATATGGATGAAATTTTAACATTTAATCTTTTGACTCTAAATGACTGTTGGATGTGAATTATGACTTTTTCAACTAAAATAACTGTGTTTAAAGGCATTTCTGTGCCTGAAATCGGTCAAAATTGAAGCTTTTGAGTAAGCAAAACTCTGTAAAAATTGCAATTTTGGTCACTGTGGGGGTTTATAAAGTGGTTATTCAACATGAGGCACGATCCAATTGACATTTTGAATCATTTTTGGAACAGTCCAAAAAATCAATTTTCGGATGAAAAAAGATGACTCCGGAGCTGTCGAAAGTTCCCAAAATGGTCAATATGGATGAAATTTTAACATTTAATCTTTTGACTCTAAATGACTGTTGGATGTGAATTATGACTTTTTCAACTAAAATAAGTGTGTTTAAAGGCATTTCTGTGCCTGAATTGGTCAAAATTGAAGCTTTTGAGTAAGCAAAACTCTGTAAAAATGGCAATTTTGGTCACTGTGAGGGTTTATAAAGTGGTTATTCAACATGAGGCACGATCCAATTGACATTTTGAAACATTTTTGGAACAGTCCAAAAAGTCAATTTTCTGATGAAAAATGATGACTCCGGAGCTGTCGAAAGTTCCCAAAATGGTCAATATGGATGAAATTTTAACATTTAATCTTTTGACTCTAAATGACTGTTGGATGTGACTTATGACTTTTTCAACTAAAATAAGTGTGTTTAAAGGCATTTCTGTGCCTGAAATTGGTCAAAATTGAAGCTTTTGAGTAAGCAAAACTCTGTAAAAATGGCAATTTTGGTCACTGTGAGGGTTTATAAAGTGGTTATTCAACATGAGGCACGATCCAATTGACATTTTGAATCATTTTTGGAACAGTCCAAAAAATCAATTTTCGGATGAAAAACGATGACTCCGGAGCTGTCGAAAGTTCCCAAAATGGTCAATATGGATGAAATTTTAACATTTATTCTTTTGACTCTAAATGACTGTTGGATGTGAATTATGACTTTTTCAACTAAAATAAGTGTGTTTAAAGGCATTTCTGTGCCTGAAATTGGTCAAAATTGAAGCTTTTGAGTAAGCAAAACTCTGTAAAAATGGCAATTTTGGTCACTGTGACGGTTTATAAAGTGGTTATTCAACATGAGGCACGATCCAATTGACATTTTGAATCATTTTTTGAACAGTCCAAAAAATCAATTTTCTGATGAAAAACGATGACTCCGGAGCTGTCGAAAGTTCCCAAAATGGTCAATATGGATGAAATTTTAACATTTAATCTTTTGACTCTAAATGACTTTTGGATGTGAATTATTTCTTTTTCAACTAAAATAAGTGTGTTTAAAGGCATTTCTGTGCCTGAAATTGGTCAAAATGGAAGCTTTTGAGTAAGCAAAACTCTGTAAAAATGGCAATTTTTGTCACTTTGAGGTTTTAAAAAGTGGTTATTCAACATGAGGCACGATCCAATTGACATTTTGAATCATTTTTGGAACAGTCCAAAAAATCAATTTTCTGATGAAAAACGATGACTCCGGAGCTGTCGAAAGTTCCCAAAATGGTCAATATGGATGAAATTTTAACATTTAATCTTTTGACTCTAAATGACTGTTGGATGTGAATTATGACTTTTTCAACTAAAATAAGTGTGTTTAAAGGCATTTCTGTGCCTGAATTGGTCAAAATTGAAGCTTTTGAGTCAGCAAAACTCTGTAAAAATGGCAATTTTGGTCACTGTGAGGGTTTATAAAGTGGTTATTCAACATGAGGCACGATCCAATTGACATTTTGAAACATTTTTGGAACAGTCCAAAAAGTCAATTTTCTGATGAAAAATGATGACTCCGGAGCTGTCGAAAGTTCCAAAAATGGTCAATATGGATGAAATTTTAACATTTAATCTTTTGACTCTAAATGACTGTTGGATGTGAATTATGACTTTTCCAACTAAAATAAGTGTGTTTAAAGGCATTTCTGTGCCTGAAATCGGTCAAAATTGAAGCTTTTGAGTAAGCAAAACTCTGTAAAAATTACAATTTTGGTCACTGTGGGGGTTTATAAAGTGGTTATTCAACATGAGGCACGATCCAATTGACATTTTGAATCATTTTTGGAACAGTCCAAAAAGTCAATTTTCTGATGAAAAATGATGACTCCGGAGCTGTCGAAAGTTCCCAAAATGGTCAATATGGATGAAATTTTAACATTTAATCTTTTGACTCTAAATGGCTGTTGGATGTGAATTATGACTTTTTCAACTAAAATAAGTGTGTGTAAAGGCATTTCTGTGCCTGAAATTGGTCAAAATTGAAGCTTTTGAGTAAGCAAAACTCTGTAAAAATGGTGATTTTGGTCACTGTGAGGTTTTAAAAAGTGGTTATTCAACATGAGGCACGATCCAATTGACATTTTGAATCATTTTTGGAACAGTCCAAAAAATCAATTTTCGGATGAAAAACGATGACTCCGGAGCTGTTGAAAGTTCCCAAAATGGTCAATATGGATGAAATTTTAACATTTAATCTTTTGACTCTAAATGACTGTTGGATGTGACTTATGACTTTTTCAACTAAAATAAGTGTGTTTAAAGGCATTTCTGTGCCTGAAATTGGTCAAAATTGAAGCTTTTGAGTAAGCAAAACTCTGTAAAAATGGCAATTTTGGTCTCTGTGAGGGTTTATAAAGTGGTTATTCAACATGAGGCACGATCCAATTGACATTTTGAATCATTTTTTGAACAGTCCAAAAAATCAATTTTCTGATGAAAAACGATGACTCCGGAGCTGTCGAAAGTTCCCAAAATGGTCAATATGGATGAAATTTTAACATTTAATCTTTTGACTCTAAATGACTGTTGGATGTGAATTATTTCTTTTTCAACTAAAATAAGTGTGTTTGAAGGCATTTCTGTGCCTGAAATTGGTCAAAATTAAAGCTTTTGAGTAAGCAAAACTCTGTAAAAATGGCAATTTTGGTCACTGTGAGGGTTTATAAAGTGGTTATTCAACATGAGGCACGATCCAATTCACATTTTGAATCATTTTTGGAACTGTCCAAAAAATCAATTTTCGGAATAAAAACGATGACTCCAGAGCTGTCGAAAGTTCCCAAAATGGTCAATATGGATGAAATTTTAACATTTAATCTTTTGACTCTAAATGACTGTTGGATGTGAATTATGACTTTTTCAACTAAAATAAGTGTGTTTGAAGGCATTTCTGTGCCTGAAATTGGTCAAAATTGAAGCTTTTGAGTAAGCAAAACTCTGTAAAAATGGCAATTTTGGTCACTGTGAGGGTTTATAAAGTGGTTATTCAACATGAGGCATGATCCAATTGACATTTTGAATCATTTTTGGAACTTTCCAAAAAATCAATTTTCGGATGAAAAACGATGACTCCGGAGCTGTCCAAAGTTCCCAAAATGGTCAATATGGATGAAATTTTAACATTTAATCTTTTGACTCTAAATGACTGTTGGATGTGAAATATTTATTTTTCAACTAAAATAAGTGTGTTTAAAGGCATTTCTGTGCCAGAAATTGGTCAAAATGGAAGCTTTTGAGTAAGCAAAACTCTGTAAAAATGGCAATTTTTGTCACTGTGAGGTTTTTATAAAGTGGTTATTCAACATGAGGCACGATCCAATTGACATTTTGAAACATTTTTGGAACAGTCCAAAAAGTCAATTTTCTGATGAAAAACGATGACTCCGGAGCTGTCGAAAGTTCCCAAAATGGTCAATATGGATGAAATTTTAACATTTAATCTTTTGACTCTAAATGACTTTTGGATGTGAATTATGACTTTTTCAACTAAAATAAGTGTGTTTAAAGGCATTTCTGTGCCTGAAATTGGTCAAAATTGAAGCTTTTGAGTAAGCATAACTCTGTAAAAATGGCAATTTTGGTCACTGTGAGGGTTTATAAAGTGGTTATTCAACATGAGGCACGTTCCAATTGACATTTTGAATCATTTTTTGAACAGTCCAAAAAATTAATTTTCGGATGAAAAACGATGACTCCGGAGCTGTCGAAAGTTCCCAAAATGGTCAATATGGATGAAATTTTAACATTTAATCTTTTGACTCTAAATGACTGTTGGATGTGAATTATGACTTTTTCAACTAAAATAACTGTGTTTAAATGCATTTCTGTGCCTGAAATCGGTCAAAATTGAAGCTTTTGAGTAAGCAAAACTCTGTAAAAATGGCAATTTTGGTCACTGTGGGGGTTTATAAAGTGGTTATTCAACATGAGGCACGATCCAATTGACATTTTGAATCATTTTTGGAACAGTCCAAAAAATCAATTTTCGGATGAAAAACGATGACTCCGGAGCTCTCGAAAGTTCCCAAAATGGTCAATATGGATGAAATTTTAACATTTAATCTTTTGACTCTAAATGACTGTTGGATGTGAATTATTTCTTTTCCAACTAAAATAAGTGTGTTTAAAGGCATTTCTGTGCCTGAAATTGGTCAAAATGGAAGCTTTTGAGTAAGAAAAACTCTGTAAAAATGGCAATTTTTGTCACTGTGAGGTTTTTATAAAGTGGTTATTCAACATGAGGCACGATCCAATTGACATTTTGAAACATTTTTGGAACAGTCCAAAAAGTCAATTTTCTGATGAAAAACGATGACTCCGGAGCTGTCGAAAGTTCCCAAAATGGTCAATATGGATGAAATTTTAATATTTAATCTTTTGACTCTAAATGACTGTTGGATGTGAATTATGACTTTTTCAACTAAAATAAGTGTGTTTAAAAGCATTTCTGTGCCTGAAATTGGTCAAAATTGAAGCTTTTGAGTAAGCAAAACTCTGTAAAAATTGCAATTTTGGTCACTGTGACGGTTTATAAAGTGGTTATTCAACATGAGGCACGATCCAATTGACATTTTGAATCATTTTTTGAACAGTCCAAAAAATCAATTTTCTGATGAAAAACGATGACTCCGGAGCTGTCGAAAGTTCCCAAAATGGTCAATATGGATGAAATTTTAACATTTAATCTTTTGACTCTAAATGACTGTTGGATGTGAATTATTTCTTTTTCAACTAAAATAAGTGTGTTTGAAGGCATTTCTGTGCCTGAAATTGGTCAAAATTACAGCTTTTGAGTAAGCAAAACTCTGTAAAAATGGCAATTTTGGTCACTGTGAGGGTTTATAAAGTGGTTATTCAACATGAGGCACGATCCAATTCACATTTTGAATCATTTTTGGAACTGTCCAAAAAATCAATTTTCGGATGAAAAACGATGACTCCAGAGCTGTCGAAAGTTCCCAAAATGGTCAATATGGATGAAATTTTAACATTTAATCTTTTGACTCTAAATGACTGTTGGATGTGAATTATGACTTTTCCAACTAAAATAAGTGTGTTTAAAGGCATTTCTGTGCCTGAAATTGGTCAAAATGGAAGCTTTTGAGTAAGCAAAACTCTGTAAAAATGGCAATTTTGGTCACTGTGAGGTTTTAAAAAGTGGTTATTCAACATGAGGCACGATCCAATTGACATTTTGAATTGTTTTGGAACAGTCCAAAAAATCAATTTTCTGATGAAAAACGATGACTCCGGAGCTGTCGAAAGTTCCCAAAATGGTCAATATGGATGAAATTTTAACATTTAATCTTTTGACTCTAAATGACTGTTGGATGTGAATTATGACTTTTTCAACTAAAATAAGTGTGTTTGAAGGCATTTCTGTGCCTGAAATTAGTCAAAATTGAAGCTTTTTATTAAGCAAAACTCTGTAAAAATGGCAATTTTGGTCACTGTGAGGGTTTATAAAGTGGTTATTCAACATGAGGCATGATCCAATTGACATTTTGAATCATTTTTGGAACTTTCCAAAAAATCAATTTTCTGATGAAAAACGATGACTCCGGAGCTGTCGAAAGTTCCCAAAATGGTCAATATGGATGAAATTTTAACATTTAATCTTTTGACTCTAAATGACTGTTGGATGTGAATTATGACTTTTTCAACTAAAATAAGTGTGTTTAAAGGCATTTCTGTGCCTGAAATTGGTCAAAATTGAAGCTTTTGAGTAAGCAAAACTCTGTAAAAATGGCAATTTTGGTCACTGTGACGGTTTATAAAGTGGTTATTCAACATGAGGCACGATCCAATTGACATTTTAAATCATTTTTTGAACAGTCCAAAAAATCAATTTTCTGATGAAAAACGATGACTCCGGAGCTGTCGAAAGTTCCCAAAATGGTCAATATGGATGAAATTTTAACATTTAATCTTTTGACTCTAAATGACTGTTGGATGTGAATTATTTCTTTTTCAACTAAAATAAGTGTGTTTAAAGGCATTTCTGTGCCTGAATTGGTCAAAATTGAAGCTTTTGAGTAAGCAAAACTCTGTAAAAATGGCAATTTTGGTCACTGTGAGGGTTTATAAAGTGGTTATTCAACATGAGGCACGATCCAATTGACATTTTGAAACATTTTTGGAACAGTCAAAAAAATCAATTTTCGGATGAAAAACGATGACTCCGTCGAAAGTTCCCAAAATGGTCAATATGGATGAAATTTTAACATTTAATCTTTTGACTCTAAATGACTGTTGGATGTGAATTCTGACTTTTTCAACTAAAATAAATGTGTTTGAAGGCATTTCTGTGCCTGAAATTGGTCAAAATTGAAGCTTTTGATTAAGCAAAACTCTGTAAAAATAGCAATTTTGGTCACTGTGAGGGTTTATAAAGTGGTTATTCAACATGAGGCATGATCCAATTGACATTTTGAATCATTTTTGGAACTTTCCAAAAAATCAATTTTCTGATGAAAAACGATGACTCCGGAGCTGTCGAAAGTTCCCAAAATGGTCAATATGGATGAAATTTTAACATTTAATCTTTTGACTCTAAATGACTGTTGGATGTGAAATATGACTTTTTCAACTAAAATAAGTGTGTTTAAAGGCATTTCTGTGCCTGAAATTGGTCAAAATTGAAGCTTTTAAGTAAGCAAAACTCTGTAAAAATGGCAATTTTGTTCACTGTGACGGTTTATAAAGTGGTTATTCAACATGAGGCACGATCCAATTGACATTTTGAATCATTTTTTGAACAGTCCAAAAAATCAATTTTCTGATGAAAAACGATGACTCCGGAGCTGTCGAAAGTTCCCAAAATGGTCAATATGGATGAAATTTTAACATTTAATCTTTTGACTCTAAATGACTGTTGGATGTGAATTATTTCTTTTTCAACTAAAATAAGTGTGTTTAAAGGCATTTCTGTGCCTGAAATTGGTCAAAATGGAAGCTTTTGAGTAAGCAAAACTCTGTAAAAATGGCAATTTTTGTCACTTTGAGCTTTTAAAAAGTGGTTATTCAACATGAGGCACGATCCAATTGACATTTTGAATCATTTTTGGAACAGTCCAAAAAATCAATTTTCGGATGAAAAACGATGACTCCGGAGCTGTCGAAAGTTCCCAAAATGGTCAATATGGATGAAATTTTAACATTTAATCTTTTGACTCTAAATGACTGTTGGATGTGAATTATGACTTTTCCAACTAAAATAAGTGTGTTTAAAGGCATTTCTGTGCCTGAATTGGTCAAAATTGAAGCTTTTGAGTAAGCAAAACTCTGTAAAAATGGCAATTTTGGTCACTGTGAGGGTTTATAAAGTGGTTATTCAACATGAGGCACGATCCAATTGACATTTTGAAACATTTTTGGAACAGTCCAAAAAGTCAATTTTCTGATGAAAAATGATGACTCCGGAGCTGTCGAAAGTTCCCAAAATGGTCAATATGGATGAAATTTTAACATTTAATCTTTTGACTCTAAATGACTGTTGGATGTGAATTATGACTTTTTCAACTAAAATAACTGTGTTTAAAGGCATTTCTGTGCCTGAAATTGGTCAAAATGGAAGCTTTTGAGTAAGCAAAACTCTGTAAAAATGGCAATTTTTGTCACTGTGAGGTTTTTATAAAGTGGTTATTCAACATGAGGCACGATCCAATTGACATTTTGAAACATTTTTGGAACAGTCAAAAAAGTCAATTTTCTGATGAAAAACGATGACTCCGGAGCTGTCGAAAGTTCCCAAAATGGTCAATATGGATGAAATTTTAACATTTAATCTTTTGACTCTAAATGACTGTTGGATGTGAATTATGACTTTTTCCAACTAAAATAAGTGTGTTTAAAGGCATTTCTGTGCCTGAAATTGGTCAAAATTGAAGCTTTTGAGTAAGCAAAACTCTGTAAAAATGGCAATTTTGGTCACTGTGACGGTTTATAAAGTGGTTATTCAACATGAGGCACGATCCAATTGACATTTTGAATCATTTTTTGAACAGTCCAAAAAATCAATTTTCTGATGAAAAACGATGACTCCGGAGCTGTCGAAAGTTCCCAAAATGGTCAATTTGGATGAAATTTTACCATTTAATCTTTTGACTCTAAATGACTGTTGGATGTGAATTATGACTTTTTTCAACTAAAATAAGTGTGATTAAAGGCATTTCTGTGCCTGAAATTGGTCAAAATTGAAGCTTTTGAGTAAGCAAAACTCTGTAAAAATGGCAATTTTGGTCACTGTGACGGTATATAAAGTGGTTATTCAACATGAGGCACGATCCAATTGACATATTGAATCATTTTTTGAACAGTCCAAAAAATAAATTTTCTGATGAAAAACGATGACTCCGGAGCTGTCGAAAGTTCCCAAAATGGTCAATGGATGAAATTTTAACATTTAATCTTTTGACTCTAAATGACTGTTGGATGTGAATTATTTCTTTTTCAACTAAAATAAGTGTGTTTAAAGGCATTTTTGTGCCTGAAATTGGTCAAAATGGAAGCTTTTGAGTAAGCAAAACTCTGTAAAAATGGCAATTTTGGTCACTGTGAGGGTTTATAAAGTGGTTATTCAACATGAGGCATGATCCAATGGACATTTTGAATCATTTTTGGAACTTTCCAAAAAATCAATTTTCGGATGAAAAACGATGACTCCGGAGCTGTCCAAAGTTCCCAAAATGGTCAATATGGATGAAATTTTAACATTTAATCTTTTGACTCTAAATGACTGTTGGATGTGAAATATTTATTTTTCAACTAAAATAAGTGTGTTTAAAGGCATTTCTGTGCCAGAAATTGGTCAAAATGGAAGCTTTTGAGTAAGCAAAACTCTGTAAAAATGGCAATTTTTGTCACTGTGAGGTTTTTATAAAGTGGTTATTCAACATGAGGCACGATCCAATTGACATTTTGAAACATTTTTGGAACAGTCCAAAAAGTCAATTTTCTGATGAAAAACGATGACTCCGGAGCTGTCGAAAGTTCCCAAAATGGTCAATATGGATGAAATTTTAACATTTAATCTTTTGACTCTAAATGACTTTTGGATGTGAATTATGACTTTTTCAACTAAAATAAGTGTGTTTAAAGGCATTTCTGTGCCTGAAATTGGTCAAAATTGAAGCTTTTGAGTAAGCATAACTCTGTAAAAATGGCAATTTTGGTCACTGTGAGGGTTTATAAAGTGGTTATTCAACATGAGGCACGTTCTAATTGACATTTTGAATCATTTTTTGAACAGTCCAAAAAATTAATTTTCGGATGAAAAACGATGACTCCGGAGCTGTCGAAAGTTCCCAAAATGGTCAATATGGATGAAATTTTAACATTTAATCTTTTGACTCTAAATGACTGTTGGATGTGAATTATGACTTTTTCAACTAAAATAACTGTGTTTAAATGCATTTCTGTGCCTGAAATCGGTCAAAATTGAAGCTTTTGAGTAAGCAAAACTCTGTAAAAATGGCAATTTTGGTCACTGTGACGGTTTATAAAGTGGTTATTCAACATGAGGCACGATCCAATTGACATTTTGAATCATTTTTGGAACAGTCCAAAAAATCAATTTTCGGATGAAAAACGATGACTCCGGAGCTGTCGAAAGTTCCCAAAATGGTCAATTTGGATGAAATTTTACCATTTAATCTTTTGACTCTAAATGACTGTTGGATGTGAATTATGACTTTTTTCAACTAAAATAAGTGTGATTAAAGGCATTTCTGTGCCTGAAATTGGTCAAAATTGAAGCTTTTGAGTAAGCAAAACTCTGTAAAAATGGCAATTTTGGTCACTGTGACGGTATATAAAGTGGTTATTCAACATGAGGCACGATCCAATTGACATATTGAATCATTTTTTGAACAGTCCAAAAAATAAATTTTCTGATGAAAAACGATGACTCCGGAGCTGTCGAAAGTTCCCAAAATGGTCAATGGATGAAATTTTAACATTTAATCTTTTGACTCTAAATGACTGTTGGATGTGAATTATTTCTTTTTCAACTAAAATAAGTGTGTTTAAAGGCATTTTTGTGCCTGAAATTGGTCAAAATGGAAGCTTTTGAGTAAGCAAAATTCTGTAAAAATGGCAATTTTTGTCACTGTGAGGTTTTAAAAAGTGGTTATTCAACATGAGGCACGATCCAATTGACATTTTGAAACATTTTTGGAACAGTCCAAAAAGTCAATTTTCTGATGAAAAATGATGACTCCGGAGCTGTCGAAAGTTCCCAAAATGGTCAATATGGATGAAATTTTTACATTTAATCTTTTGACTCTAAATGACTGTTGGATGTGAATTATGACTTTTTCAACTAAAATAAGTGTGTGTAAAGGCATTTCTGTGCCTGAAATTGGTCAAAATTGAAGCTTTTGAGTAAGCAAAACTCTGTAAAAATGGCGATTTTGGTCACTGTGAGGTTTTGAAAAGTGGTTATTCAACATGAGGCACGATCCAATTGACATTTTGAATCATTTTTGGAACAGTCCAAAAAATCAATTTTCTGATGAAAAACGATGACTCCGGAGCTGTCGAAAGTTCCCAAAATGGTCAATATGGATGAAATGTTAACATTTAATCTTTTGACTCTAAATGACTGTTGGATGTGAATTATGACTTTTTCAACTAAAATAAATGTGTTTGAAGGCATTTCTGTGCCTGAAATTGGTCAAAATTGAAGCTTTTGATTAAGCAAAACTCTGTAAAAATGGCAATTTTGGTCACTGTGAGGGTTTATAAAGTGGTTATTCAACATGAGGCATGATCCAATTGACATTTTGAATCATTTTTGGAACTTTCCAAAAAATCAATTTTCTGATGAAAAACGATGACTCCGGAGCTGTCGAAAGTTCCCAAAATGGTCAACATGGATGAAATTTTAACATTTAATCTTTTGACTCTAAATGACTGTTGGATGTGAATTATGACTTTTTCAACTAAAATAAGTGTGTTTAAAGGCATTTCTGTGCCTGAAATAGGTCAAAATTGAAGCTTTTGAGTAAGCAAAACTCTGTAAAAATGGCAATTTTGGTCACTGTGACGGTTTATAAAGTGGTTATTCAACATGAGGCACGATCCAATTGACATTTTGAATCATTTTTTGAACAGTCCAAAAAATGAATTTTCTGATGAAAAACGATGACTCCGGAGCTGTCGAAAGTTCCCAAAATGGTCAATATGGATGAAATTTTAACATTTAATCTTTTGACTCTAAATGACTGTTGGATGTGAATTATTTCTTTTTCAACTAAAATAAGTGTGTTTAAAGGCATTTCTGTGCCTGAAATTGGTCAAAATGGAAGCTTTTGAGTAAGCAAAACTCTGTAAAAATGGCAATTTTTGTCACTTTGAGGTTTTAAAAAGTGGTTATTCAACATGAGGCACGATCCAATTGACATTTTGAATCATTTTTGGAACAGTCCAAAAAGTCAATTTTCTGAGGAAAAATGATGACTCCGGAGCTGTCGAAAGTTCCCAAAATGGTCAATATGGATGAAATTTTAACATTTAATCTTTTGACTCTAAATGACTGTTGGATGTGAATTATGACTTTTTCAACTAAAATAACTGTGTTTAAAGGCATTTCTGTGCCTGAAATCGGTCAAAATTGAAGCTTTTGAGTAAGCAAAACTCTGTAAAAATTGCAATTTTGGTCACTGTGGCAGTTTATAAAGTGGTTATTCAACATGAGGCACGATCCATTTGACATTTTGAATCATTTTTGGAACAGTCCAAAAAATCAATTTTCGGATGAAAAACGATGACTCCGGAGCTGTCGAAAGTTCCCAAAATGGTCAATATGGATGAAATTTTAGCATTTAATCTTTTGACTCTAAATGACTGTTGGATGTGAATTATTTCTTTTCCAACTAAAATAAGTGTGTTTAAAGGCATTTCTGTGCCTGAAATTGGTCAAAATGGAAGCTTTTGAGTAAGCAAAACTCTGTAAAAATGGCAATTTTTGTCACTGTGAGGTTTTTATAAAGTGGTTATTCAACATGAGGCACGATCCAATTGACATTTTGAAACATTTTTGGAACAGTCCAAAAAATCAATTTTCTGATGAAAAACGATGACTCCGGAGCTGTCGAAAGTTCCCAAAATGGTCAATATGGATGAAATTTTAACATTTAATCTTTTGACTCTAAATGACTGTTGGATGTGAATTATGACTTTTTCAACTAAAATAAGTGTGTTTAAAGGCATTTCTGTGCCTGAAATTGGTCAAAATTGAAGCTTTTGAGTAAGCAAAACTCTGTAAAAATGGCAATTTTGGTCACTGTGACGGTTAATAAAGTGGTTATTCAACATGAGGCACGATCCAATTGACATTTTAAATCATTTTTTGAACAGTCCAAAAAATCAATTTTCTGATGAAAAACGATGACTCCGGAGCTGTCGAAAGTTCCCAAAATGGTCAATATGGATGAAATTTTAACATTTAATCTTTTGACTCTAAATGACTTTTGGATGTGAATTATTTCTTTTTCAACTAAAATAAGTGTGTTTAAAGGCATTTCTGTGCCTGAAATTGGTCAAAATGGAAGCTTTTGAGTAAGCAAAACTCTGTAAAAATGGCAATTTTTGTCACTTTGAGGTTTTAAAAAGTGGTTATTCAACATGAGGCACGATCCAATTGACATTTTGAATCATTTTTGGAACAGTCCAAAAAATCAATTTTCTGATGAAAAACGATGACTCCGGAGCTGTCGAAAGTTCCCAAAATGGTCAATATGGATGAAATTTTAACATTTAATCTTTTGACTCTAAATGACTGTTGGATGTGAATTATGACTTTTTCAACTAAAATAAGTGTGTTTAAAGGCATTTCTGTGCCTGAATTGGTCAAAATTGAAGCTTTTGAGTCAGCAAATCTCTGTAAAAATGGCAATTTTGGTCACTGTGAGGGTTTATAAAGTGGTTATTCAACATGAGGCACGATCCAATTGACATTTTGAAACATTTTTGGAACAGTCCAAAAAGTCAATTTTCTGATGAAAAATGATGACTCCGGAGCTGTTGAAAGTTCCCAAAATGGTCAATACGGATGAAATTTTAACATTTAATCTTTTGACTCTAAATGACTGTTGGATGTGAATTATGACTTTTTCAACTAAAATAACTGTGTTTAAAGGCATTTCTGTGCCTGAAATCGGTCAAAATTGAAGCTTTTGAGTAAGCAAAACTCTGTAAAAATTGCAATTTTGGTCACTGTGGGGGTTTATAAAGTGGTTATTCAACATGAGGCACGATCCAATTGACATTTTGAATCATTTTTGGAACAGTCCAAAAAGTCAATTTTCAGATGAAAAATGATGACTCCGGAGCTGTCGAAAGTTCCCAAAATGGTCAATATGGATGAAATTTTAACATTTAATCTTTTGACTCTAAATGGCTGTTGGATGTGAATTATGACTTTTTCAACTAAAATAAGTGTGTGTAAAGGCATTTCTGTGCCTGAAATTGGTCAAAATTGAAGCTTTTGAGTAAGCAAAACTCTGTAAAAATGGTGATTTTGGTCACTGTGAGGGTTTATAAAGTGGTTATTCAACATGAGGCACGATCCAATTGACATTTTGAATCATTTTTTGAACAGTCCAAAAAATCAATTTTCTGATGAAAAACGATGACTCCGGAGCTGTCGAAAGTTCCCAAAATGGTCAATATGGATGAAATTTTAACATTTAATCTTTTGACTCTAAATGACTGTTGGATGTGAATTATTTCTTTTTCAACTAAAATAAGTGTGTTTGAAGGCATTTCTGTGCCTGAAATTGGTCAAAATTAAAGCTTTTGAGTAAGCAAAACTCTGTAAAAATGGCAATTTTGGTCACTGTGAGGTTTTAAAAAGTGGTTATTCAACATGAGGCACGATCCAATTGACATTTTGAAACATTTTTGGAACAGTCCAAAAAGTCAATTTTCTGATGAAAAATGATGACTCCGGAGCTGTCGAAAGTTCCCAAAATGGTCAATATGGATGAAATTTTTACATTTAATCTTTTGACTCTAAATGACTGTTGGATGTGAATTATGACTTTTTCAACTAAAATAAGTGTGTGTAAAGGCATTTCTGTGCCTGAAATTGGTCAAAATTGAAGCTTTTGAGTAAGCAAAACTCTGTAAAAATGGCGATTTTGGTCACTGTGAGGTTTTGAAAAGTGGTTATTCAACATGAGGCACGATCCAATTGACATTTTGAATCATTTTTGGAACAGTCCAAAAAATCAATTTTCTGATGAAAAACGATGACTCCGGAGCTGTCGAAAGTTCCCAAAATGGTCAATATGGATGAAATTTTAACATTTAATCTTTTGACTCTAAATGACTGTTGGATGTGAATTATGACTTTTTCAACTAAAATAAGTGTGTTTAAAGGCATTTCTGTGCCTGAAATAGGTCAAAATTGAAGCTTTTGAGTAAGCAAAACTCTGTAAAAATGGCAATTTTGGTCACTGTGACGGTTTATAAAGTGGTTATTCAACATGAGGCACGATCCAATTGACATTTTGAATCATTTTTTGAACAGTCCAAAAAATGAATTTTCTGATGAAAAACGATGACTCCGGAGCTGTCGAAAGTTCCCAAAATGGTCAATATGGATGAAATTTTAACATTTAATCTTTTGACTCTAAATGACTGTTGGATGTGAATTATTTCTTTTTCAACTAAAATAAGTGTGTTTAAAGGCATTTCTGTGCCTGAAATTGGTCAAAATGGAAGCTTTTGAGTAAGCAAAACTCTGTAAAAATGGCAATTTTTGTCACTTTGAGGTTTTAAAAAGTGGTTATTCAACATGAGGCACGATCCAATTGACATTTTGAATCATTTTTGGAACAGTCCAAAAAGTCAATTTTCTGAGGAAAAATGATGACTCCGGAGCTGTCGAAAGTTCCCAAAATGGTCAATATGGATGAAATTTTAACATTTAATCTTTTGACTCTAAATGACTGTTGGATGTGAATTATGACTTTTTCAACTAAAATAAGTGTGTGTAAAGGCATTTCTGTGCCTGAAATTGGTCAAAATTGAAGCTTTTGAGTAAGCAAAACTCTGTAAAAATGGCGATTTTGGTCACTGTGAGGTTTTGAAAAGTGGTTATTCAACATGAGGCACGATCCAATTGACATTTTGAATCATTTTTGGAACAGTCCAAAAAATCAATTTTCTGATGAAAAACGATGACTCCGGAGCTGTCGAAAGTTCCCAAAATGGTCAATATGGATGAAATGTTAACATTTAATCTTTTGACTCTAAATGACTGTTGGATGTGAATTATGACTTTTTCAACTAAAATAAATGTGTTTGAAGGCATTTCTGTGCCTGAAATTGGTCAAAATTGAAGCTTTTGATTAAGCAAAACTCTGTAAAAATGGCAATTTTGGTCACTGTGAGGGTTTATAAAGTGGTTATTCAACATGAGGCATGATCCAATTGACATTTTGAATCATTTTTGGAACTTTCCAAAAAATCAATTTTCTGATGAAAAACGATGACTCCGGAGCTGTCGAAAGTTCCCAAAATGGTCAACATGGATGAAATTTTAACATTTAATCTTTTGACTCTAAATGACTGTTGGATGTGAATTATGACTTTTTCAACTAAAATAAGTGTGTTTAAAGGCATTTCTGTGCCTGAAATAGGTCAAAATTGAAGCTTTTGAGTAAGCAAAACTCTGTAAAAATGGCAATTTTGGTCACTGTGACGGTTTATAAAGTGGTTATTCAACATGAGGCACGATCCAATTGACATTTTGAATCATTTTTTGAACAGTCCAAAAAATGAATTTTCTGATGAAAAACGATGACTCCGGAGCTGTCGAAAGTTCCCAAAATGGTCAATATGGATGAAATTTTAACATTTAATCTTTTGACTCTAAATGACTGTTGGATGTGAATTATTTCTTTTTCAACTAAAATAAGTGTGTTTAAAGGCATTTCTGTGCCTGAAATTGGTCAAAATGGAAGCTTTTGAGTAAGCAAAACTCTGTAAAAATGGCAATTTTTGTCACTTTGAGGTTTTAAAAAGTGGTTATTCAACATGAGGCACGATCCAATTGACATTTTGAATCATTTTTGGAACAGTCCAAAAAGTCAATTTTCTGAGGAAAAATGATGACTCCGGAGCTGTCGAAAGTTCCCAAAATGGTCAATATGGATGAAATTTTAACATTTAATCTTTTGACTCTAAATGACTGTTGGATGTGAATTATGACTTTTTCAACTAAAATAACTGTGTTTAAAGGCATTTCTGTGCCTGAAATCGGTCAAAATTGAAGCTTTTGAGTAAGCAAAACTCTGTAAAAATTGCAATTTTGGTCACTGTGGCAGTTTATAAAGTGGTTATTCAACATGAGGCACGATCCATTTGACATTTTGAATCATTTTTGGAACAGTCCAAAAAATCAATTTTCGGATGAAAAACGATGACTCCGGAGCTGTCGAAAGTTCCCAAAATGGTCAATATGGATGAAATTTTAGCATTTAATCTTTTGACTCTAAATGACTGTTGGATGTGAATTATTTCTTTTCCAACTAAAATAAGTGTGTTTAAAGGCATTTCTGTGCCTGAAATTGGTCAAAATGGAAGCTTTTGAGTAAGCAAAACTCTGTAAAAATGGCAATTTTTGTCACTGTGAGGTTTTTATAAAGTGGTTATTCAACATGAGGCACGATCCAATTGACATTTTGAAACATTTTTGGAACAGTCCAAAAAATCAATTTTCTGATGAAAAACGATGACTCCGGAGCTGTCGAAAGTTCCCAAAATGGTCAATATGGATGAAATTTTAACATTTAATCTTTTGACTCTAAATGACTGTTGGATGTGAATTATGACTTTTTCAACTAAAATAAGTGTGTTTAAAGGCATTTCTGTGCCTGAAATTGGTCAAAATTGAAGCTTTTGAGTAAGCAAAACTCTGTAAAAATGGCAATTTTGGTCACTGTGACGGTTTATAAAGTGGTTATTCAACATGAGGCACGATCCAATTGACATTTTAAATCATTTTTTGAACAGTCCAAAAAATCAATTTTCTGATGAAAAACGATGACTCCGGAGCTGTCGAAAGTTCCCAAAATGGTCAATATGGATGAAATTTTAACATTTAATCTTTTGACTCTAAATGACTTTTGGATGTGAATTATTTCTTTTTCAACTAAAATAAGTGTGTTTAAAGGCATTTCTGTGCCTGAAATTGGTCAAAATGGAAGCTTTTGAGTAAGCAAAACTCTGTAAAAATGGCAATTTTTGTCACTTTGAGGTTTTAAAAAGTGGTTATTCAACATGAGGCACGATCCAATTGACATTTTGAATCATTTTTGGAACAGTCCAAAAAATCAATTTTCTGATGAAAAACGATGACTCCGGAGCTGTCGAAAGTTCACAAAATGGTCAATATGGATGAAATTTTAACATTTAATCTTTTGACTCTAAATGACTGTTGGATGTGAATTATGACTTTTTCAACTAAAATAAGTGTGTTTAAAGGCATTTCTGTGCCTGAATTGGTCAAAATTGAAGCTTTTGAGTCAGCAAATCTCTGTAAAAATGGCAATTTTGGTCACTGTGAGGGTTTATAAAGTGGTTATTCAACATGAGGCACGATCCAATTGACATTTTGAAACATTTTTGGAACAGTCCAAAAAGTCAATTTTCTGATGAAAAATGATGACTCCGGAGCTGTTGAAAGTTCCCAAAATGGTCAATATGGATGAAATTTTAACATTTAATCTTTTGACTCTAAATGACTGTTGGATGTGAATTATGACTTTTTCAACTAAAATAACTGTGTTTAAAGGCATTTCTGTGCCTGAAATCGGTCAAAATTGAAGCTTTTGAGTAAGCAAAACTCTGTAAAAATTGCAATTTTGGTCACTGTGGGGGTTTATAAAGTGGTTATTCAACATGAGGCACGATCCAATTGACATTTTGAATCATTTTTGGAACAGTCCAAAAAGTCAATTTTCTGATGAAAAATGATGACTCCGGAGCTGTCGAAAGTTCCCAAAATGGTCAATATGGATGAAATTTTAACATTTAATCTTTTGACTCTAAATGGCTGTTGGATGTGAATTATGACTTTTTCAACTAAAATAAGTGTGTGTAAAGGCATTTCTGTGCCTGAAATTGGTCAAAATTGAAGCTTTTGAGTAAGCAAAACTCTGTAAAAATGGTGATTTTGGTCACTGTGAGGGTTTATAAAGTGGTTATTCAACATGAGGCACGATCCAATTGACATTTTGAATCATTTTTTGAACAGTCCAAAAAATCAATTTTCTGATGAAAAACGATGACTCCGGAGCTGTCGAAAGTTCCCAAAATGGTCAATATGGATGAAATTTTAACATTTAATCTTTTGACTCTAAATGACTGTTGAATGTGAATTATTTCTTTTTCAACTAAAATAAGTGTGTTTGAAGGCATTTCTGTGCCTGAAATTGGTCAAAATTAAAGCTTTTGAGTAAGCAAAACTCTGTAAAAATGGCAATTTTGGTCACTGTGAGGGTTTATAAAGTGGTTATTCAACATGAGGCACGATCCAATTCACATTTTGAATCATTTTTGGAACTGTCCAAAAAATCAATTTTCGGATGAAAAACGATGACTCCAGAGCTGTCGAAAGTTCCCAAAATGGTCAATATGGATGAAATTTTAACATTTAATCTTTTGACTCTAAATGACTGTTGGATGTGAATTATGACTTTTTCAACTAAAATAAGTGTGTTTGAAGGCATTTCTGTGCCTGAAATTGGTCAAAATTGAAGCTTTTGAGTAAGCAAAACTCTGTAAAAATGGCAATTTTGGTCACTGTGAGGGTTTATAAAGTGGTTATTCAACATGAGGCATGATCCAATTGACATTTTGAATCATTTTTGGAACTTTCCAAAAAATCAATTTTCGGATGAAAAACGATGACTCCGGAGCTGTCCAAAGTTCCCAAAATGGTCAATATGGATGAAATTTTAACATTTAATCTTTTGACTCTAAATGACTGTTGGATGTGAAATATTTATTTTTCAACTAAAATAAGTGTGTTTAAAGGCATTTCTGTGCCTGAAATTGGTCAAAATGGAAGCTTTTGAGTAAGCAAAACTCTGTAAAAAGGGCAATTTTTGTCACTGTGAGGTTTTTATAAAGTGGTTATTCAACATGAGGCACGATCCAATTGACATTTTGAAACATTTTTGGAACAGTCCAAAAAGTCAATTTTCTGATGAAAAACGATGACTCCGGAGCTGTCGAAAGTTCCCAGAATGGTCAATATGGATGAAATTTTAACATTTAATCTTTTGACTCTAAATGACTTTTGGATGTGAATTATGACTTTTTCAACTAAAATAAGTGTGTTTAAAGGCATTTCTGTGCCTGAAATTGGTCAAAATTGAAGCTTTTGAGTAAGCATAACTCTGTAAAAATGGCAATTTTGGTCACTGTGAGGGTTTATAAAGTGGTTATTCAACATGAGGCACGTTCCAATTGACATTTTGAATCATTTTTTGAACAGTCCAAAAAATTAATTTTCGGATGAAAAACGATGACTCCGGAGCTGTCGAAAGTTCCCAAAATGGTCAATATGGATGAAATTTTAACATTTAATCTTTTGACTCTAAATGACTGTTGGATGTGAATTATGACTTTTTCAACTAAAATAACTGTGTTTAAAGGCATTTCTGTGCCTGAAATCGGTCAAAATTGAAGCTTTTGAGTAAGCAAAACTCTGTAAAAATGGCAATTTTTGTCACTGTGGGGGTTTATAAAGTGGTTATTCAACATGAGGCACGATCCAATTGACATTTTGAATCATTTTTGGAACAGTCCAAAAAATCAATTTTCGGATGAAAAACTATGACTCCGGAGCTGTCGAAAGTTCCCAAAATGGTCAATATGGATGAAATTTTAACATTTAATCTTTTGACTCTAAATGACTGTTGGATGTGAATTATTTCTTTTCCAACTAAAATAAGTGTGTTTAAAGGCATTTCTGTGCCTGAAATTGGTCAAAATGGAAGCTTTTGAGTAAGAAAAACTCTGTAAAAATGGCAATTTTTGTCACTGTGAGGTTTTTATAAAGTGGTTATTCAACATGAGGCACGATCCAATTGACATTTTGAAACATTTTTGGAACAGTCCAAAAAGTCAATTTTCTGATGAAAAACGATGACTCCGGAGCTGTCGAAAGTTCCCAAAATGGTCAATATGGATGAAATTTTAATATTTAATCTTTTGACTCTAAATGACTGTTGGATGTGAATTATGACTTTTTCAACTAAAATAAGTGTGTTTAAAGGCATTTCTGTGCCTGAAATTGGTCAAAATTGAAGCTTTTGAGTAAGCAAAACTCTGTAAAAATTGCAATTTTGGTCACTGTGACGGTTTATAAAGTGGTTATTCAACATGAGGCACGATCCAATTGACATTTTGAATCATTTTTTGAACAGTCCAAAAAATCAATTTTCTGATGAAAAACGATGACTCCGGAGCTGTCGAAAGTTCCCAAAATGGTCAATATGGATGAAATTTTAACATTTAATCTTTTGACTCTAAATGACTGTTGGATGTGAATTATTTCTTTTTCAACTAAAATAAGTGTGTTTGAAGGCATTTCTGTGCCTGAAATTGGTCAAAATTAAAGCTTTTGAGTAAGCAAAACTCTGTAAAAATGGCAATTTTGGTCACTGTGAGGGTTTATAAAGTGGTTATTCAACATGAGGCACGATCCAATTCACATTTTGAATCATTTTTGGAACTGTCCAAAAAAATCAATTTTCGGATGAAAAACGATGACTCCAGAGCTGTCGAAAGTTCCCAAAATGGTCAATATGGATGAAATTTTAACATTTAATCTTTTGACTCTAAATGACTGTTGGATGTGAATTATGATTTTTCCATCTAAAATAAGTGTGTTTAAAGGCATTTCTGTGCCTGAAATTGGTCAAAATGGAAGCTTTTGAGTAAGCAAAACTCTGTAAAAATGGCAATTTTGGTCACTGTGAGGTTTTAAAAAGTGGTTATTCAACATGAGGCACGATCCAATTGACATTTTGAATTGTTTTGGAACAGTCCAAAAAATCAATTTTCTGATGAAAAACGATGACTCCTGAGCTGTCGAAAGTTCCCAAAATGGTCAATATGGATGAAATTTTAACATTTAATCTTTTGACTCTAAATGACTGTTGGATGTGAATTATGACTTTTTCAACTAAAATAAGTGTGTTTGAAGGCATTTCTGTGCCTGAAATTAGTCAAAATTGAAGCTTTTTATTAAGCAAAACTCTGTAAAAATGGCAATTTTGGTCACTGTGAGGGTTTATAAAGTGGTTATTCAACATGAGGCATGATCCAATTGACATTTTGAATCATTTTTGGAACTTTCCAAAAAATCAATTTTCTGATGAAAAACAATGACTCCGGAGCTGTCGAAAGTTCCCAAAATGGTCAATATGGATGAAATTTTAACATTTAATCTTTTGACTCTAAATGACTGTTGGATGTGAATTATGACTTTTTCAACTAAAATAAGTGTGTTTAAAGGCATTTCTGTGCCTGAAATTGGTCAAAATTGAAGCTTTTGAGTAAGCAAAACTCTGTAAAAATGGCAATTTTGGTCACTGTGACGGTTTATAAAGTGGTTATTCAACATGAGGCACGATCCAATTGACATTTTAAATCATTTTTTGAACAGTCCAAAAAATCAATTTTCTGATGAAAAACGATGACTCCGGAGCTGTCGAAAGTTCCCAAAATGGTCAATATGGATGAAATTTTAACATTTAATCTTTTGACTCTAAATGACTGTTGGATGTGAATTATTTCTTTTTCAACTAAAATAAGTGTGTTTAAAGGCATTTCTGTGCCTGAAATTGGTCAAAATTGAAGCTTTTAAGTAAGCAAAACTCTGTAAAAATGGCAATTTTGGTCACTGTGACGGTTTATAAAGTGGTTATTCAACATGAGGCACGATCCAATTGACATTTTGAATCATTTTTGGAACAGTCCAAAAAATCAATTTTCGGATGAAAAACGATGACTCCGGAGCTGTCGAAAGTTCCCAAAATGGTCAATATGGATGAAATTTTAACATTTAATCTTTTGACTCTAAATGACTGTTGGATGTGAATTATGACTTTTTCAACTAAAATAAGTGTGTTTAAAGGCATTTCTGTGCCTGAAATTGGTCAAAATGGAAGCTTTTGAGTAAGCAAAACTCTGTAAAAATGGCAATTTTTGTCACTTTGAGGTTTTAAAAAGTGGTTATTCAACATGAGGCACGATCCAATTGACATTTTGAATCATTTTTGGAACAGTCCAAAAAATCAATTTTCGGATGAAAAACGATGACTCCGGAGCTGTCGAAAGTTCCCAAAATGGTCAATATGGATGAAATTTTAACATTTAATCTTTTGACTCTAAATGACTGTTGGATGTGAATTATGACTTTTTCAACTAAAATAAGTGTGTTTAAAGGCATTTCTGTGCCTGAATTGGTCAAAATTGAAGCTTTTGAGTAAGCAAAACTCTGTAAAAATGGCAATTTTGGTCACTGTGAGGGTTTATAAAATGGTTATTCAACATGAGGCATGATCCAATTGACATTTTGAATCATTTTTGGAACAGTCCAAAAAGTCAATTTTCTGATGAAAAATGATGACTCCGGAGCTGTCGAAAGTTCCCAAAATGGTCAATATGGATGAAATTTTAACATTTAATCTTTTGACTCTAAATGACTGTTGGATGTGAATTATGACTTTTTCAACTAAAATAACTGTGTTTAAAGGCATTTCTGTGCCTGAAATCGGTCAAAATTGAAGCTTTTGAGTAAGCAAAACTCTGTAAAAATTGCAATTTTGGTCACTGTGGGGGATAATAAAGTGGTTATTCAACATGAGGCACGATCCAATTGACATTTTGAATCATTTTTGGAACAGTCCAAAAAATCAATTTTCGGATGAAAAACGATGACTCCGGAGCTGTCGAAAGTTCCCAAAATGGTCAATATGGATGAAATTTTAACATTTAATCTTTTGACTCTAAATGACTGTTGGATGTGAATTATTTCTTTTCCAACTAAAATAAGTGTGTTTAAAGGCATTTCTGTGCCTGAAATTGGTCAAAATGGAAGCTTTTGAGTAGGCAAAACTCTGTAAAAATGGCAATTTTTGTCACTGTGAGGTTTTTATAAAGTGGTTATTCAACATGAGGCACGATCCAATTGACATTTTGAAACATTTTTGGAACAGTCCAAAAAATCAATTTTCTGATGAAAAACGATGACTCCGGAGCTGTCGAAAGTTCCCAAAATGGTCAATATGGATGAAATTTTAACATTTAATCTTTTGACTCTAAATGGCTGTTGGATGTGAATTATGACTTTTTCAACTAAAATAAGTGTGTGTAAAGGCATTTCTGTGCCTGAAATTGGTCAAAATTGAAGCTTTTGAGTAAGCAAAACTCTGTAAAAATGGTGATTTTGGTCACTGTGAGGGTTTATAAAGTGGTTATTCAACATGAGGCACGATCCAATTGACATTTTGAATCATTTTTTGAACAGTCCAAAAAATCAATTTTCTGATGAAAAACGATGACTCCGGAGCTGTCGAAAGTTCCCAAAATGGTCAATATGGATGAAATTTTAACATTTAATCTTTTGACTCTAAATGACTGTTGAATGTGAATTATTTCTTTTTCAACTAAAATAAGTGTGTTTGAAGGCATTTCTGTGCCTGAAATTGGTCAAAATTAAAGCTTTTGAGTAAGCAAAACTCTGTAAAAATGGCAATTTTGGTCACTGTGAGGGTTTATAAAGTGGTTATTCAACATGAGGCACGATCCAATTCACATTTTGAATCATTTTTGGAACTGTCCAAAAAATCAATTTTCGGATGAAAAACGATGACTCCAGAGCTGTCGAAAGTTCCCAAAATGGTCAATATGGATGAAATTTTAACATTTAATCTTTTGACTCTAAATGACTGTTGGATGTGAATTATGACTTTTTCAACTAAAATAAGTGTGTTTGAAGGCATTTCTGTGCCTGAAATTGGTCAAAATTGAAGCTTTTGAGTAAGCAAAACTCTGTAAAAATGGCAATTTTGGTCACTGTGAGGGTTTATAAAGTGGTTATTCAACATGAGGCATGATCCAATTGACATTTTGAATCATTTTTGGAACTTTCCAAAAAATCAATTTTCGGATGAAAAACGATGACTCCGGAGCTGTCCAAAGTTCCCAAAATGGTCAATATGGATGAAATTTTAACATTTAATCTTTTGACTCTAAATGACTGTTGGATGTGAAATATTTATTTTTCAACTAAAATAAGTGTGTTTAAAGGCATTTCTGTGCCTGAAATTGGTCAAAATGGAAGCTTTTGAGTAAGCAAAACTCTGTAAAAAGGGCAATTTTTGTCACTGTGAGGTTTTTATAAAGTGGTTATTCAACATGAGGCACGATCCAATTGACATTTTGAAACATTTTTGGAACAGTCCAAAAAGTCAATTTTCTGATGAAAAACGATGACTCCGGAGCTGTCGAAAGTTCCCAGAATGGTCAATATGGATGAAATTTTAACATTTAATCTTTTGACTCTAAATGACTTTTGGATGTGAATTATGACTTTTTCAACTAAAATAAGTGTGTTTAAAGGCATTTCTGTGCCTGAAATTGGTCAAAATTGAAGCTTTTGAGTAAGCATAACTCTGTAAAAATGGCAATTTTGGTCACTGTGAGGGTTTATAAAGTGGTTATTCAACATGAGGCACGTTCCAATTGACATTTTGAATCATTTTTTGAACAGTCCAAAAAATTAATTTTCGGATGAAAAACGATGACTCCGGAGCTGTCGAAAGTTCCCAAAATGGTCAATATGGATGAAATTTTAACATTTAATCTTTTGACTCTAAATGACTGTTGGATGTGAATTATGACTTTTTCAACTAAAATAACTGTGTTTAAAGGCATTTCTGTGCCTGAAATCGGTCAAAATTGAAGCTTTTGAGTAAGCAAAACTCTGTAAAAATGGCAATTTTTGTCACTGTGGGGGTTTATAAAGTGGTTATTCAACATGAGGCACGATCCAATTGACATTTTGAATCATTTTTGGAACAGTCCAAAAAATCAATTTTCGGATGAAAAACTATGACTCCGGAGCTGTCGAAAGTTCCCAAAATGGTCAATATGGATGAAATTTTAACATTTAATCTTTTGACTCTAAATGACTGTTGGATGTGAATTATTTCTTTTCCAACTAAAATAAGTGTGTTTAAAGGCATTTCTGTGCCTGAAATTGGTCAAAATGGAAGCTTTTGAGTAAGAAAAACTCTGTAAAAATGGCAATTTTTGTCACTGTGAGGTTTTTATAAAGTGGTTATTCAACATGAGGCACGATCCAATTGACATTTTGAAACATTTTTGGAACAGTCCAAAAAGTCAATTTTCTGATGAAAAACGATGACTCCGGAGCTGTCGAAAGTTCCCAAAATGGTCAATATGGATGAAATTTTAATATTTAATCTTTTGACTCTAAATGACTGTTGGATGTGAATTATGACTTTTTCAACTAAAATAAGTGTGTTTAAAGGCATTTCTGTGCCTGAAATTGGTCAAAATTGAAGCTTTTGAGTAAGCAAAACTCTGTAAAAATTGCAATTTTGGTCACTGTGACGGTTTATAAAGTGGTTATTCAACATGAGGCACGATCCAATTGACATTTTGAATCATTTTTTGAACAGTCCAAAAAATCAATTTTCTGATGAAAAACGATGACTCCGGAGCTGTCGAAAGTTCCCAAAATGGTCAATATGGATGAAATTTTAACATTTAATCTTTTGACTCTAAATGACTGTTGGATGTGAATTATTTCTTTTTCAACTAAAATAAGTGTGTTTGAAGGCATTTCTGTGCCTGAAATTGGTCAAAATTAAAGCTTTTGAGTAAGCAAAACTCTGTAAAAATGGCAATTTTGGTCACTGTGAGGGTTTATAAAGTGGTTATTCAACATGAGGCACGATCCAATTCACATTTTGAATCATTTTTGGAACTGTCCAAAAAAATCAATTTTCGGATGAAAAACGATGACTCCAGAGCTGTCGAAAGTTCCCAAAATGGTCAATATGGATGAAATTTTAACATTTAATCTTTTGACTCTAAATGACTGTTGGATGTGAATTATGATTTTTCCATCTAAAATAAGTGTGTTTAAAGGCATTTCTGTGCCTGAAATTGGTCAAAATGGAAGCTTTTGAGTAAGCAAAACTCTGTAAAAATGGCAATTTTGGTCACTGTGAGGTTTTAAAAAGTGGTTATTCAACATGAGGCACGATCCAATTGACATTTTGAATTGTTTTGGAACAGTCCAAAAAATCAATTTTCTGATGAAAAACGATGACTCCTGAGCTGTCGAAAGTTCCCAAAATGGTCAATATGGATGAAATTTTAACATTTAATCTTTTGACTCTAAATGACTGTTGGATGTGAATTATGACTTTTTCAACTAAAATAAGTGTGTTTGAAGGCATTTCTGTGCCTGAAATTAGTCAAAATTGAAGCTTTTTATTAAGCAAAACTCTGTAAAAATGGCAATTTTGGTCACTGTGAGGGTTTATAAAGTGGTTATTCAACATGAGGCATGATCCAATTGACATTTTGAATCATTTTTGGAACTTTCCAAAAAATCAATTTTCTGATGAAAAACAATGACTCCGGAGCTGTCGAAAGTTCCCAAAATGGTCAATATGGATGAAATTTTAACATTTAATCTTTTGACTCTAAATGACTGTTGGATGTGAATTATGACTTTTTCAACTAAAATAAGTGTGTTTAAAGGCATTTCTGTGCCTGAAATTGGTCAAAATTGAAGCTTTTGAGTAAGCAAAACTCTGTAAAAATGGCAATTTTGGTCACTGTGACGGTTTATAAAGTGGTTATTCAACATGAGGCACGATCCAATTGACATTTTAAATCATTTTTTGAACAGTCCAAAAAATCAATTTTCTGATGAAAAACGATGACTCCGGAGCTGTCGAAAGTTCCCAAAATGGTCAATATGGATGAAATTTTAACATTTAATCTTTTGACTCTAAATGACTGTTGGATGTGAATTATTTCTTTTTCAACTAAAATAAGTGTGTTTAAAGGCATTTCTGTGCCTGAAATTGGTCAAAATTGAAGCTTTTAAGTAAGCAAAACTCTGTAAAAATGGCAATTTTGGTCACTGTGACGGTTTATAAAGTGGTTATTCAACATGAGGCACGATCCAATTGACATTTTGAATCATTTTTGGAACAGTCCAAAAAATCAATTTTCGGATGAAAAACGATGACTCCGGAGCTGTCGAAAGTTCCCAAAATGGTCAATATGGATGAAATTTTAACATTTAATCTTTTGACTCTAAATGACTGTTGGATGTGAATTATGACTTTTTCAACTAAAATAAGTGTGTTTAAAGGCATTTCTGTGCCTGAAATTGGTCAAAATGGAAGCTTTTGAGTAAGCAAAACTCTGTAAAAATGGCAATTTTTGTCACTTTGAGGTTTTAAAAAGTGGTTATTCAACATGAGGCACGATCCAATTGACATTTTGAATCATTTTTGGAACAGTCCAAAAAATCAATTTTCGGATGAAAAACGATGACTCCGGAGCTGTCGAAAGTTCCCAAAATGGTCAATATGGATGAAATTTTAACATTTAATCTTTTGACTCTAAATGACTGTTGGATGTGAATTATGACTTTTTCAACTAAAATAAGTGTGTTTAAAGGCATTTCTGTGCCTGAATTGGTCAAAATTGAAGCTTTTGAGTAAGCAAAACTCTGTAAAAATGGCAATTTTGGTCACTGTGAGGGTTTATAAAATGGTTATTCAACATGAGGCATGATCCAATTGACATTTTGAATCATTTTTGGAACAGTCCAAAAAGTCAATTTTCTGATGAAAAATGATGACTCCGGAGCTGTCGAAAGTTCCCAAAATGGTCAATATGGATGAAATTTTAACATTTAATCTTTTGACTCTAAATGACTGTTGGATGTGAATTATGACTTTTTCAACTAAAATAACTGTGTTTAAAGGCATTTCTGTGCCTGAAATCGGTCAAAATTGAAGCTTTTGAGTAAGCAAAACTCTGTAAAAATTGCAATTTTGGTCACTGTGGGGGATAATAAAGTGGTTATTCAACATGAGGCACGATCCAATTGACATTTTGAATCATTTTTGGAACAGTCCAAAAAATCAATTTTCGGATGAAAAACGATGACTCCGGAGCTGTCGAAAGTTCCCAAAATGGTCAATATGGATGAAATTTTAACATTTAATCTTTTGACTCTAAATGACTGTTGGATGTGAATTATTTCTTTTCCAACTAAAATAAGTGTGTTTAAAGGCATTTCTGTGCCTGAAATTGGTCAAAATGGAAGCTTTTGAGTAGGCAAAACTCTGTAAAAATGGCAATTTTTGTCACTGTGAGGTTTTTATAAAGTGGTTATTCAACATGAGGCACGATCCAATTGACATTTTGAAACATTTTTGGAACAGTCCAAAAAATCAATTTTCTGATGAAAAACGATGACTCCGGAGCTGTCGAAAGTTCCCAAAATGGTCAATATGGATGAAATTTTAACATTTAATCTTTTGACTCTAAATGACTGTTGGATGTGAATTATGACTTTTTCAACTAAAATAAGTGTGTTTAAAGGCATTTCTGTGCCTGAAATTGGTCAAAATTGAAGCTTTTGAGTAAGCAAAACTCTGTAAAAATGGCAATTTTGGTCACTGTGACGGTTTATAAAGTGGTTATTCAACATGAGGCACGATCCAATTGACATTTTGAATCATTTTTTGAACAGTCCAAAAAATCAATTTTCTGATGAAAAACAATGACTCCGGAGCTGTCGAAAGTTCCCAAAATGGTCAATATGGATGAAATTTTAACATTTAATCTTTTGACTCTAAATGACTGTTGGATGTGAATTATTTCTTTTTCAACTAAAATAAGTGTGTTTAAAGGCATTTCTGTGCCTGAAATTGGTCAAAATGGAAGCTTTTGAGTAAGCAAAACTCTGTAAAAATGGCAATTTTTGTCACTTTGAGGTTTTAAAAAGTGGTTATTCAACATGAGGCACGATCCAATTGACATTTTGAATCATTTTTGGAACAGTCCAAAAAATCAATTTTCTGATGAAAAACGATGACTCCGGAGCTGTCGAAAGTTCCCAAAATGGTCAATATGGATGAAATTTTAACATTTAATCTTTTGACTCTAAATGACTGTTGGATGTGAATTATGACTTTTTCAACTAAAATAAGTGTGTTTAAAGGCATTTCTGTGCCTGAAATTGGTCAAAATTGAAGCTTTTGAGTAGGCAAAACTCTGTAAAAATGGCAATTTTTGTCACTGTGAGGTTTTTATAAAGTGGTTATTCAACATGAGGCACGATCCAATTGACATTTTGAAACATTTTTGGAACAGTCCAAAAAATCAATTTTCTGATGAAAAACGATGACTCCGGAGCTGTCGAAAGTTCCCAAAATGGTCAATATGGATGAAATTTTAACATTTAATCTTTTGACTCTAAATGACTGTTGGATGTGAATTATGACTTTTTCAACTAAAATAAGTGTGTTTAAAGGCATTTCTGTGCCTGAAATTGGTCAAAATTGAAGCTTTTGAGTAAGCAAAACTCTGTAAAAATGGCAATTTTGGTCACTGTGACGGTTTATAAAGTGGTTATTCAACATGAGGCACGATCCAATTGACATTTTGAATCATTTTTTGAACAGTCCAAAAAATCAATTTTCTGATGAAAAACAATGACTCCGGAGCTGTCGAAAGTTCCCAAAATGGTCAATATGGATGAAATTTTAACATTTAATCTTTTGACTCTAAATGACTGTTGGATGTGAATTATTTCTTTTTCAACTAAAATAAGTGTGTTTAAAGGCATTTCTGTGCCTGAAATTGGTCAAAATGGAAGCTTTTGAGTAAGCAAAACTCTGTAAAAATGGCAATTTTTGTCACTTTGAGGTTTTAAAAAGTGGTTATTCAACATGAGGCACGATCCAATTGACATTTTGAATCATTTTTGGAACAGTCCAAAAAATCAATTTTCTGATGAAAAACGATGACTCCGGAGCTGTCGAAAGTTCCCAAAATGGTCAATATGGATGAAATTTTAACATTTAATCTTTTGACTCTAAATGACTGTTGGATGTGAATTATGACTTTTTCAACTAAAATAAGTGTGTTTAAAGGCATTTCTGTGCCTGAAATTGGTCAAAATTGAAGCTTTTGAGTAAGCAAAACTCTGTAAAAATGGCAATTTTGGTCACTGTGAGGGTTTATAAAGTGGTTATTCAACATGAGGCACGATCCAATTGACATTTTGAATCATTTTTTGAATAGTCCAAAAAATCAATTTTCGGATGAAAAACGATGACTCCGGAGCTGTCGAAAGTTCCCAAAATGGTCAATATGGATGAAATTTTAACATTTAATCTTTTGACTCTAAATGACTGTTGGATGTGAATTATGACTTTTTCAACTAAAATAAGTGTGTTTAAAGGCATTTCTGTGCCTGAAATTGGTCAAAATTGAAGCTTTTGAGTAAGCAAAACTCTGTAAAAATGGTAATTTTGGTCACTGTGACGGTTTATAAAGTGGTTATTCAACATGAGGCACGATCCAATTGACATTTTGAATCATTTTTTGAACAGTCCAAAAAATCAATTTTCTGATGAAAAACGATGACTCCGGAGCTGTCGAAAGTTCCCAAAATGGTCAATATGGATGAAATTTTAACATTTAATCTTTTGACTCTAAATGACTGTTGGATGTGAATTATGACTTTTTCAACTAAAATAAGTGTGTTTAAAGGCATTTCTGTGCCTGAAATTGGTCAAAATTGAAGCTTTTGAGTAAGCAAAACTCTGTAAAAATGGCAATTTTGGTCACTGTGAGGGTTTATAAAGTGGTTATTCAACATGAGGCACGATCCAATTGACATTTTGAATCATTTTTTGAATAGTCGAAAAAATCAATTTTCGGATGAAAAACGATGACTCCGGAGCTGTCGAAAGTTCCCAAAATGGTCAATATGGATGAAATTTTAACATTTAATCTTTTGACTCTAAATGACTGTTGGATGTGAATTATGACTTTTTCAACTAAAATAAGTGTGTTTAAAGGCATTTCTGTGCCTGAAATTGGTCAAAATTGAAGCTTTTGAGTAAGCAAAACTCTGTAAAAATGGTAATTTTGGTCACTGTGACGGTTTATAAAGTGGTTATTCAACATGAGGCACGATCCAATTGACATTTTGAATCATTTTTTGAACAGTCCAAAAAATCAATTTTCTGATGAAAAACGATGACTCCGGAGCTGTCGAAAGTTCCCAAAATGGTCAATATGGATGAAATTTTAACATTTAATCTTTTGACTCTAAATGACTGTTGGATGTGAATTATGACTTTTTCAACTAAAATAACTGTGTTTAAAGGCATTTCTGTGCCTGAAATCGGTCAAAATTGAAGCTTTTGAGTAAGCAAAACTCTGTAAAAATTGCAATTTTGGTCACTGTGGGGGTTTATGAAGTGGTTATTCAACATGAGGCACGATCCAATTGACATTTTGAATCATTTTTGGAACAGTCCAAAAAATCAGTTTTCGGATGAAAAACGATGACTCCGGAGCTGTCGAAAGTTCCCAAAATGGTCAATATGGATGAAATTTTAACATTTAATCTTTTGACTCTAAATGACTGTTGGATGTGAATTATGACTTTTTCAACCAAAATAACTGTGTTTAAAGGCATTTCTGTGCCTGAAATCGGTCAAAATTGAAGCTTTTGAGTAAGCAAAACTCTGTAAAAATTGCAATTTTGGTCACTGTGGGGGTTTATGAAGTGGTTATTAAACATGAGGCACGATCCAATTGACATTTTGAATCATTTTTGGAACAGTCCAAAAAATCAGTTTTCGGATGAAAAACGATGACTCCGGAGCTGTCGAAAGTTCCCAAAATGGTCAATATGGATGAAATTTTAACATTTAATCTTTTGACTCTAAATGACTGTTGGATGTGAATTATTTCTTTTCCAACTAAAATAAGTGTGTTTAAAGGCATTTCTGTGCCTGAAATTGGTCAAAATGGAAGCTTTTGAGTAAGCAAAACTCTGTAAAAATGGCAATTTTTGTCACTGTGAGGTTTTTATAAAGTGGTTATTCAACATGAGGCACGATCCAATTGACATTTTGAAACATTTTTGGAACAGCCAAAAAAATCAATTTTCTGATGAAAAACGATGACTCCGGAGCTGTCGAAAGTTCCCAAAATGGTCAATATGGATGAAATTTTAACATTTAATCTTTTGACTCTAAATGACTGTTGGATGTGAATTGTGACTTTTTCAACTAAAATAAGTGTGTTTAAAGGCATTTCTGTGCCTGAAATTGGTCAAAATTGAAGCTTTTGAGTAAGCAAAACTCTGTAAAAATGGCAATTTTGGTCACTGTGACGGTTTATAAAGTGGTTATTCAACATGAGGCACGATCCAATTGACATTTTGAATCATTTTTTGAACAGTCCAAAAAATCAATTTTCTGATGAAAAACGATGACTCCGGAGCTGTCGAAAGTTCCCAAAATGGTCAATATGGATGAAATTTTAACATTTAATCTTTTGACTCTAAATGACTGTTGGATGTGAATTATTTCTTTTTCAACTAAAATAAGTGTGTTTAAAGGCATTTCTGTGCCTGAAATTGGTCAAAATGGAAGCTTTTGAGTAAGCAAAACTCTGTAAAAATGGCAATTTTGGTCACTGTGAGGTTTTAAAAAGTGGTTATTCAACATGAGGCACGATCCAATTGACATTTTGAATTGTTTTGGAACAGTCCAAAAAATCAATTTTCTGATGAAAAACGATGACTCCGGAGCTGTCGAAAGTTCCCAAAATGGTCAATATGGATGAAATTTTAACATGTAATCTTTTGACTCTAAATGACTGTTGGATGTGAATTATGACTTTTTCAACTAAAATAAGTGTGTTTGAAGGCATTTCTGTGCCTGAAATTGGTCAAAATTGAAGCTTTTGAGTAAGCAAAACTCTGTAAAAATGGCAATTTTGGTCACTGTGAGGGTTTATAAAGTGGTTATTCAACATGAGGCACGATCCAATTGACATTTTGAAACATTTTTGGAACAGTCAAAAAAGTCAATTTTCTGATGAAAAACGATGACTCCGGAGCTGTCGAAAGTTCCCAAAATGGTCAATATGGATGAAATTTTAACATTTAATCTTTTGACTCTAAATGACTGTTGGATGTGAATTATGACTTTTTCAACTAAAATAAGTGTGTTTAAAGGCATTTCTGTGCCTGAAATTGGTCGAAATTGAAGCTTTTGAGTAAGCATAACTCTGTAAAAATGGCAATTTTGGTCACTGTGAGGGTTTATAAAGTGGTTATTCAACATGAGGCACGTTCCAATTGACATTTTGAATCATTTTTTGAACAGTCCAAAAATGTAATTTTCGGATGAAAAACGATGACTCCGGAGCTGTCGAAAGTTCCCAAAATGGTCAATATGGATGAAATTTTAACATTTAATCTTTTGACTCTAAATGACTGTTGGATGTGAATTATGACTTTTTCAACTAAAATAACTGTGTTTAAAGGCATTTCTGTGCCTGAAATCGGTCAAAATTGAAGCTTTTGAGTAAGCAAAACTCTGTAAAAATGGCAATTTTTGTCACTGTGAGGTTTTTATAAAGTGGTTATTCAACAGGAGGCACGATCCAATTGACATTTTGAAACATTTTTGGAACAGTCCAAAAAGTCAATTTTCTGATGAAAAATGATGACTCCGGAGCTGTCGAAAGTTCCCAAAATGGTCAATATGGATGACATTTTAACATTTAATCTTTTGACTCTAAATGACTGTTGGATGTGAATTATGACTTTTTCAACTAAAATAAGTGTGTGTAAAGGCATTTCTGTGCCTGAAATTGGTCAAAATTGAAGCTTTTGAGTAAGCAAAACTCTGTAAAAATGGCGATTTTGGTCACTGTGAGGTTTTAAAAAGTGGTTATTCAACATGAGGCACGATCCAATTGACATTTTGAATCATTTTTTGAACAGTCCAAAAAATAAATTTTCTGATGAAAAACGATGACTCCGGAGCTGTCGAAAGTTCCCAAAATGGTCAATCTGGATGAAATTTTAACATTTAATCTTTTGACTCTAAATGACTGTTGGATGTGAATTATTTCTTTTTCAACTAAAATAAGTGTGTTTAAAGGCATTTCTGTGCCTGAAATTGGTCAAAATGGAAGCTTTTGAGTAAGCAAAACTCTGTAAAAATGGCAATTTTTGTCACTGTGAGGTTTTAAAAAGTGGTTATTCAACATGAGGCACGATCCAATTGACATTTTGAAACATTTTTGGAACAGTCCAAAAAGTCAATTTTCTGATGAAAAATGATGACTCCGGAGCTGTCGAAAGTTCCCAAAATGGTCAATATGGATGACATTTTAACATTTAATCTTTTGACTCTAAATGACTGTTGGATGTGAATTATGACTTTTTCAACTAAAATAAGTGTGTGTAAAGGCATTTCTGTGCCTGAAATTGGTCAAAATTGAAGCTTTTGAGTAAGCAAAACTCTGTAAAAATGGCGATTTTGGTCACTGTGAGGTTTTAAAAAGTGGTTATTCAACATGAGGCACGATCCAATTGACATTTTGAATCATTTTTGGAACAGTCCAAAAAATCAATTTTCTGATGAAAAACGATGACTCCGGAGCTGTCGAAAGTTCCCAAAATGGTCAATATGGATGAAATTTTAACATTTAATCTTTTGACTTTAAATGACTGTTGGATGTGAATTATGACTTTTTCAACTAAAATAAGTGTGTTTGAAGGCATTTCTGTGCCTGAAATTGGTCAAAATTGAAGCTTTTGATTAAGCAAAACTCTGTAAAAATGGCAATTTTGGTCACTGTGAGGGTTTATAAAGTGGTTATTCAACATGAGGCATGATCCAATTGACATTTTGAATCATTTTTGGAACTTTCCAAAAAATCAATTTTCTGATGAAAAACGATGACTCCGGAGCTGTCGAAAGTTCCCAAAATGGTCAATATGGATGTAATTTTAACATTTAATCTTTTGACTCTAAATGACTGTTGGATGTGAATTATGACTTTTTCAACTAAAATAAGTGTGTTTAAAGGCATTTCTGTGCCTGAAATTGGTCAAAATTGAAGCTTTTGAGTAAGCAAAACTCTGTAAAAATGGCAATTTTGGTCACTGTGACGGTTTATAAAGTGGTTATTCAACATGAGGCACGATCCAATTGACATTTTAAATCATTTTTTGAACAGTCCAAAAAATCAATTTTCTGATGAAAAACGATGACTCCGGAGCTGTCGAAAGTTCCCAAAATGGTCAATATGGATGAAATTTTAACATTTAATCTTTTGACTCTAAATGACTGTTGGATGTGAATTATTTCTTTTTCAACTAAAATAAGTGTGTTTAAAGGCATTTCTGTGCCTGAATTGGTCAAAATTGAAGCTTTTGAGTAAGCAAAACTCTGTAAAAATGGCAATTTTGGTCACTGTGAGGGTTTATAAAGTGGTTATTCAACATGAGGCACGATCCAATTGACATTTTAAAACATTTTTGGAACAGTCAAAAAAATCAATTTTCGGATGAAAAACGATGACTCCGGAGCTGTCGAAAGTTCCCAAAATGGTCAATATGGATGAAATTTTAACATTTAATCTTTTGACTCTAAATGACTGTTGGATGTGAATTATGACTTTTTCAACTAAAATAAGTGTGTTTAAAGGCATTTCTGTGCCTGAAATTGGTCAAAATTGAAGCTTTTAAGTAAGCAAAACTCTGTAAAAATGGCAATTTTGGTCACTGTGACGGTTTATAAAGTGGTTATTCAACATGAGGCACGATCCAATTGGCATTTTGAATCATTTTTTGAACAGTCCAAAAAATCAATTTTCTGATGAAAAACGATGACTCCGGAGCTGTCGAAAGTTCCCAAAATGGTCAATATGGATGAAATTTTAACATTTAATCTTTTGACTCTAAATGACTGTTGGATGTGAATTATTTCTTTTTTAACTAAAATAAGTGTGTTTAAAGGCATTTCTGTGCCTGAAATTGGTCAAAATGGAAGCTTTTGAGTAAGCAAAACTCTGTAAAAATGGCAATTTTTGTCACTTTGAGGTTTTAAAAAGTGGTTATTCAACATGAGGCACGATCCAATTGACATTTTGAATCATTTTTGGAACAGTCCAAAAAATCAATTTTCGGATGAAAAACGATGACTCCGGAGCTGTCGAAAGTTCCCAAAATGGTCAATATGGATGAAATTTTAACATTTAATCTTTTGACTCTAAATGACTGTTGGATGTGAATTATTTCTTTTCCAACTAAAATAAGTGTGTTTAAAGGCATTTCTGTGCCTGAAATTGGTCAAAATGGAAGCTTTTGAGTAGGCAAAACTCTGTAAAAATGGCAATTTTTGTCACTGTGAGGTTTTTATAAAGTGGTTATTCAACATGAGGCACGATCCAATTGACATTTTGAAACATTTTTGGAACAGTCCAAAAAATCAATTTTCTGATGAAAAACGATGACTCCGGAGCTGTCGAAAGTTCCCAAAATGGTCAATATGGATGAAATTTTAACATTTAATCTTTTGACTCTAAATGACTGTTGGATGTGAATTATGACTTTTTCAACTAAAATAAGTGTGTTTAAAGGCATTTCTGTGCCTGAAATTGGTCAAAATTGAAGCTTTTGAGTAAGCAAAACTCTGTAAAAATGGCAATTTTGGTCACTGTGACGGTTTATAAAGTGGTTATTCAACATGAGGCACGATCCAATTGACATTTTGAATCATTTTTTGAACAGTCCAAAAAATCAATTTTCTGATGAAAAACGATGACTCCGGAGCTGTCGAAAGTTCCCAAAATGGTCAATATGGATGAAATTTTAACATTTAATCTTTTGACTCTAAATGACTGTTGGATGTGAATTATTTCTTTTTCAACTAAAATAAGTGTGTTTAAAGGCATTTCTGTGCCTGAAATTGGTCAAAATGGAAGCTTTTGAGTAAGCAAAACTCTGTAAAAATGGCAATTTTTGTCACTTTGAGGTTTTAAAAAGTGGTTATTCAACATGAGGCACGATCCAATTGACATTTTGAATCATTTTTGGAACAGTCCAAAAAATCAATTTTCTGATGAAAAACGATGACTCCGGAGCTGTCGAAAGTTCCCAAAATGGTCAATATGGATGAAATTTTAACATTTAATCTTTTGACTCTAAATGACTGTTGGATGTGAATTATGACTTTTTCAACTAAAATAAGTGTGTTTAAAGGCATTTCTGTGCCTGAATTGGTCAAAATTGAAGCTTTTGAGTAAGCAAAACTCTGTAAAAATTGCAATTTTGCTCACTGTGAGGGTTTATAAAGTGGTTATTCAACATGAGGCACGATCCAATTGACATTTTGAAACATTTTTGGAACAGTCCAAAAAGTCAATTTTCTGATGAAAAATGATGACTCCGGAGCTGTCGAAAGTTCCCAAAATGGTCAATATGGATGAAATTTTAACATTTAATCTTTTGACTCTAAATGACTGTTGGATGTGACTTATGACTTTTTCAACTAAAATAAGTGTGTTTAAAGGCATTTCTGTGCCTGAAATTGGTCAAAATTGAAGCTTTTGAGTAAGCAAAACTCTGTAAAAATGGCAATTTTGGTCACTGTGAGGGTTTATAAAGTGGTTATTCAACATGAGGCACGATCCAATTGACATTTTGAATCATTTTTGGAATAGTCCAAAAAATCAATTTTCGGATGAAAAACGATGACTCCGGAGCTGTCGAAAGTTCCCAAAATGGTCAATATGGATGAAATTTTAACATTTAATCTTTTGACTCTAAATGACTGTTGGATGTGAATTATGACTTTTTCAACTAAAATAAGTGTGTTTAAAGGCATTTCTGTGCCTGAAATTGGTCAAAATTGAAGCTTTTGAGTAAGCAAAACTCTGTAAAAATGGCAATTTTGGTCACTGTGACGGTTTATAAAGTGGTTATTCAACATGAGGCACGATCCAATTGACATTTTGAATCATTTTTGGAACAGTCCAAAAAATCAATTTTCTGATGAAAAACGATGACTCCGGAGCTGTCGAAAGTTCCCAAAATGGTCAATATGGATGAAATTTTAACATTTAATCTTTTGACTTTAAATGACTGTTGGATGTGAATTATGACTTTTTCAACTAAAATAAGTGTGTTTGAAGGCATTTCTGTGCCTGAAATTGGTCAAAATTGAAGCTTTTGATTAAGCAAAACTCTGTAAAAATGGCAATTTTGGTCACTGTGAGGGTTTATAAAGTGGTTATTCAACATGAGGCATGATCCAATTGACATTTTGAATCATTTTTGGAACTTTCCAAAAAATCAATTTTCTGATGAAAAACGATGACTCCGGAGCTGTCGAAAGTTCCCAAAATGGTCAATATGGATGAAATTTTAACATTTAATCTTTTGACTCTAAATGACTGTTGGATGTGAATTATGACTTTTTCAACTAAAATAAGTGTGTTTAAAGGCATTTCTGTGCCTGAAATTGGTCAAAATTGAAGCTTTTGAGTAAGCAAAACTCTGTAAAAATGGCAATTTTGGTCACTGTGACGGTTTATAAAGTGGTTATTCAACATGAGGCACGATCCAATTGACATTTTAAATCATTTTTTGAACAGTCCAAAAAGTCAATTTTCTGATGAAAAACGATGACTCCGGAGCTGTCTAAAGTTCCCAAAATGGTCAATATGGATGAAATTTTAATATTTAATCTTTTGACTCTAAATGACTGTTGGATGTGAATTATGACTTTTTTCAACTAAAATAAGTGTGTTTAAAGGCATTTCTGTGCCTGAAATTGGTCAAAATTGAAGCTTTTGAGTAAGCAAAACTCTGTAAAAATTGCAATTTTGGTCACTGTGACGGTTTATAAAGTGGTTATTCAACATGAGGCACGATCCAATTGACATTTTGAATCATTTTTTGAACAGTCCAAAAAATAAATTTTCTGATGAAAAACGATGACTCCGGAGCTGTCGAAAGTTCCCAAAATGGTCAATCTGGATGAAATTTTAACATTTAATCTTTTGACTCTAAATGACTGTTGGATGTGAATTATTTCTTTTTCAACTAAAATAAGTGTGTTTAAAGGCATTTCTGTGCCTGAAATTGGTCAAAATGGAAGCTTTTGAGTAAGCAAAACTCTGTAAAAATTGCAATTTTGGTCACTGTGGGGGTTTATAAAGTGGTTATTCAACATGAGGCACGATCCAATTGACATTTTGAATCATTTTTGGAACAGTCCAAAAAATCAATTTTCGGATGAAAAACGATGACTCCGGAGCTGTCGAAAGTTCCCAAAATGGTCAATATGGATGAAATTTTAACATTTAATCTTTTGACTCTAAATGACTGTTGGATGTGAATTATTTCTTTTCCAACTAAAATAAGTGTGTTTAAAGGCATTTCTGTGCCTGAAATTGGTCAAAATGGAAGCTTTTGAGTAGGCAAAACTCTGTAAAAATGGCAATTTTTGTCACTGTGAGGTTTTTATAAAGTGGTTATTCAACATGAGGCACGATCCAATTGACATTTTGAAACATTTTTGGAACAGTCCAAAAAATCAATTTTCTGATGAAAAACGATGACTCCGGAGCTGTCGAAAGTTCCCAAAATGGTCAATATGGATGAAATTTTAACATTTAATCTTTTGACTCTAAATGACTGTTGGATGTGAATTATGACTTTTTCAACTAAAATAAGTGTGTTTAAAGGCATTTCTGTGCCTGAAATTGGTCAAAATTGAAGCTTTTGAGTAAGCAAAACTCTGTAAAAATGGCAATTTTGGTCACTGTGACGGTTTATAAAGTGGTTATTCAACATGAGGCACGATCCAATTGACATTTTGAATCATTTTTTGAACAGTCCAAAAAATCAATTTTCTGATGAAAAACGATGACTCCGGAGCTGTCGAAAGTTCCCAAAATGGTCAATATGGATGAAATTTTAACATTTAATCTTTTGACTCTAAATGACTGTTGGATGTGAATTATTTCTTTTTCAACTAAAATAAGTGTGTTTAAAGGCATTTCTGTGCCTGAAATTGGTCAAAATGGAAGCTTTTGAGTAAGCAAAACTCTGTAAAAATGGCAATTTTTGTCACTTTGAGGTTTTAAAAAGTGGTTATTCAACATGAGGCACGATCCAATTGACATTTTGAATCATTTTTGGAACAGTCCAAAAAATCAATTTTCTGATGAAAAACGATGACTCCGGAGCTGTCGAAAGTTCCCAAAATGGTCAATATGGATGAAATTTTAACATTTAATCTTTTGACTCTAAATGACTGTTGGATGTGAATTATGACTTTTTCAACTAAAATAAGTGTGTTTAAAGGCATTTCTGTGCCTGAATTGGTCAAAATTGAAGCTTTTGAGTAAGCAAAACTCTGTAAAAATTGCAATTTTGCTCACTGTGAGGGTTTATAAAGTGGTTATTCAACATGAGGCACGATCCAATTGACATTTTGAAACATTTTTGGAACAGTCCAAAAAGTCAATTTTCTGATGAAAAATGATGACTCCGGAGCTGTCGAAAGTTCCCAAAATGGTCAATATGGATGAAATTTTAACATTTAATCTTTTGACTCTAAATGACTGTTGGATGTGACTTATGACTTTTTCAACTAAAATAAGTGTGTTTAAAGGCATTTCTGTGCCTGAAATTGGTCAAAATTGAAGCTTTTGAGTAAGCAAAACTCTGTAAAAATGGCAATTTTGGTCACTGTGAGGGTTTATAAAGTGGTTATTCAACATGAGGCACGATCCAATTGACATTTTGAATCATTTTTGGAATAGTCCAAAAAATCAATTTTCGGATGAAAAACGATGACTCCGGAGCTGTCGAAAGTTCCCAAAATGGTCAATATGGATGAAATTTTAACATTTAATCTTTTGACTCTAAATGACTGTTGGATGTGAATTATGACTTTTTCAACTAAAATAAGTGTGTTTAAAGGCATTTCTGTGCCTGAAATTGGTCAAAATTGAAGCTTTTGAGTAAGCAAAACTCTGTAAAAATGGCAATTTTGGTCACTGTGACGGTTTATAAAGTGGTTATTCAACATGAGGCACGATCCAATTGACATTTTGAATCATTTTTGGAACAGTCCAAAAAATCAATTTTCTGATGAAAAACGATGACTCCGGAGCTGTCGAAAGTTCCCAAAATGGTCAATATGGATGAAATTTTAACATTTAATCTTTTGACTTTAAATGACTGTTGGATGTGAATTATGACTTTTTCAACTAAAATAAGTGTGTTTGAAGGCATTTCTGTGCCTGAAATTGGTCAAAATTGAAGCTTTTGATTAAGCAAAACTCTGTAAAAATGGCAATTTTGGTCACTGTGAGGGTTTATAAAGTGGTTATTCAACATGAGGCATGATCCAATTGACATTTTGAATCATTTTTGGAACTTTCCAAAAAATCAATTTTCTGATGAAAAACGATGACTCCGGAGCTGTCGAAAGTTCCCAAAATGGTCAATATGGATGAAATTTTAACATTTAATCTTTTGACTCTAAATGACTGTTGGATGTGAATTATGACTTTTTCAACTAAAATAAGTGTGTTTAAAGGCATTTCTGTGCCTGAAATTGGTCAAAATTGAAGCTTTTGAGTAAGCAAAACTCTGTAAAAATGGCAATTTTGGTCACTGTGACGGTTTATAAAGTGGTTATTCAACATGAGGCACGATCCAATTGACATTTTAAATCATTTTTTGAACAGTCCAAAAAGTCAATTTTCTGATGAAAAACGATGACTCCGGAGCTGTCTAAAGTTCCCAAAATGGTCAATATGGATGAAATTTTAATATTTAATCTTTTGACTCTAAATGACTGTTGGATGTGAATTATGACTTTTTTCAACTAAAATAAGTGTGTTTAAAGGCATTTCTGTGCCTGAAATTGGTCAAAATTGAAGCTTTTGAGTAAGCAAAACTCTGTAAAAATTGCAATTTTGGTCACTGTGACGGTTTATAAAGTGGTTATTCAACATGAGGCACGATCCAATTGACATTTTGAATCATTTTTTGAACAGTCCAAAAAATAAATTTTCTGATGAAAAACGATGACTCCGGAGCTGTCGAAAGTTCCCAAAATGGTCAATCTGGATGAAATTTTAACATTTAATCTTTTGACTCTAAATGACTGTTGGATGTGAATTATTTCTTTTTCAACTAAAATAAGTGTGTTTAAAGGCATTTCTGTGCCTGAAATTGGTCAAAATGGAAGCTTTTGAGTAAGCAAAACTCTGTAAAAATGGCAATTTTTGTCACTGTGAGGTTTTAAAAAGTGGTTATTCAACATGAGGCACGATCCAATTGACATTTTGAATCATTTTTGGAACAGTCCAAAAAATCAATTTTCTGATGAAAAACGATGACTCCGGAGCTGTCGAAAGTTCCCAAAATGGTCAATATGGATGAAATTTTAACATTTAATCTTTTGACTTTAAATGACTGTTGGATGTGAATTATGACTTTTTCAACTAAAATAAGTGTGTTTGAAGGCATTTCTGTGCCTGAAATTGGTCAAAATTGAAGCTTTTGATTAAGCAAAACTCTGTAAAAATGGCAATTTTGGTCACTGTGAGGGTTTATAAAGTGGTTATTCAACATGAGGCATGATCCAATTGACATTTTGAATCATTTTTGGAACTTTCCAAAAAATCAATTTTCTGATGAAAAACGATGACTCCGGAGCTGTCGAAAGTTCCCAAAATGGTCAATATGGATGTAATTTTAACATTTAATCTTTTGACTCTAAATGACTGTTGGATGTGAATTATGACTTTTTCAACTAAAATAAGTGTGTTTAAAGGCATTTCTGTGCCTGAAATTGGTCAAAATTGAAGCTTTTGAGTAAGCAAAACTCTGTAAAAATGGCAATTTTGGTCACTGTGACGGTTTATAAAGTGGTTATTCAACATGAGGCACGATCCAATTGACATTTTAAATCATTTTTTGAACAGTCCAAAAAATCAATTTTCTGATGAAAAACGATGACTCCGGAGCTGTCGAAAGTTCCCAAAATGGTCAATATGGATGAAATTTTAACATTTAATCTTTTGACTCTAAATGACTGTTGGATGTGAATTATTTCTTTTTCAACTAAAATAAGTGTGTTTAAAGGCATTTCTGTGCCTGAATTGGTCAAAATTGAAGCTTTTGAGTAAGCAAAACTCTGTAAAAATGGCAATTTTGGTCACTGTGAGGGTTTATAAAGTGGTTATTCAACATGAGGCACGATCCAATTGACATTTTAAAACATTTTTGGAACAGTCAAAAAAATCAATTTTCGGATGAAAAACGATGACTCCGGAGCTGTCGAAAGTTCCCAAAATGGTCAATATGGATGAAATTTTAACATTTAATCTTTTGACTCTAAATGACTGTTGGATGTGAATTATGACTTTTTCAACTAAAATAAGTGTGTTTAAAGGCATTTCTGTGCCTGAAATTGGTCAAAATTGAAGCTTTTAAGTAAGCAAAACTCTGTAAAAATGGCAATTTTGGTCACTGTGACGGTTTATAAAGTAGTTATTCAACATGAGGCACGATCCAATTGGCATTTTGAATCATTTTTTGAACAGTCCAAAAAATCAATTTTCTGATGAAAAACGATGACTCCGGAGCTGTCGAAAGTTCCCAAAATGGTCAATATGGATGAAATTTTAACATTTAATCTTTTGACTCTAAATGACTGTTGGATGTGAATTATTTCTTTTTTAACTAAAATAAGTGTGTTTAAAGGCATTTCTGTGCCTGAAATTGGTCAAAATGGAAGCTTTTGAGTAAGCAAAACTCTGTAAAAATGGCAATTTTTGTCACTTTGAGGTTTTAAAAAGTGGTTATTCAACATGAGGCACGATCCAATTGACATTTTGAATCATTTTTGGAACAGTCCAAAAAATCAATTTTCTGATGAAAAACGATGACTCCGGAGCTGTCGAAAGTTCCCAAAATGGTCAATATGGATGAAATTTTAACATTTAATCTTTTGACTCTAAATGACTGTTGGATGTGAATTATGACTTTTTCAACTAAAATAACTGTGTTTAAAAGCATTTATGTGCCTGAAATCGGTCAAAATTGAAGCTTTTGAGTAAGCAAAACTCTGTAAAAATTGCAATTTTGGTCACTGTGGGGGTTTATAAAGTGGTTATTCAACATGAGGCACGATCCAATTGACATTTTGAATCATTTTTGGAACAGTCCAAAAAATCAATTTTCGGATGAAAAACGATGACTCCGGAGCTGTCGAAAGTTCCCAAAATGGTCAATATGGATGAAATTTTAACATTTAATCTTTTGACTCTAAATGACTGTTGGATGTGAATTATTTCTTTTCCAACTAAAATAAGTGTGTTTAAAGGCATTTCTGTGCCTGAAATTGGTCAAAATGGAAGCTTTTGAGTAGGCAAAACTCTGTAAAAATGGCAATTTTTGTCACTGTGAGGTTTTTATAAAGTGGTTATTCAACATGAGGCACGATCCAATTGACATTTTGAAACATTTTTGGAACAGTCCAAAAAATCAATTTTCTGATGAAAAACGATGACTCCGGAGCTGTCGAAAGTTCCCAAAATGGTCAATATGGATGAAATTTTAACATTTAATCTTTTGACTCTAAATGACTGTTGGATGTGAATTATGACTTTTTCAACTAAAATAAGTGTGTTTAAAGGCATTTCTGTGCCTGAAATTGGTCAAAATTGAAGCTTTTGAGTAAGCAAAACTCTGTAAAAATGGCAATTTTGGTCACTGTGACGGTTTATAAAGTGGTTATTCAACATGAGGCACGATCCAATTGACATTTTGAATCATTTTTTGAACAGTCCAAAAAATCAATTTTCTGATGAAAAACGATGACTCCGGAGCTGTCGAAAGTTCCCAAAATGGTCAATATGGATGAAATTTTAACATTTAATCTTTTGACTCTAAATGACTGTTGGATGTGAATTATTTCTTTTTCAACTAAAATAAGTGTGTTTAAAGGCATTTCTGTGCCTGAAATTGGTCAAAATGGAAGCTTTTGAGTAAGCAAAACTCTGTAAAAATGGCAATTTTTGTCACTTTGAGGTTTTAAAAAGTGGTTATTCAACATGAGGCACGATCCAATTGACATTTTGAATCATTTTTGGAACAGTCCAAAAAATCAATTTTCTGATGAAAAACGATGACTCCGGAGCTGTCGAAAGTTCCCAAAATGGTCAATATGGATGAAATTTTAACATTTAATCTTTTGACTCTAAATGACTGTTGGATGTGAATTATGACTTTTTCAACTAAAATAAGTGTGTTTAAAGGCATTTCTGTGCCTGAAATTGGTCAAAATTGAAGCTTTTAAGTAAGCAAAACTCTGTAAAAATGGCAATTTTGGTCACTGTGACGGTTTATAAAGTGGTTATTCAACATGAGGCACGATCCAATTGGCATTTTGAATCATTTTTTGAACAGTCCAAAAAATCAATTTTCTGATGAAAAACGATGACTCCGGAGCTGTCGAAAGTTCCCAAAATGGTCAATATGGATGAAATTTTAACATTTAATCTTTTGACTCTAAATGACTGTTGGATGTGAATTATTTCTTTTTTAACTAAAATAAGTGTGTTTAAAGGCATTTCTGTGCCTGAAATTGGTCAAAATGGAAGCTTTTGAGTAAGCAAAACTCTGTAAAAATGGCAATTTTTGTCACTTTGAGGTTTTAAAAAGTGGTTATTCAACATGAGGCACGATCCAATTGACATTTTGAATCATTTTTGGAACAGTCCAAAAAATCAATTTTCGGATGAAAAACGATGACTCCGGAGCTGTCGAAAGTTCCCAAAATGGTCAATATGGATGAAATTTTAACATTTAATCTTTTGACTCTAAATGACTGTTGGATGTGAATTATTTCTTTTCCAACTAAAATAAGTGTGTTTAAAGGCATTTCTGTGCCTGAAATTGGTCAAAATGGAAGCTTTTGAGTAGGCAAAACTCTGTAAAAATGGCAATTTTTGTCACTGTGAGGTTTTTATAAAGTGGTTATTCAACATGAGGCACGATCCAATTGACATTTTGAAACATTTTTGGAACAGTCCAAAAAATCAATTTTCTGATGAAAAACGATGACTCCGGAGCTGTCGAAAGTTCCCAAAATGGTCAATATGGATGAAATTTTAACATTTAATCTTTTGACTCTAAATGACTGTTGGATGTGAATTATGACTTTTTCAACTAAAATAAGTGTGTTTAAAGGCATTTCTGTGCCTGAAATTGGTCAAAATTGAAGCTTTTGAGTAAGCAAAACTCTGTAAAAATGGCAATTTTGGTCACTGTGACGGTTTATAAAGTGGTTATTCAACATGAGGCACGATCCAATTGACATTTTGAATCATTTTTTGAACAGTCCAAAAAATCAATTTTCTGATGAAAAACGATGACTCCGGAGCTGTCGAAAGTTCCCAAAATGGTCAATATGGATGAAATTTTAACATTTAATCTTTTGACTCTAAATGACTGTTGGATGTGAATTATTTCTTTTTCAACTAAAATAAGTGTGTTTAAAGGCATTTCTGTGCCTGAAATTGGTCAAAATGGAAGCTTTTGAGTAAGCAAAACTCTGTAAAAATGGCAATTTTTGTCACTTTGAGGTTTTAAAAAGTGGTTATTCAACATGAGGCACGATCCAATTGACATTTTGAATCATTTTTGGAACAGTCCAAAAAATCAATTTTCTGATGAAAAACGATGACTCCGGAGCTGTCGAAAGTTCCCAAAATGGTCAATATGGATGAAATTTTAACATTTAATCTTTTGACTCTAAATGACTGTTGGATGTGAATTATGACTTTTTCAACTAAAATAAGTGTGTTTAAAGGCATTTCTGTGCCTGAATTGGTCAAAATTGAAGCTTTTGAGTAAGCAAAACTCTGTAAAAATTGCAATTTTGCTCACTGTGAGGGTTTATAAAGTGGTTATTCAACATGAGGCACGATCCAATTGACATTTTGAAACATTTTTGGAACAGTCCAAAAAGTCAATTTTCTGATGAAAAATGATGACTCCGGAGCTGTCGAAAGTTCCCAAAATGGTCAATATGGATGAAATTTTAACATTTAATCTTTTGACTCTAAATGACTGTTGGATGTGACTTATGACTTTTTCAACTAAAATAAGTGTGTTTAAAGGCATTTCTGTGCCTGAAATTGGTCAAAATTGAAGCTTTTGAGTAAGCAAAACTCTGTAAAAATGGCAATTTTGGTCACTGTGAGGGTTTATAAAGTGGTTATTCAACATGAGGCACGATCCAATTGACATTTTGAATCATTTTTGGAATAGTCCAAAAAATCAATTTTCGGATGAAAAACGATGACTCCGGAGCTGTCGAAAGTTCCCAAAATGGTCAATATGGATGAAATTTTAACATTTAATCTTTTGACTCTAAATGACTGTTGGATGTGAATTATGACTTTTTCAACTAAAATAAGTGTGTTTAAAGGCATTTCTGTGCCTGAAATTGGTCAAAATTGAAGCTTTTGAGTAAGCAAAACTCTGTAAAAATGGCAATTTTGGTCACTGTGACGGTTTATAAAGTGGTTATTCAACATGAGGCACGATCCAATTGACATTTTGAATCATTTTTGGAACAGTCCAAAAAATCAATTTTCTGATGAAAAACGATGACTCCGGAGCTGTCGAAAGTTCCCAAAATGGTCAATATGGATGAAATTTTAACATTTAATCTTTTGACTTTAAATGACTGTTGGATGTGAATTATGACTTTTTCAACTAAAATAAGTGTGTTTGAAGGCATTTCTGTGCCTGAAATTGGTCAAAATTGAAGCTTTTGATTAAGCAAAACTCTGTAAAAATGGCAATTTTGGTCACTGTGAGGGTTTATAAAGTGGTTATTCAACATGAGGCATGATCCAATTGACATTTTGAATCATTTTTGGAACTTTCCAAAAAATCAATTTTCTGATGAAAAACGATGACTCCGGAGCTGTCGAAAGTTCCCAAAATGGTCAATATGGATGAAATTTTAACATTTAATCTTTTGACTCTAAATGACTGTTGGATGTGAATTATGACTTTTTCAACTAAAATAAGTGTGTTTAAAGGCATTTCTGTGCCTGAAATTGGTCAAAATTGAAGCTTTTGAGTAAGCAAAACTCTGTAAAAATGGCAATTTTGGTCACTGTGACGGTTTATAAAGTGGTTATTCAACATGAGGCACGATCCAATTGACATTTTAAATCATTTTTTGAACAGTCCAAAAAGTCAATTTTCTGATGAAAAACGATGACTCCGGAGCTGTCTAAAGTTCCCAAAATGGTCAATATGGATGAAATTTTAATATTTAATCTTTTGACTCTAAATGACTGTTGGATGTGAATTATGACTTTTTTCAACTAAAATAAGTGTGTTTAAAGGCATTTCTGTGCCTGAAATTGGTCAAAATTGAAGCTTTTGAGTAAGCAAAACTCTGTAAAAATTGCAATTTTGGTCACTGTGACGGTTTATAAAGTGGTTATTCAACATGAGGCACGATCCAATTGACATTTTGAATCATTTTTTGAACAGTCCAAAAAATAAATTTTCTGATGAAAAACGATGACTCCGGAGCTGTCGAAAGTTCCCAAAATGGTCAATCTGGATGAAATTTTAACATTTAATCTTTTGACTCTAAATGACTGTTGGATGTGAATTATTTCTTTTTCAACTAAAATAAGTGTGTTTAAAGGCATTTCTGTGCCTGAAATTGGTCAAAATGGAAGCTTTTGAGTAAGCAAAACTCTGTAAAAATTGCAATTTTGGTCACTGTGGGGGTTTATAAAGTGGTTATTCAACATGAGGCACGATCCAATTGACATTTTGAATCATTTTTGGAACAGTCCAAAAAATCAATTTTCGGATGAAAAACGATGACTCCGGAGCTGTCGAAAGTTCCCAAAATGGTCAATATGGATGAAATTTTAACATTTAATCTTTTGACTCTAAATGACTGTTGGATGTGAATTATTTCTTTTCCAACTAAAATAAGTGTGTTTAAAGGCATTTCTGTGCCTGAAATTGGTCAAAATGGAAGCTTTTGAGTAGGCAAAACTCTGTAAAAATGGCAATTTTTGTCACTGTGAGGTTTTTATAAAGTGGTTATTCAACATGAGGCACGATCCAATTGACATTTTGAAACATTTTTGGAACAGTCCAAAAAATCAATTTTCTGATGAAAAACGATGACTCCGGAGCTGTCGAAAGTTCCCAAAATGGTCAATATGGATGAAATTTTAACATTTAATCTTTTGACTCTAAATGACTGTTGGATGTGAATTATGACTTTTTCAACTAAAATAAGTGTGTTTAAAGGCATTTCTGTGCCTGAAATTGGTCAAAATTGAAGCTTTTGAGTAAGCAAAACTCTGTAAAAATGGCAATTTTGGTCACTGTGACGGTTTATAAAGTGGTTATTCAACATGAGGCACGATCCAATTGACATTTTGAATCATTTTTTGAACAGTCCAAAAAATCAATTTTCTGATGAAAAACGATGACTCCGGAGCTGTCGAAAGTTCCCAAAATGGTCAATATGGATGAAATTTTAACATTTAATCTTTTGACTCTAAATGACTGTTGGATGTGAATTATTTCTTTTTCAACTAAAATAAGTGTGTTTAAAGGCATTTCTGTGCCTGAAATTGGTCAAAATGGAAGCTTTTGAGTAAGCAAAACTCTGTAAAAATGGCAATTTTTGTCACTTTGAGGTTTTAAAAAGTGGTTATTCAACATGAGGCACGATCCAATTGACATTTTGAATCATTTTTGGAACAGTCCAAAAAATCAATTTTCTGATGAAAAACGATGACTCCGGAGCTGTCGAAAGTTCCCAAAATGGTCAATATGGATGAAATTTTAACATTTAATCTTTTGACTCTAAATGACTGTTGGATGTGAATTATGACTTTTTCAACTAAAATAAGTGTGTTTAAAGGCATTTCTGTGCCTGAATTGGTCAAAATTGAAGCTTTTGAGTAAGCAAAACTCTGTAAAAATTGCAATTTTGCTCACTGTGAGGGTTTATAAAGTGGTTATTCAACATGAGGCACGATCCAATTGACATTTTGAAACATTTTTGGAACAGTCCAAAAAGTCAATTTTCTGATGAAAAATGATGACTCCGGAGCTGTCGAAAGTTCCCAAAATGGTCAATATGGATGAAATTTTAACATTTAATCTTTTGACTCTAAATGACTGTTGGATGTGACTTATGACTTTTTCAACTAAAATAAGTGTGTTTAAAGGCATTTCTGTGCCTGAAATTGGTCAAAATTGAAGCTTTTGAGTAAGCAAAACTCTGTAAAAATGGCAATTTTGGTCACTGTGAGGGTTTATAAAGTGGTTATTCAACATGAGGCACGATCCAATTGACATTTTGAATCATTTTTGGAATAGTCCAAAAAATCAATTTTCGGATGAAAAACGATGACTCCGGAGCTGTCGAAAGTTCCCAAAATGGTCAATATGGATGAAATTTTAACATTTAATCTTTTGACTCTAAATGACTGTTGGATGTGAATTATGACTTTTTCAACTAAAATAAGTGTGTTTAAAGGCATTTCTGTGCCTGAAATTGGTCAAAATTGAAGCTTTTGAGTAAGCAAAACTCTGTAAAAATGGCAATTTTGGTCACTGTGACGGTTTATAAAGTGGTTATTCAACATGAGGCACGATCCAATTGACATTTTGAATCATTTTTGGAACAGTCCAAAAAATCAATTTTCTGATGAAAAACGATGACTCCGGAGCTGTCGAAAGTTCCCAAAATGGTCAATATGGATGAAATTTTAACATTTAATCTTTTGACTTTAAATGACTGTTGGATGTGAATTATGACTTTTTCAACTAAAATAAGTGTGTTTGAAGGCATTTCTGTGCCTGAAATTGGTCAAAATTGAAGCTTTTGATTAAGCAAAACTCTGTAAAAATGGCAATTTTGGTCACTGTGAGGGTTTATAAAGTGGTTATTCAACATGAGGCATGATCCAATTGACATTTTGAATCATTTTTGGAACTTTCCAAAAAATCAATTTTCTGATGAAAAACGATGACTCCGGAGCTGTCGAAAGTTCCCAAAATGGTCAATATGGATGAAATTTTAACATTTAATCTTTTGACTCTAAATGACTGTTGGATGTGAATTATGACTTTTTCAACTAAAATAAGTGTGTTTAAAGGCATTTCTGTGCCTGAAATTGGTCAAAATTGAAGCTTTTGAGTAAGCAAAACTCTGTAAAAATGGCAATTTTGGTCACTGTGACGGTTTATAAAGTGGTTATTCAACATGAGGCACGATCCAATTGACATTTTAAATCATTTTTTGAACAGTCCAAAAAGTCAATTTTCTGATGAAAAACGATGACTCCGGAGCTGTCTAAAGTTCCCAAAATGGTCAATATGGATGAAATTTTAATATTTAATCTTTTGACTCTAAATGACTGTTGGATGTGAATTATGACTTTTTTCAACTAAAATAAGTGTGTTTAAAGGCATTTCTGTGCCTGAAATTGGTCAAAATTGAAGCTTTTGAGTAAGCAAAACTCTGTAAAAATTGCAATTTTGGTCACTGTGACGGTTTATAAAGTGGTTATTCAACATGAGGCACGATCCAATTGACATTTTGAATCATTTTTTGAACAGTCCAAAAAATAAATTTTCTGATGAAAAACGATGACTCCGGAGCTGTCGAAAGTTCCCAAAATGGTCAATCTGGATGAAATTTTAACATTTAATCTTTTGACTCTAAATGACTGTTGGATGTGAATTATTTCTTTTTCAACTAAAATAAGTGTGTTTAAAGGCATTTCTGTGCCTGAAATTGGTCAAAATGGAAGCTTTTGAGTAAGCAAAACTCTGTAAAAATGGCAATTTTTGTCACTGTGAGGTTTTAAAAAGTGGTTATTCAACATGAGGCACGATCCAATTGACATTTTGAATCATTTTTGGAACAGTCCAAAAAATCAATTTTCTGATGAAAAACGATGACTCCGGAGCTGTCGAAAGTTCCCAAAATGGTCAATATGGATGAAATTTTAACATTTAATCTTTTGACTTTAAATGACTGTTGGATGTGAATTATGACTTTTTCAACTAAAATAAGTGTGTTTGAAGGCATTTCTGTGCCTGAAATTGGTCAAAATTGAAGCTTTTGATTAAGCAAAACTCTGTAAAAATGGCAATTTTGGTCACTGTGAGGGTTTATAAAGTGGTTATTCAACATGAGGCATGATCCAATTGACATTTTGAATCATTTTTGGAACTTTCCAAAAAATCAATTTTCTGATGAAAAACGATGACTCCGGAGCTGTCGAAAGTTCCCAAAATGGTCAATATGGATGTAATTTTAACATTTAATCTTTTGACTCTAAATGACTGTTGGATGTGAATTATGACTTTTTCAACTAAAATAAGTGTGTTTAAAGGCATTTCTGTGCCTGAAATTGGTCAAAATTGAAGCTTTTGAGTAAGCAAAACTCTGTAAAAATGGCAATTTTGGTCACTGTGACGGTTTATAAAGTGGTTATTCAACATGAGGCACGATCCAATTGACATTTTAAATCATTTTTTGAACAGTCCAAAAAATCAATTTTCTGATGAAAAACGATGACTCCGGAGCTGTCGAAAGTTCCCAAAATGGTCAATATGGATGAAATTTTAACATTTAATCTTTTGACTCTAAATGACTGTTGGATGTGAATTATTTCTTTTTCAACTAAAATAAGTGTGTTTAAAGGCATTTCTGTGCCTGAATTGGTCAAAATTGAAGCTTTTGAGTAAGCAAAACTCTGTAAAAATGGCAATTTTGGTCACTGTGAGGGTTTATAAAGTGGTTATTCAACATGAGGCACGATCCAATTGACATTTTAAAACATTTTTGGAACAGTCAAAAAAATCAATTTTCGGATGAAAAACGATGACTCCGGAGCTGTCGAAAGTTCCCAAAATGGTCAATATGGATGAAATTTTAACATTTAATCTTTTGACTCTAAATGACTGTTGGATGTGAATTATGACTTTTTCAACTAAAATAAGTGTGTTTAAAGGCATTTCTGTGCCTGAAATTGGTCAAAATTGAAGCTTTTAAGTAAGCAAAACTCTGTAAAAATGGCAATTTTGGTCACTGTGACGGTTTATAAAGTAGTTATTCAACATGAGGCACGATCCAATTGGCATTTTGAATCATTTTTTGAACAGTCCAAAAAATCAATTTTCTGATGAAAAACGATGACTCCGGAGCTGTCGAAAGTTCCCAAAATGGTCAATATGGATGAAATTTTAACATTTAATCTTTTGACTCTAAATGACTGTTGGATGTGAATTATTTCTTTTTTAACTAAAATAAGTGTGTTTAAAGGCATTTCTGTGCCTGAAATTGGTCAAAATGGAAGCTTTTGAGTAAGCAAAACTCTGTAAAAATGGCAATTTTTGTCACTTTGAGGTTTTAAAAAGTGGTTATTCAACATGAGGCACGATCCAATTGACATTTTGAATCATTTTTGGAACAGTCCAAAAAATCAATTTTCTGATGAAAAACGATGACTCCGGAGCTGTCGAAAGTTCCCAAAATGGTCAATATGGATGAAATTTTAACATTTAATCTTTTGACTCTAAATGACTGTTGGATGTGAATTATGACTTTTTCAACTAAAATAACTGTGTTTAAAAGCATTTATGTGCCTGAAATCGGTCAAAATTGAAGCTTTTGAGTAAGCAAAACTCTGTAAAAATTGCAATTTTGGTCACTGTGGGGGTTTATAAAGTGGTTATTCAACATGAGGCACGATCCAATTGACATTTTGAATCATTTTTGGAACAGTCCAAAAAATCAATTTTCGGATGAAAAACGATGACTCCGGAGCTGTCGAAAGTTCCCAAAATGGTCAATATGGATGAAATTTTAACATTTAATCTTTTGACTCTAAATGACTGTTGGATGTGAATTATTTCTTTTCCAACTAAAATAAGTGTGTTTAAAGGCATTTCTGTGCCTGAAATTGGTCAAAATGGAAGCTTTTGAGTAGGCAAAACTCTGTAAAAATGGCAATTTTTGTCACTGTGAGGTTTTTATAAAGTGGTTATTCAACATGAGGCACGATCCAATTGACATTTTGAAACATTTTTGGAACAGTCCAAAAAATCAATTTTCTGATGAAAAACGATGACTCCGGAGCTGTCGAAAGTTCCCAAAATGGTCAATATGGATGAAATTTTAACATTTAATCTTTTGACTCTAAATGACTGTTGGATGTGAATTATGACTTTTTCAACTAAAATAAGTGTGTTTAAAGGCATTTCTGTGCCTGAAATTGGTCAAAATTGAAGCTTTTGAGTAAGCAAAACTCTGTAAAAATGGCAATTTTGGTCACTGTGACGGTTTATAAAGTGGTTATTCAACATGAGGCACGATCCAATTGACATTTTGAATCATTTTTTGAACAGTCCAAAAAATCAATTTTCTGATGAAAAACGATGACTCCGGAGCTGTCGAAAGTTCCCAAAATGGTCAATATGGATGAAATTTTAACATTTAATCTTTTGACTCTAAATGACTGTTGGATGTGAATTATTTCTTTTTCAACTAAAATAAGTGTGTTTAAAGGCATTTCTGTGCCTGAAATTGGTCAAAATGGAAGCTTTTGAGTAAGCAAAACTCTGTAAAAATGGCAATTTTTGTCACTTTGAGGTTTTAAAAAGTGGTTATTCAACATGAGGCACGATCCAATTGACATTTTGAATCATTTTTGGAACAGTCCAAAAAATCAATTTTCTGATGAAAAACGATGACTCCGGAGCTGTCGAAAGTTCCCAAAATGGTCAATATGGATGAAATTTTAACATTTAATCTTTTGACTCTAAATGACTGTTGGATGTGAATTATTTCTTTTTCAACTAAAATAAGTGTGTTTAAAGGCATTTCTGTGCCTGAATTGGTCAAAATTGAAGCTTTTGAGTAAGCAAAACTCTGTAAAAATGGCAATTTTGGTCACTGTGAGGGTTTATAAAGTGGTTATTCAACATGAGGCACGATCCAATTGACATTTTAAAACATTTTTGGAACAGTCAAAAAAATCAATTTTCGGATGAAAAACGATGACTCCGGAGCTGTCGAAAGTTCCCAAAATGGTCAATATGGATGAAATTTTAACATTTAATCTTTTGACTCTAAATGACTGTTGGATGTGAATTATGACTTTTTCAACTAAAATAAGTGTGTTTAAAGGCATTTCTGTGCCTGAAATTGGTCAAAATTGAAACTTTTAAGTAAGCAAAACTCTGTAAAAATGGCAATTTTGGTCACTGTGACGGTTTATAAAGTGGTTATTCAACATGAGGCACGATCCAATTGGCATTTTGAATCATTTTTTGAACAGTCCAAAAAATCAATTTTCTGATGAAAAACGATGACTCCGGAGCTGTCGAAAGTTCCCAAAATGGTCAATATGGATGAAATTTTAACATTTAATCTTTTGACTCTAAATGACTGTTGGATGTGAATTATTTCTTTTTTAACTAAAATAAGTGTGTTTAAAGGCATTTCTGTGCCTGAAATTGGTCAAAATGGAAGCTTTTGAGTAAGCAAAACTCTGTAAAAATGGCAATTTTTGTCACTTTGAGGTTTTAAAAAGTGGTTATTCAACATGAGGCACGATCCAATTGACATTTTGAATCATTTTTGGAACAGTCCAAAAAATCAATTTTCTGATGAAAAACGATGACTCCGGAGCTGTCGAAAGTTCCCAAAATGGTCAATATGGATAAAATTTTAACATTTAATCTTTTGACTCTAAATGACTGTTGGATGTGAATTATGACTTTTTCAACTAAAATAACTGTGTTTAAAAGCATTTATGTGCCTGAAATCGGTCAAAATTGAAGCTTTTGAGTAAGCAAAACTCTGTAAAAATTGCAATTTTGGTCACTGTGGGGGTTTATAAAGTGGTTATTCAACATGAGGCACGATCCAATTGACATTTTGAATCATTTTTGGAACAGTCCAAAAAATCAATTTTCGGATGAAAAACGATGACTCCGGAGCTGTCGAAAGTTCCCAAAATGGTCAATATGGATGAAATTTTAACATTTAATCTTTTGACTCTAAATGACTGTTGGATGTGAATTATTTCTTTTCCAACTAAAATAAGTGTGTTTAAAGGCATTTCTGTGCCTGAAATTGGTCAAAATGGAAGCTTTTGAGTAGGCAAAACTCTGTAAAAATGGCAATTTTTGTCACTGTGAGGTTTTTATAAAGTGGTTATTCAACATGAGGCACGATCCAATTGACATTTTGAAACATTTTTGGAACAGTCCAAAAAATCAATTTTCTGATGAAAAACGATGACTCCGGAGCTGTCGAAAGTTCCCAAAATGGTCAATATGGATGAAATTTTAACATTTAATCTTTTGACTCTAAATGACTGTTGGATGTGAATTATGACTTTTTCAACTAAAATAAGTGTGTTTAAAGGCATTTCTGTGCCTGAAATTGGTCAAAATTGAAGCTTTTGAGTAAGCAAAACTCTGTAAAAATGGCAATTTTGGTCACTGTGACGGTTTATAAAGTGGTTATTCAACATGAGGCACGATCCAATTGACATTTTGAATCATTTTTTGAACAGTCCAAAAAATCAATTTTCTGATGAAAAACGATGACTCCGGAGCTGTCGAAAGTTCCCAAAATGGTCAATATGGATGAAATTTTAACAGTTAATCTTTTGACTCTAAATGACTGTTGGATGTGAATTATTTCTTTTTCAACTAAAATAAGTGTGTTTAAAGGCATTTCTGTGCCTGAAATTGGTCAAAATGGAAGCTTTTGAGTAAGCAAAACTCTGTAAAAATGGCAATTTTTGTCACTTTGAGGTTTTAAAAAGTGGTTATTCAACATGAGGCACGATCCAATTGACATTTTGAATCATTTTTGGAACAGTCCAAAAAATCAATTTTCTGATGAAAAACGATGACTCCGGAGCTGTCGAAAGTTCCCAAAATGGTCAATATGGATGAAATTTTAACATTTAATCTTTTGACTCTAAATGACTGTTGGATGTGAATTATGACTTTTTCAACTAAAATAAGTGTGTTTAAAGGCATTTCTGTGCCTGAATTGGTCAAAATTGAAGCTTTTGAGTAAGCAAAACTCTGTAAAAATTGCAATTTTGCTCACTGTGAGGGTTTATAAAGTGGTTATTCAACATGAGGCACGATCCAATTGACATTTTGAAACATTTTTGGAACAGTCCAAAAAGTCAATTTTCTGATGAAAAATGATGACTCCGGAGCTGTCGAAAGTTCCCAAAATGGTCAATATGGATGAAATTTTAACATTTAATCTTTTGACTCTAAATGACTGTTGGATGTGACTTATGACTTTTTCAACTAAAATAAGTGTGTTTAAAGGCATTTCTGTGCCTGAAATTGGTCAAAATTGAAGCTTTTGAGTAAGCAAAACTCTGTAAAAATGGCAATTTTGGTCACTGTGAGGGTTCATAAAGTGGTTATTCAACATGAGGCACGATCCAATTGACATTTTGAATCATTTTTGGAATAGTCCAAAAAATCAATTTTCGGATGAAAAACGATGACTCCGGAGCTGTCGAAAGTTCCCAAAATGGTCAATATGGATGAAATTTTAACATTTAATCTTTTGACTCTAAATGACTGTTGGATGTGAATTATGACTTTTTCAACTAAAATAAGTGTGTTTAAAGGCATTTCTGTGCCTGAAATTGGTCAAAATTGAAGCTTTTGAGTAAGCAAAACTCTGTAAAAATGGCAATTTTGGTCACTGTGACGGTTTATAAAGTGGTTATTCAACATGAGGCACGATCCAATTGACATTTTGAATCATTTTTGGAACAGTCCAAAAAATCAATTTTCTGATGAAAAACGATGACTCCGGAGCTGTCGAAAGTTCCCAAAATGGTCAATATGGATGAAATTTTAACATTTAATCTTTTGACTTTAAATGACTGTTGGATGTGAATTATGACTTTTTCAACTAAAATAAGTGTGTTTGAAGGCATTTCTGTGCCTGAAATTGGTCAAAATTGAAGCTTTTGATTAAGCAAAACTCTGTAAAAATGGCAATTTTGGTCACTGTGAGGGTTTATAAAGTGGTTATTCAACATGAGGCATGATCCAATTGACATTTTGAATCATTTTTGGAACTTTCCAAAAAATCAATTTTCTGATGAAAAACGATGACTCCGGAGCTGTCGAAAGTTCCCAAAATGGTCAATATGGATGAAATTTTAACATTTAATCTTTTGACTCTAAATGACTGTTGGATGTGAATTATGACTTTTTCAACTAAAATAAGTGTGTTTAAAGGCATTTCTGTGCCTGAAATTGGTCAAAATTGAAGCTTTTGAGTAAGCAAAACTCTGTAAAAATGGCAATTTTGGTCACTGTGACGGTTTATAAAGTGGTTATTCAACATGAGGCACGATCCAAGTGACATTTTAAATCATTTTTTGAACAGTCCAAAAAGTCAATTTTCTGATGAAAAACGATGACTCCGGAGCTGTCTAAAGTTCCCAAAATGGTCAATATGGATGAAATTTTAATATTTAATCTTTTGACTCTAAATGACTGTTGGATGTGAATTATGACTTTTTTCAACTAAAATAAGTGTGTTTAAAGGCATTTCTGTGCCTGAAATTGGTCAAAATTGAAGCTTTTGAGTAAGCAAAACTCTGTAAAAATTGCAATTTTGGTCACTGTGACGGTTTATAAAGTGGTTATTCAACATGAGGCACGATCCAATTGACATTTTGAATCATTTTTTGAACAGTCCAAAAAATAAATTTTCTGATGAAAAACGATGACTCCGGAGCTGTCGAAAGTTCCCAAAATGGTCAATCTGGATGAAATTTTAACATTTAATCTTTTGACTCTAAATGACTGTTGGATGTGAATTATTTCTTTTTCAACTAAAATAAGTGTGTTTAAAGGCATTTCTGTGCCTGAAATTGGTCAAAATGGAAGCTTTTGAGTAAGCAAAACTCTGTAAAAATGGCAATTTTTGTCACTGTGAGGTTTTAAAAAGTGGTTATTCAACATGAGGCACGATCCAATTGACATTTTGAATCATTTTTGGAACAGTCCAAAAAATCAATTTTCTGATGAAAAACGATGACTCCGGAGCTGTCGAAAGTTCCCAAAATGGTCAATATGGATGAAATTTTAACATTTAATCTTTTGACTTTAAATGACTGTTGGATGTGAATTATGACTTTTTCAACTAAAATAAGTGTGTTTGAAGGCATTTCTGTGCCTGAAATTGGTCAAAATTGAAGCTTTTGATTAAGCAAAACTCTGTAAAAATGGCAATTTTGGTCACTGTGAGGGTTTATAAAGTGGTTATTCAACATGAGGCATGATCCAATTGACATTTTGAATCATTTTTGGAACTTTCCAAAAAATCAATTTTCTGATGAAAAACGATGACTCCGGAGCTGTCGAAAGTTCCCAAAATGGTCAATATGGATGAAATTTTAACATTTAATCTTTTGACTCTAAATGACTGTTGGATGTGAATTATGACTTTTTCAACTAAAATAAGTGTGTTTAAAGGCATTTCTGTGCCTGAAATTGGTCAAAATTGAAGCTTTTGAGTAAGCAAAACTCTGTAAAAATGGCAATTTTGGTCACTGTGACGGTTTATAAAGTGGTTATTCAACATGAGGCACGATCCAATTGACATTTTAAATCATTTTTTGAACAGTCCAAAAAATCAATTTTCTGATGAAAAACGATGACTCCGGAGCTGTCGAAAGTTCCCAAAATGGTCAATATGGATGAAATTTTAACATTTAATCTTTTGACTCTAAATGACTGTTGGATGTGAATTATTTCTTTTTCAACTAAAATAAGTGTGTTTAAAGGCATTTCTGTGCCTGAATTGGTCAAAATTGAAGCTTTTGAGTAAGCAAAACTCTGTAAAAATGGCAATTTTGGTCACTGTGAGGGTTTATAAAGTGGTTATTCAACATGAGGCACGATCCAATTGACATTTTAAAACATTTTTGGAACAGTCAAAAAAATCAATTTTCGGATGAAAAACGATGACTCCGGAGCTGTCGAAAGTTCCCACAATGGTCAATATGGATAAAATTTTAACATTTAATCTTTTGACTCTAAATGACTGTTGGATGTGAATTATGACTTTTTCAACTAAAATAAATGTGTTTGAAGGCATTTCTGTGCCTGAAATTGGTCAAAATTGAAGCTTTTAAGTAAGCAAAACTCTGTAAAAATGGCAATTTTGGTCACTGTGACGGTTTATAAAGTGGTTATTCAACATGAGGCACGATCCAATTGGCATTTTGAATCATTTTTTGAACAGTCCAAAAAATCAATTTTCTGATGAAAAACGATGACTCCGGAGCTGTCGAAAGTTCCCAAAATGGTCAATATGGATGAAATTTTAACATTTAATCTTTTGACTCTAAATGACTGTTGGATGTGAATTATTTCTTTTTCAACTAAAATAAGTGTGTTTAAGGCATTTCTGTGCCTGAAATTGGTCAAAATGGAAGCTTTTGAGTAAGCAAAACTCTGTAAAAATGGCAATTTTTGTCACTTTGAGGTTTTAAAAAGTGGTTATTCAACATGAGGCACGATCCAATTGACATTTTGAATCATTTTTGGAACAGTCCAAAAAATCAATTTTCTGATGAAAAACGATGACTCCGGAGCTGTCGAAAGTTCCCAAAATGGTCAATATGGATGAAATTTTAACATTTAATCTTTTGACTCTAAATGACTGTTGGATGTGAATTATGACTTTTTCAACTAAAATAACTGTGTTTAAAGGCATTTCTGTGCCTGAAATCTGTCAAAATTGAAGCTTTTGAGTAAGCAAAACTCTGTAAAAATTGCAATTTTGGTCACTGTGGGGGTTTATAAAGTGGTTATTCAACATGAGGCACGATCCAATTGACATTTTGAATCATTTTTGGAACAGTCCAAAAAATCAATTTTCGGATGAAAAAAGATGACTCCGGAGCTTTCGAAAGTTCCCAAAATGGTCAATATGGATGAAATTTTAACATTTAATCTTTTGACTCTAAATGACTGTTGGATGTGAATTATTTCTTTTCCAACTAAAATAAGTGTGTTTAAAGGCATTTCTGTGCCTGAAATTGGTCAAAATGGAAGCTTTTGAGTAAGCAAAACTCTGTAAAAATGGCAATTTTTGTCACTGTGAGGTTTTTATAAAGTGGTTATTCAACATGAGGCACAATCCAATTGACATTTTGAAACATTTTTGGAACAGTCCAAAAAATCCATTTTCTGATGAAAAACGATGACTCCGGAGCTGTCGAAAGTTCCCAAAATGGTCAATATGGATGAAATTTTAACATTTAATCTTTTGACTCTAAATGACTGTTGGATGTGAATTATGACTTTTTCAACTAAAATAAGTGTGTTTAAAGGCATTTCTGTGCCTGAAATTGGTCAAAATTGAAGCTTTTGAGTAAGCAAAACTCTGTAAAAATGGCAATTTTGGTCACTGTGACGGTTTATAAAGTGGTTATTCAACATGAGGCACGATCCAATTGACATTTTGAATCATTTTTTGAACAGTCCAAAAAATCAATTTTCTGATGAAAAACGATGACTCCGGAGCTGTCGAAAGTTCCCAAAATGGTCAATATGGATGAAATTTTAACATTTAATCTTTTGACTCTAAATGACTGTTGGATGTGAATTATTTCTTTTTCAACTAAAATAAGTGTGTTTAAAGGCATTTCTGTGCCTGAAATTGGTCAAAATGGAAGCTTTTGAGTAAGCAAAACTCTGTAAAAATGGCAATTTTTGTCACTTTGAGGTTTTAAAAAGTGGTTATTCAACATGAGGCACGATCCAATTGACATTTTGAATCATTTTTGGAACAGTCCAAAAAATCAATTTTCTGATGAAAAACGATGACTCCGGAGCTGTCGAAAGTTCCCAAAATGGTCAATATGGATGAAATTTTAACATTTAATCTTTTGACTCTAAATGACTGTTGGATGTGAATTATGACTTTTTCAACTAAAATAAGTGTGTTTAAAGGCATTTCTGTGCCTGAATTGGTCAAAATTGAAGCTTTTGAGTAAGCAAAACTCTGTAAAAATGGCAATTTTGGTCACTGTGAGGGTTTATAAAGTGGTTATTCAACATGAGGCACGATCCAATTGACATTTTGAAACATTTTTGGAACAGTCCAAAAAGTCAATTTTCTGATGAAAAATGATGACTCCGGAGCTGTCGAAAGTTCCCAAAATGGTCAATATGGATGAAATTTTAACATTTAATCTTTTGACTCTAAATGACTGTTGGATGTGACTTATGACTTTTTCAACTAAAATAAGTGTGTTTAAAGGCATTTCTGTGCCTGAAATTGGTCAAAATTGAAGCTTTTGAGTAAGCAAAACTCTGTAAAAATGGCAATTTTGGTCACTGTGAGGGTTTATAAAGTGGTTATTCAACATGAGGCACGATCCAATTGACATTTTGAATCATTTTTGGAACAGTCCAAAAAATCAATTTTCGGATGAAAAACGATGACTCCGGAGCTGTCGAAAGTTCCCAAAATGGTCAATATGGATGAAATTTTAACATTTAATCTTTTGACTCTAAATGACTGTTAGATGTGAATTATGACTTTTTCAACTAAAATAACTGTGTTTAAAGGCATTTCTGTGCCTGAATTGGTCAAAATTGAAGCTTTTGAGTCAGCAAAACTCTGTAAAAATGGCAATTTTGGTCACTGTGAGGGTTTATAAAGTGGTTATTCAACATGAGGCACGATCCAATTGACATTTTGAAACATTTTTGGAACAGTCCAAAAAGTCAATTTTCTGATGAAAAATGATGACTCCGGAGCTGTCGAAAGTTCCAAAAATGGTCAATATGGATGAAATTTTAACATTTAATCTTTTGACTCTAAATGACTGTTGGATGTGAATTATGACTTTTTCAACTAAAATAACTGTGTTTAAAGGGATTTCTGTGCCTGAAATCGGTCAAAATTGAAGCTTTTGAGTAAGCAAAACTCTGTAAAAATTACAATTTTGGTCACTGTGGGGGTTTATAAAGTGGTTATTCAACATGAGGCACGATCCAATTGACATTTTGAATCATTTTTGGAACAGTCCAAAAAGTCAATTTTCTGATGAAAAATGATGACTCCGGAGCTGTCGAAAGTTCCCAAAATGGTCAATATGGATGAAATTTTAACATTTAATCTTTTGACTCTAAATGGCTGTTGGATGTGAATTATGACTTTTTCAACTAAAATAAGTGTGTGTAAAGGCATTTCTGTGCCTGAAATTGGTCAAAATTGAAGCTTTTGAGTAAGCAAAACTCTGTAAAAATGGTGATTTTGGTCACTGTGAGGTTTTAAAAAGTGGTTATTCAACATGAGGCACGATCCAATTGACTTTTTGAATCATTTTTGGAACAGTCCAAAAAATCAATTTTCGGATGAAAAACGATGACTCCGGAGCTGTTGAAAGTTCCCAAAATGGTCAATATGGATGAAATTTTAACATTTAATCTTTTGACTCTAAATGACTGTTGGATGTGACTTATGACTTTTTCAACTAAAATAAGTGTGTTTAAAGGCATTTCTGTGCCTGAAATTGGTCAAAATTGAAGCTTTTGAGTAAGCAAAACTCTGTAAAAATGGCAATTTTGGTCACTGTGAGGGTTTATAAAGTGGTTATTCAACATGAGGCACGATCCAATTGACATTTTGAATAATTTTTTGAACAGTCCAAAAAATCAATTTTCTGATGAAAAACGATGACTCCGGAGCTGTCGAAAGTTCCCAAAATGGTCAATATGGATGAAATTTTAACATTTAATCTTTTGACTCTAAATGACTGTTAGATGTGAATTATGACTTTTTCAACTAAAATAACTGTGTTTAAAGGCATTTCTGTGCCTGAATTGGTCAAAATTGAAGCTTTTGAGTCAGCAAAACTCTGTAAAAATGGCAATTTTGGTCACTGTGAGGGTTTATAAAGTGGTTATTCAACATGAGGCACGATCCAATTGACATTTTGAAACATTTTTGGAACAGTCCAAAAAGTCAATTTTCTGATGAAAAATGATGACTCCGGAGCTGTCGAAAGTTCCAAAAATGGTCAATATGGATGAAATTTTAACATTTAATCTTTTGACTCTAAATGACTGTTAGATGTGAATTATGACTTTTTCAACTAAAATAACTGTGTTTAAAGGCATTTCTGTGCCTGAAATCGGTCAAAATTGAAGCTTTTGAGTAAGCAAAACTCTGTAAAAATTACAATTTTGGTCACTGTGGGGGTTTATAAAGTGGTTATTCAACATGAGGCACGATCCAATTGACTTTTTGAATCATTTTTGGAACAGTCCAAAAAATCAATTTTCGGATGAAAAACGATGACTCCGGAGCTGTTGAAAGTTCCCAAAATGGTCAATATGGATGAAATTTTAACATTTAATCTTTTGACTCTAAATGACTGTTGGATGTGAATTATTTCTTTTTCAACTAAAATAAGTGTGTTTGAAGGCATTTCTGTGCCTGAAATTGGTCAAAATTAAAGCTTTTGAGTAAGCAAAACTCTGTAAAAATGGCAATTTTAGTCACTGTGAGGTTTTATAAAGTGGTTATTCAACATGAGGCACGATCCAATTCACATTTTGAATCATTTTTGGAACTGTCCAAAAAATCAATTTTCGGATGAAAAACGATGACTCCAGAGCTGTCGAAAGTTCCCAAAATGGTCAATATGGATGAAATTTTAACATTTAATCTTTTGACTCTAAATGACTGTTGGATGTGAATTATGACTTTTCCAACTAAAATAAGTGTGTTTAAAGGCATTTCTGTGCCTGAAATTGGTCAAAATGGAAGCTTTTGAGAAAGCAAAACTCTGTAAAAATGGCAATTTTGGTCACTGTGAGGTTTTAAAAAGTGGTTATTCAACATGAGGCACGATCCAATTGACATTTTGAATTGTTTTGGAACAGTCCAGAAAATCAATTTTCTGATGAAAAACGATGACTCCGGAGCTGTCGAAAGTTCCCAAAATGGTCAATATGGATGAAATTTTAACATTTAATCTTTTGACTCTAAATGACTGTTGGATGTGAATTATGACTTTTTCAACTAAAATAAGTGTGTTTGAAGGCATTTCTGTGCCTGAAATTGGTCAAAATTGAAGCTTTTGAGTAAGCAAAACTCTGTAAAAATGGCAATTTTGGTCACTGTGAGGGTTTATAAAGTGGTTATTCAACATGAGGCATGATCCAATTGACATTTTGAATCATTTTTGGAACTTTCCAAAAAATCAATTTTCGGATGAAAAACGATGACTCCGGAGCTGTCCAAAGTTCCCAAAATGGTCAATATGGATGAAATTTTAACATTTAATCTTTTGACTCTAAATGACTGTTGGATGTGAAATATTTATTTTCAACTAAAATAAGTGTGTTTAAACGCATTTCTGTGCCTGAAATTGGTCAAAATGGAAGCTTTTGAGTAAGCAAAACTCTGTAAAAATGGCAATTTTTGTCACTGTGAGGTTTTTATAAAGTGGTTATTCAACATGAGGCACGATCCAATTGACATTTTGAAACATTTTTGGAACAGTCCAAAAAGTCAATTTTCTGATGAAAAACGATGACTCCGGAGCTGTCGAAAGTTCCCAAAATGGTCAATATGGATGAAATTTTAACATTTAATCTTTTGACTCTAAATGACTGTTGGATGTGAATTATGACTTTTTCAACTAAAATAAGTGTGTTTAAAGGCATTTCTGTGCCTGAAATTGGTCAAAATTGAAGCTTTTGAGTAAGCAAAACTCTGTAAAAATGGCAATTTTGGTCACTGTGACGGTTTATAAAGTGGTTATTCAACATGAGGCACGATCCAATTGACATTTTGAATCATTTTTTGAACAGTCCAAAAAATCAATTTTCTGATGAAAAATGATGACTCCGGAGCTGTCGAAAGTTCCCAAAATGGTCAATATGGATGAAATTTTAACATTTAATCTTTTGACTCTAAATGACTGTTGGATGTGAATTATGACTTTTTCAACTAAAATAACTGTGTTTAAAGGCATTTCTGTGCCTGAAATCGGTCAAAATTGAAGCTTTTGAGTAAGCAAAACTCTGTAAAAATTGCAATTTTGGTCACTGTGGGGGTTTATGAAGTGGTTATTCAACATGAGGCACGATCCAATTGACATTTTGAATCATTTTTGGAACAGTCCAAAAAATCAGTTTTCGGATGAAAAACGATGACTCCGGAGCTGTCGAAAGTTCCCAAAATGGTCAATATGGATGAAATTTTAACATTTAATCTTTTGACTCTAAATGACTGTTGGATGTGAATTATGACTTTTTCAACTAAAATAACTGTGTTTAAAGGCATTTCTGTGCCTGAAATCGGTCAAAATTGAAGCTTTTGAGTAAGCAAAACTCTGTAAAAATTGCAATTTTGGTCACTGTGGGGGTTTATGAAGTGGTTATTCAACATGAGGCACGATCCAATTGACATTTTGAATCATTTTTGGAACAGTCCAAAAAATCAGTTTTCGGATGAAAAACGATGACTCCGGAGCTGTCGAAAGTTCCCAAAATGGTCAATATGGATGAAATTTTAATATTTAATCTTTTGACTCTAAATGACTGTTGGATGTGAATTATGACTTTTTCAACTAAAATAAGTGTGTTTAAAGGCATTTCTGTGCCTGAAATTGGTCAAAATGGAAGCTTTTGAGTAAGCAAAACTCTGTAAAAATGGCAATTTTTGTCACTTTGAGGTTTTAAAAAGTGGTTATTCAACATGAGGCACGATCCAATTGACATTTTGAATCATTTTTGGAACAGTCCAAAAAATCAATTTTCTGATGAAAAACGATGACTCCGGAGCTGTCGAAAGTTCCCAAAATGGTCAATATGGATGAAATTTTAACATTTAATCTTTTGACTCTAAATGACTGTTGGATGTGAATTATGACTTTTTCAACTAAAATAAGTGTGTTTAAAGGCATTTCTGTGCCTGAATTGGTCAAAATTGAAGCTTTTGAGTAAGCAAAACTCTGTAAAAATGGCAATTTTGGTCACTGTGAGGGTTTATAAAGTGGTTATTCAACATGAGGCACGATCCAATTGACATTTTGAAACATTTTTGGAACAGTCCAAAAAGTCAATTTTCTGATGAAAAATGATGACTCCGGAGCTGTCGAAAGTTCCCAAAATGGTCAATATGGATGAAATTTTAACATTTAATCTTTTGACTCTAAATGACTGTTGGATGTGACTTATGACTTTTTCAACTAAAATAAGTGTGTTTAAAGGCATTTCTGTGCCTGAAATTGGTCAAAATTGAAGCTTTTGAGTAAGCAAAACTCTGTAAAAATGGCAATTTTGGTCACTGTGAGGGTTTATAAAGTGGTTATTCAACATGAGGCACGATCCAATTGACATTTTGAATCATTTTTGGAACAGTCCAAAAAATCAATTTTCGGATGAAAAACGATGACTCCGGAGCTGTCGAAAGTTCCCAAAATGGTCAATATGGATGAAATTTTAACATTTAATCTTTTGACTCTAAATGACTGTTGGATGTGAATTATGACTTTTTCAACTAAAATAACTGTGTTTAAAGGCATTTCTGTGCCTGAATTGGTCAAAATTGAAGCTTTTGAGTCAGCAAAACTCTGTAAAAATGGCAATTTTGGTCACTGTGAGGGTTTATAAAGTGGTTATTCAACATGAGGCACGATCCAATTGACATTTTGAAACATTTTTGGAACAGTCCAAAAAGTCAATTTTCTGATGAAAAATGATGACTCCGGAGCTGTCGAAAGTTCCAAAAATGGTCAATATGGATGAAATTTTAACATTTAATCTTTTGACTCTAAATGACTGTTGGATGTGAATTATGACTTTTTCAACTAAAATAACTGTGTTTAAAGGGATTTCTGTGCCTGAAATCGGTCAAAATTGAAGCTTTTGAGTAAGCAAAACTCTGTAAAAATTACAATTTTGGTCACTGTGGGGGTTTATAAAGTGGTTATTCAACATGAGGCACGATCCAATTGACATTTTGAATCATTTTTGGAACAGTCCAAAAAGTCAATTTTCTGATGAAAAATGATGACTCCGGAGCTGTCGAAAGTTCCCAAAATGGTCAATATGGATGAAATTTTAACATTTAATCTTTTGACTCTAAATGGCTGTTGGATGTGAATTATGACTTTTTCAACTAAAATAAGTGTGTGTAAAGGCATTTCTGTGCCTGAAATTGGTCAAAATTGAAGCTTTTGAGTAAGCAAAACTCTGTAAAAATGGTGATTTTGGTCACTGTGAGGTTTTAAAAAGTGGTTATTCAACATGAGGCACGATCCAATTGACATTTTGAATCATTTTTGGAACAGTCCAAAAAATCAATTTTCGGATGAAAAACGATGACTCCGGAGCTGTTGAAAGTTCCCAAAATGGTCAATATGGATGAAATTTTAACATTTAATCTTTTGACTCTAAATGACTGTTGGATGTGACTTATGACTTTTTCAACTAAAATAAGTGTGTTTAAAGGCATTTCTGTGCCTGAAATTGGTCAAAATTGAAGCTTTTGAGTAAGCAAAACTCTGTAAAAATGGCAATTTTGGTCACTGTGAGGGTTTATAAAGTGGTTATTCAACATGAGGCACGATCCAATTGACATTTTGAATCATTTTTTGAACAGTCCAAAAAATCAATTTTCTGATGAAAAACGATGACTCCGGAGCTGTCGAAAGTTCCCAAAATGGTCAATATGGATGACATTTTAACATTTAATCTTTTGACTCTAAATGACTGTTGGATGTGAATTATTTCTTTTTCAACTAAAATAAGTGTGTTTGAAGGCATTTCTGTGCCTGAAATTGGTCAAAATTAAAGCTTTTGAGTAAGCAAAACTCTGTAAAAATGGCAATTTTAGTCACTGTGAGGTTTTATAAAGTGGTTATTCAACATGAGGCACGATCCAATTCACATTTTGAATCATTTTTGGAACTGTCCAAAAAATCAATTTTCGGATGAAAAACGATGACTCCAGAGCTGTCGAAAGTTCCCAAAATGGTCAATATGGATGAAATTTTAACATTTAATCTTTTGACTCTAAATGACTGTTGGATGTGAATTATGACTTTTCCAACTAAAATAAGTGTGTTTAAAGGCATTTCTGTGCCTGAAATTGGTCAAAATGGAAGCTTTTGAGAAAGCAAAACTCTGTAAAAATGGCAATTTTGGTCACTGTGAGGTTTTAAAAAGTGGTTATTCAACATGAGGCACGATCCAATTGACATTTTGAATTGTTTTGGAACAGTCCAGAAAATCAATTTTCTGATGAAAAACGATGACTCCGGAGCTGTCGAAAGTTCCCAAAATGGTCAATATGGATGAAATTTTAACATTTAATCTTTTGACTCTAAATGACTGTTGGATGTGAATTATGACTTTTTCAACTAAAATAAGTGTGTTTGAAGGCATTTCTGTGCCTGAAATTGGTCAAAATTGAAGCTTTTGAGTAAGCAAAACTCTGTAAAAATGGCAATTTTGGTCACTGTGAGGGTTTATAAAGTGGTTATTCAACATGAGGCATGATCCAATTGACATTTTGAATCATTTTTGGAACTTTCCAAAAAATCAATTTTCGGATGAAAAACGATGACTCCGGAGCTGTCCAAAGTTCCCAAAATGGTCAATATGGATGAAATTTTAACATTTAATCTTTTGACTCTAAATGACTGTTGGATGTGAAATATTTATTTTCAACTAAAATAAGTGTGTTTAAAGGCATTTCTGTGCCTGAAATTGGTCAAAATGGAAGCTTTTGAGTAAGCAAAACTCTGTAAAAATGGCAATTTTTGTCACTGTGAGGTTTTTATAAAGTGGTTATTCAACATGAGGCACGATCCAATTGACATTTTGAATCATTTTTTGAACAGTCCAAAAAATCAATTTTCTGATGAAAAATGATGACTCCGGAGCTGTCGAAAGTTCCCAAAATGGTCAATATGGATGAAATTTTAACATTTAATCTTTTGACTCTAAATGACTGTTGGATGTGAATTATGACTTTTTCAACTAAAATAACTGTGTTTAAAGGCATTTCTGTGCCTGAAATCGGTCAAAATTGAAGCTTTTGAGTAAGCAAAACTCTGTAAAAATTGCAATTTTGGTCACTGTGGGGGTTTATGAAGTGGTTATTCAACATGAGGCACGATCCAATTGACATTTTGAATCATTTTTGGAACAGTCCAAAAAATCAGTTTTCGGATGAAAAACGATGACTCCGGAGCTGTCGAAAGTTCCCAAAATGGTCAATATGGATGAAATTTTAACATTTAATCTTTTGACTCTAAATGACTGTTGGATGTGAATTATGACTTTTTCAACTAAAATAACTGTGTTTAAAGGCATTTCTGTGCCTGAAATCGGTCAAAATTGAAGCTTTTGAGTAAGCAAAACTCTGTAAAAATTGCAATTTTGGTCACTGTGGGGGTTTATGAAGTGGTTATTCAACATGAGGCACGATCCAATTGACATTTTGAATCATTTTTGGAACAGTCCAAAAAATCAGTTTTCGGATGAAAAACGATGACTCCGGAGCTGTCGAAAGTTCCCAAAATGGTCAATATGGATGAAATTTTAATATTTAATCTTTTGACTCTAAATGACTGTTGGATGTGAATTATGACTTTTTCAACTAAAATAAGTGTGTTTAAAGGCATTTCTGTGCCTGAAATTGGTCAAAATGGAAGCTTTTGAGTAAGCAAAACTCTGTAAAAATGGCAATTTTTGTCACTTTGAGGTTTTAAAAAGTGGTTATTCAACATGAGGCACGATCCAATTGACATTTTGAAACATTTTTGGAACAGTCCAAAAAGTCAATTTTCTGATGAAAAATGATGACTCCGGAGCTGTCGAAAGTTCCCAAAATGGTCAATATGGATGAAATTTTAACATTTAATCTTTTGACTCTAAATGACTGTTGGATGTGACTTATGACTTTTTCAACTAAAATAAGTGTGTTTAAAGGCATTTCTGTGCCTGAAATTGGTCAAAATTGAAGCTTTTGAGTAAGCAAAACTCTGTAAAAATGGCAATTTTGGTCACTGTGAGGGTTTATAAAGTGGTTATTCAACATGAGGCACGATCCAATTGACATTTTGAATCATTTTTGGAACAGTCCAAAAAATCAATTTTCGGATGAAAAACGATGACTCCGGAGCTGTCGAAAGTTCCCAAAATGGTCAATATGGATGAAATTTTAACATTTAATCTTTTGACTCTAAATGACTGTTGGATGTGAATTATGACTTTTTCAACTAAAATAACTGTGTTTAAAGGCATTTCTGTGCCTGAATTGGTCAAAATTGAAGCTTTTGAGTCAGCAAAACTCTGTAAAAATGGCAATTTTGGTCACTGTGAGGGTTTATAAAGTGGTTATTCAACATGAGGCACGATCCAATTGACATTTTGAAACATTTTTGGAACAGTCCAAAAAGTCAATTTTCTGATGAAAAATGATGACTCCGGAGCTGTCGAAAGTTCCAAAAATGGTCAATATGGATGAAATTTTAACATTTAATCTTTTGACTCTAAATGACTGTTGGATGTGAATTATGACTTTTTCAACTAAAATAACTGTGTTTAAAGGGATTTCTGTGCCTGAAATCGGTCAAAATTGAAGCTTTTGAGTAAGCAAAACTCTGTAAAAATTACAATTTTGGTCACTGTGGGGGTTTATAAAGTGGTTATTCAACATGAGGCACGATCCAATTGACATTTTGAATCATTTTTGGAACAGTCCAAAAAGTCAATTTTCTGATGAAAAATGATGACTCCGGAGCTGTCGAAAGTTCCCAAAATGGTCAATATGGATGAAATTTTAACATTTAATCTTTTGACTCTAAATGGCTGTTGGATGTGAATTATGACTTTTTCAACTAAAATAAGTGTGTGTAAAGGCATTTCTGTGCCTGAAATTGGTCAAAATTGAAGCTTTTGAGTAAGCAAAACTCTGTAAAAATGGTGATTTTGGTCACTGTGAGGTTTTAAAAAGTGGTTATTCAACATGAGGCACGATCCAATTGACATTTTGAATCATTTTTGGAACAGTCCAAAAAATCAATTTTCGGATGAAAAACGATGACTCCGGAGCTGTTGAAAGTTCCCAAAATGGTCAATATGGATGAAATTTTAACATTTAATCTTTTGACTCTAAATGACTGTTGGATGTGAATTATTTCTTTTTCAACTAAAATAAGTGTGTTTGAAGGCATTTCTGTGCCTGAAATTGGTCAAAATTAAAGCTTTTGAGTAAGCAAAACTCTGTAAAAATGGCAATTTTAGTCACTGTGAGGTTTTATAAAGTGGTTATTCAACATGAGGCACGATCCAATTCACATTTTGAATCATTTTTGGAACTGTCCAAAAAATCAATTTTCGGATGAAAAACGATGACTCCAGAGCTGTCGAAAGTTCCCAAAATGGTCAATATGGATGAAATTTTAACATTTAATCTTTTGACTCTAAATGACTGTTGGATGTGAATTATGACTTTTCCAACTAAAATAAGTGTGTTTAAAGGCATTTCTGTGCCTGAAATTGGTCAAAATGGAAGCTTTTGAGAAAGCAAAACTCTGTAAAAATGGCAATTTTGGTCACTGTGAGGTTTTAAAAAGTGGTTATTCAACATGAGGCACGATCCAATTGACATTTTGAATTGTTTTGGAACAGTCCAGAAAATCAATTTTCTGATGAAAAACGATGACTCCGGAGCTGTCGAAAGTTCCCAAAATGGTCAATATGGATGAAATTTTAACATTTAATCTTTTGACTCTAAATGACTGTTGGATGTGAATTATGACTTTTTCAACTAAAATAAGTGTGTTTGAAGGCATTTCTGTGCCTGAAATTGGTCAAAATTGAAGCTTTTGAGTAAGCAAAACTCTGTAAAAATGGCAATTTTGGTCACTGTGAGGGTTTATAAAGTGGTTATTCAACATGAGGCATGATCCAATTGACATTTTGAATCATTTTTGGAACTTTCCAAAAAATCAATTTTCGGATGAAAAACGATGACTCCGGAGCTGTCCAAAGTTCCCAAAATGGTCAATATGGATGAAATTTTAACATTTAATCTTTTGACTCTAAATGACTGTTGGATGTGAAATATTTATTTTCAACTAAAATAAGTGTGTTTAAAGGCATTTCTGTGCCTGAAATTGGTCAAAATGGAAGCTTTTGAGTAAGCAAAACTCTGTAAAAATGGCAATTTTTGTCACTGTGAGGTTTTTATAAAGTGGTTATTCAACATGAGGCACGATCCAATTGACATTTTGAAACATTTTTGGAACAGTCCAAAAAGTCAATTTTCTGATGAAAAACGATGACTCCGGAGCTGTCGAAAGTTCCCAAAATGGTCAATATGGATGAAATTTTAACATTTAATCTTTTGACTCTAAATGACTGTTGGATGTGAATTATGACTTTTTCAACTAAAATAAGTGTGTTTAAAGGCATTTCTGTGCCTGAAATTGGTCAAAATTGAAGCTTTTGAGTAAGCAAAACTCTGTAAAAATGGCAATTTTGGTCACTGTGACGGTTTATAAAGTGGTTATTCAACATGAGGCACGATCCAATTGACATTTTGAATCATTTTTTGAACAGTCCAAAAAATCAATTTTCTGATGAAAAATGATGACTCCGGAGCTGTCGAAAGTTCCCAAAATGGTCAATATGGATGAAATTTTAACATTTAATCTTTTGACTCTAAATGACTGTTGGATGTGAATTATGACTTTTTCAACTAAAATAACTGTGTTTAAAGGCATTTCTGTGCCTGAAATCGGTCAAAATTGAAGCTTTTGAGTAAGCAAAACTCTGTAAAAATTGCAATTTTGGTCACTGTGGGGGTTTATGAAGTGGTTATTCAACATGAGGCACGATCCAATTGACATTTTGAATCATTTTTGGAACAGTCCAAAAAATCAGTTTTCGGATGAAAAACGATGACTCCGGAGCTGTCGAAAGTTCCCAAAATGGTCAATATGGATGAAATTTTAACATTTAATCTTTTGACTCTAAATGACTGTTGGATGTGAATTATGACTTTTTCAACTAAAATAACTGTGTTTAAAGGCATTTCTGTGCCTGAAATCGGTCAAAATTGAAGCTTTTGAGTAAGCAAAACTCTGTAAAAATTGCAATTTTGGTCACTGTGGGGGTTTATGAAGTGGTTATTCAACATGAGGCACGATCCAATTGACATTTTGAATCATTTTTGGAACAGTCCAAAAAATCAGTTTTCGGATGAAAAACGATGACTCCGGAGCTGTCGAAAGTTCCCAAAATGGTCAATATGGATGAAATTTTAATATTTAATCTTTTGACTCTAAATGACTGTTGGATGTGAATTATGACTTTTTCAACTAAAATAAGTGTGTTTAAAAGCATTTCTGTGCCTGAAATTGGTCAAAATTGAAGCTTTTGAGTAAGCAAAACTCTGTAAAAATTGCAATTTTGGTCACTGTGACGGTTTATAAAGTGGTTATTCAACATGAGGCACGATCCAATTGACATTTTGAATCATTTTTTGAACAGTCCAAAAAATCAATTTTCTGATGAAAAACGATGACTCCGGAGCTGTCGAAAGTTCCCAAAATGGTCAATATGGATGAAATTTTAACATTTAATCTTTTGACTCTAAATGACTGTTGGATGTGAATTATTTCTTTTTCAACTAAAATAAGTGTGTTTGAAGGCATTTCTGTGCCTGAAATTGGTCAAAATTAAAGCTTTTGAGTAAGCAAAACTCTGTAAAAATGGCAATTTTGGTCACTGTGAGGGTTTATAAAGTGGTTATTCAACATGAGGCACGATCCAATTCACATTTTGAATCATTTTTGGAACTGTCCAAAAAATCAATTTTCGGATGAAAAACGATGACTCCAGAGCTGTCGAAAGTTCCCAAAATGGTCAATATGGATGAAATTTTAACATTTAATCTTTTGACTCTAAATGACTGTTGGATGTGAATTATGACTTTTCCAACTAAAATAAGTGTGTTTAAAGGCATTTCTGTGCCTGAAATTGGTCAAAATGGAAGCTTTTGAGTAAGCAAAACTCTGTAAAAATGGCAATTTTGGTCACTGTGAGGTTTTAAAAAGTGGTTATTCAACATGAGGCACGATCCAATTGACATTTTGAATTGTTTTGGAACAGTCCAAAAAATCAATTTTCTGATGAAAAACGATGACTCCGGAGCTGTCGAAAGTTCCCAAAATGGTCAATATGGATGAAATTTTAACATTTAATCTTTTGACTCTAAATGACTGTTGGATGTGAATTATGACTTTTTCAACTAAAATAAGTGTGTTTGAAGGCATTTCTGTGCCTGAAATTAGTCAAAATTGAAGCTTTTTACTAAGCAAAACTCTGTAAAAATGGCAATTTTGGTCACTGTGAGGGTTTATAAAGTGGTTATTCAACATGAGGCATGATCCAATTGACATTTTGAATCATTTTTGGAACTTTCCAAAAAATCAATTTTCTGATGAAAAACGATGACTCCGGAGCTGTCGAAAGTTCCCAAAATGGTCAATATGGATGAAATTTTAACATTTAATCTTTTGACTCTAAATGACTGTTGGATGTGAATTATGACTTTTTCAACTAAAATAAGTGTGTTTAAAGGCATTTCTGTGCCTGAAATTGGTCAAAATTGAAGCTTTTGAGTAAGCAAAACTCTGTAAAAATGGCAATTTTGGTCACTGTGACGGTTTATAAAGTGGTTATTCAACATGAGGCACGATCCAATTGACATTTTAAATCATTTTTTGAACAGTCCAAAAAATCAATTTTCTGATGAAAAACGATGACTCCGGAGCTGTCGAAAGTTCCCAAAATGGTCAATATGGATGAAATTTTAACATTTAATCTTTTGACTCTAAATGACTGTTGGATGTGAATTATTTCTTTTTCAACTAAAATAAGTGTGTTTAAAGGCATTTCTGTGCCTGAATTGGTCAAAATTGAAGCTTTTGAGTAAGCAAAACTCTGTAAAAATGGCAATTTTGGTCACTGTGAGGGTTTATAAAGTGGTTATTCAACATGAGGCACGATCCAATTGACATTTTGAAACATTTTTGGAACAGTCAAAAAAATCAATTTTCGGATGAAAAACGATGACTCCGTCGAAAGTTCCCAAAATGGTCAATATGGATGAAATTTTAACATTTAATCTTTTGACTCTAAATGACTGTTGGATGTGAATTATGACTTTTTCAACTGAAATAAATGTGTTTGAAGGCATTTCTGTGCCTGAAATTGGTCAAAATTGAAGCTTTTGATTAAGCAAAACTCTGTAAAAATAGCAATTTTGGTCACTGTGAGGGTTTATAAAGTGGTTATTCAACATGAGGCATGATCCAATTGACATTTTGAATCATTTTTGAAACTTTCCAAAAAATCAATTTTCTGATGAAAAACGATGACTCCGGAGCTGTCGAAAGTTCCCAAAATGGTCAATATGGATGAAATTTTAACATTTAATCTTTTGACTCTAAATGACTGTTGGATGTGAATTATGACTTTTTCAACTAAAATAAGTGTGTTTAAAGGCATTTCTGTGCCTGAAATTGGTCAAAATTGAAGCTTTTAAGTAAGCAAAACTCTGTAAAAATGGCAATTTTGTTCACTGTGACGGTTTATAAAGTGGTTATTCAACATGAGGCACGATCCAATTGACATTTTGAATCATTTTTTGAACAGTCCAAAAAATCAATTTTCTGATGAAAAACGATGACTCCGGAGCTGTCGAAAGTTCCCAAAATGGTCAATATGGATGAAATTTTAACATTTAATCTTTTGACTCTAAATGACTGTTGGATGTGAATTATTTCTTTTTCAACTAAAATAAGTGTGTTTAAAGGCATTTCTGTGCCTGAAATTGGTCAAAATGGAAGCTTTTGAGTAAGCAAAACTCTGTAAAAATGGCAATTTTTGTCACTTTGAGGTTTTAAAAAGTGGTTATTCAACATGAGGCACGATCCAATTGACATTTTGAATCATTTTTGGAACAGTCCAAAAAATCAATTTTCGGATGAAAAACGATGACTCCGGAGCTGTCGAAAGTTCCCAAAATGGTCAATATGGATGAAATTTTAACATTTAATCTTTTGACTCTAAATGACTGTTGGATGTGAATTATGACTTTTTCAACTAAAATAAGTGTGTTTAAAGGCATTTCTGTGCCTGAATTGGTCAAAATTGAAGCTTTTGAGTAAGCAAAACTCTGTAAAAATGGCAATTTTGGTCACTGTGAGGGTTTATAAAGTGGTTATTCAACATGAGGCACGATCCAATTGACATTTTGAAACATTTTTGGAACAGTCCAAAAAGTCAATTTTCTGATGAAAAATGATGACTCCGGAGCTGTCGAAAGTTCCCAAAATGGTCAATATGGATGAAATTTTAACATTTAATCTTTTGACTCTAAATGACTGTTGGATGTGAATTATGACTTTTTCAACTAAAATAACTGTGTTTAAAGGCATTTCTGTGCCTGAAATCGGTCAAAATTGAAGCTTTTGAGTAAGCAAAACTCTGTAAAAATTGCAATTTTGGTCACTGTGGGGGTTTATAAAGTGGTTATTCAACATGAGGCACGATCCAATTGACATTTTGAATCATTTTTGGAACAGTCCAAAAAATCAATTTTCGGATGAAAAACGATGACTCCGGAGCTGTCGAAAGTTCCCAAAATGGTCAATATGGATGAAATTTTAACATTTAATCTTTTGACTCTAAATGACTGTTGGATGTGAATTATTTCTTTTCCAACTAAAATAAGTGTGTTTAAAGGCATTTCTGTGCCTGAAATTGGTCAAAATGGAAGCTTTTGAGTAAGCAAAACTCTGTAAAAATGGCAATTTTTGTCACTGTGAGGTTTTTATAAAGTGGTTATTCAACATGAGGCACGATCCAATTGACATTTTGAAACATTTTTGGAACAGTCCAAAAAATCAATTTTCTGCTGAAAAACGATGACTCTGGAGCTGTCGAAAGTTCCCAAAATGGTCAATATGGATGAAATTTTACCATTTAATCTTTTGACTCTAAATGACTGTTGGATGTGAATTATGACTTTTTCAACTAAAATAAGTGTGTTTAAAGGCATTTCTGTGCCTGAAATTGGTCAAAATTGAAGCTTTTGAGTAAGCAAAACTCTGTAAAAATGGCAATTTTGGTCACTGTGACGGTTTATAAAGTGGTTATTCAACATGAGGCACGATCCAATTGACATTTTGAATCATTTTTTGAACAGTCCAAAAAATCAATTTTCTGATGAAAAACGATGACTCCGGAGCTGTCGAAAGTTCCCAAAATGGTCAATATGGATGAAATTTTAACATTTAATCTTTTGACTCTAAATGACTGTTGGATGTGAATTATTTCTTTTTCAACTAAAATAAGTGTGTTTAAAGGCATTTCTGTGCCTGAAATTGGTCAAAATGGAAGCTTTTGAGTAAGCAAAACTCTGTAAAAATGGCAATTTTTGTCACTTTGAGGTTTTAAAAAGTGGTTATTCAACATGAGGCACGATCCAATTGACATTTTGAATCATTTTTGGAACAGTCCAAAAAATCAGTTTTCGGATGAAAAACGATGACTCCGGAGCTGTCGAAAGTTCCCAAAATGGTCAATATGGATGAAATTTTAATATTTAATCTTTTGACTCTAAATGACTGTTGGATGTGAATTATGACTTTTTCAACTAAAATAAGTGTGTTTAAAAGCATTTCTGTGCCTGAAATTGGTCAAAATTGAAGCTTTTGAGTAAGCAAAACTCTGTAAAAATTGCAATTTTGGTCACTGTGACGGTTTATAAAGTGGTTATTCAACATGAGGCACGATCCAATTGACATTTTGAATCATTTTTTGAACAGTCCAAAAAATCAATTTTCTGATGAAAAACGATGACTCCGGAGCTGTCGAAAGTTCCCAAAATGGTCAATATGGATGAAATTTTAACATTTAATCTTTTGACTCTAAATGACTGTTGGATGTGAATTATTTCTTTTTCAACTAAAATAAGTGTGTTTGAAGGCATTTCTGTGCCTGAAATTGGTCAAAATTAAAGCTTTTGAGTAAGCAAAACTCTGTAAAAATGGCAATTTTGGTCACTGTGAGGGTTTATAAAGTGGTTATTCAACATGAGGCACGATCCAATTCACATTTTGAATCATTTTTGGAACTGTCCAAAAAATCAATTTTCGGATGAAAAACGATGACTCCAGAGCTGTCGAAAGTTCCCAAAATGGTCAATATGGATGAAATTTTAACATTTAATCTTTTGACTCTAAATGACTGTTGGATGTGAATTATGACTTTTCCAACTAAAATAAGTGTGTTTAAAGGCATTTCTGTGCCTGAAATTGGTCAAAATGGAAGCTTTTGAGTAAGCAAAACTCTGTAAAAATGGCAATTTTGGTCACTGTGAGGTTTTAAAAAGTGGTTATTCAACATGAGGCACGATCCAATTGACATTTTGAATTGTTTTGGAACAGTCCAAAAAATCAATTTTCTGATGAAAAACGATGACTCCGGAGCTGTCGAAAGTTCCCAAAATGGTCAATATGGATGAAATTTTAACATTTAATCTTTTGACTCTAAATGACTGTTGGATGTGAATTATGACTTTTTCAACTAAAATAAGTGTGTTTGAAGGCATTTCTGTGCCTGAAATTAGTCAAAATTGAAGCTTTTTACTAAGCAAAACTCTGTAAAAATGGCAATTTTGGTCACTGTGAGGGTTTATAAAGTGGTTATTCAACATGAGGCACGATCCAATTGACATTTTAAATCATTTTTTGAACAGTCCAAAAAATCAATTTTCTGATGAAAAACGATGACTCCGGAGCTGTCGAAAGTTCCCAAAATGGTCAATATGGATGAAATTTTAACATTTAATCTTTTGACTCTAAATGACTGTTGGATGTGAATTATTTCTTTTTCAACTAAAATAAGTGTGTTTAAAGGCATTTCTGTGCCTGAATTGGTCAAAATTGAAGCTTTTGAGTAAGCAAAACTCTGTAAAAATGGCAATTTTGGTCACTGTGAGGGTTTATAAAGTGGTTATTCAACATGAGGCACGATCCAATTGACATTTTGAAACATTTTTGGAACAGTCAAAAAAATCAATTTTCGGATGAAAAACGATGACTCCGTCGAAAGTTCCCAAAATGGTCAATATGGATGAAATTTTAACATTTAATCTTTTGACTCTAAATGACTGTTGGATGTGAATTATGACTTTTTCAACTGAAATAAATGTGTTTGAAGGCATTTCTGTGCCTGAAATTGGTCAAAATTGAAGCTTTTGATTAAGCAAAACTCTGTAAAAATAGCAATTTTGGTCACTGTGAGGGTTTATAAAGTGGTTATTCAACATGAGGCATGATCCAATTGACATTTTGAATCATTTTTGAAACTTTCCAAAAAATCAATTTTCTGATGAAAAACGATGACTCCGGAGCTGTCGAAAGTTCCCAAAATGGTCAATATGGATGAAATTTTAACATTTAATCTTTTGACTCTAAATGACTGTTGGATGTGAATTATGACTTTTTCAACTAAAATAAGTGTGTTTAAAGGCATTTCTGTGCCTGAAATTGGTCAAAATTGAAGCTTTTAAGTAAGCAAAACTCTGTAAAAATGGCAATTTTGTTCACTGTGACGGTTTATAAAGTGGTTATTCAACATGAGGCACGATCCAATTGACATTTTGAATCATTTTTTGAACAGTCCAAAAAATCAATTTTCTGATGAAAAACGATGACTCCGGAGCTGTCGAAAGTTCCCAAAATGGTCAATATGGATGAAATTTTAACATTTAATCTTTTGACTCTAAATGACTGTTGGATGTGAATTATTTCTTTTTCAACTAAAATAAGTGTGTTTAAAGGCATTTCTGTGCCTGAAATTGGTCAAAATGGAAGCTTTTGAGTAAGCAAAACTCTGTAAAAATGGCAATTTTTGTCACTTTGAGGTTTTAAAAAGTGGTTATTCAACATGAGGCACGATCCAATTGACATTTTGAATCATTTTTGGAACAGTCCAAAAAATCAATTTTCGGATGAAAAACGATGACTCCGGAGCTGTCGAAAGTTCCCAAAATGGTCAATATGGATGAAATTTTAACATTTAATCTTTTGACTCTAAATGACTGTTGGATGTGAATTATGACTTTTTCAACTAAAATAAGTGTGTTTAAAGGCATTTCTGTGCCTGAATTGGTCAAAATTGAAGCTTTTGAGTAAGCAAAACTCTGTAAAAATGGCAATTTTGGTCACTGTGAGGGTTTATAAAGTGGTTATTCAACATGAGGCACGATCCAATTGACATTTTGAAACATTTTTGGAACAGTCCAAAAAGTCAATTTTCTGATGAAAAATGATGACTCCGGAGCTGTCGAAAGTTCCCAAAATGGTCAATATGGATGAAATTTTAACATTTAATCTTTTGACTCTAAATGACTGTTGGATGTGAATTATGACTTTTTCAACTAAAATAACTGTGTTTAAAGGCATTTCTGTGCCTGAAATCGGTCAAAATTGAAGCTTTTGAGTAAGCAAAACTCTGTAAAAATTGCAATTTTGGTCACTGTGGGGGTTTATAAAGTGGTTATTCAACATGAGGCACGATCCAATTGACATTTTGAATCATTTTTGGAACAGTCCAAAAAATCAATTTTCGGATGAAAAACGATGACTCCGGAGCTGTCGAAAGTTCCCAAAATGGTCAATATGGATGAAATTTTAACATTTAATCTTTTGACTCTAAATGACTGTTGGATGTGAATTATTTCTTTTCCAACTAAAATAAGTGTGTTTAAAGGCATTTCTGTGCCTGAAATTGGTCAAAATGGAAGCTTTTGAGTAAGCAAAACTCTGTAAAAATGGCAATTTTTGTCACTGTGAGGTTTTTATAAAGTGGTTATTCAACATGAGGCACGATCCAATTGACATTTTGAAACATTTTTGGAACAGTCCAAAAAATCAATTTTCTGCTGAAAAACGATGACTCTGGAGCTGTCGAAAGTTCCCAAAATGGTCAATATGGATGAAATTTTACCATTTAATCTTTTGACTCTAAATGACTGTTGGATGTGAATTATGACTTTTTCAACTAAAATAAGTGTGTTTAAAGGCATTTCTGTGCCTGAAATTGGTCAAAATTGAAGCTTTTGAGTAAGCAAAACTCTGTAAAAATGGCAATTTTGGTCACTGTGACGGTTTATAAAGTGGTTATTCAACATGAGGCACGATCCAATTGACATTTTGAATCATTTTTTGAACAGTCCAAAAAATCAATTTTCTGATGAAAAACGATGACTCCGGAGCTGTCGAAAGTTCCCAAAATGGTCAATATGGATGAAATTTTAACATTTAATCTTTTGACTCTAAATGACTGTTGGATGTGAATTATTTCTTTTTCAACTAAAATAAGTGTGTTTAAAGGCATTTCTGTGCCTGAAATTGGTCAAAATGGAAGCTTTTGAGTAAGCAAAACTCTGTAAAAATGGCAATTTTTGTCACTTTGAGGTTTTAAAAAGTGGTTATTCAACATGAGGCACGATCCAATTGACATTTTGAATCATTTTTGGAACAGTCCAAAAAATCAATTTTCTGATGAAAAACGATGACTCCGGAGCTGTCGAAAGTTCCCAAAATGGTCAATATGGATGAAATTTTAACATTTAATCTTTTGACTCTAAATGACTGTTGGATGTGAATTATGACTTTTTCAACTAAAATAAGTGTGTTTAAAGGCATTTCTGTGCCTGAATTGGTCAAAATTGAAGCTTTTGAGTAAGCAAAACTCTGTAAAAATGGCAATTTTGGTCACTGTGAGGGTTTATAAAGTGGTTATTCAACATGAGGCACGATCCAATTGACATTTTGAAACATTTTTGGAATAGTCCAAAAAATCAATTTTCGGATGAAAAACGATGACTCCGGAGCTGTCGAAAGTTCCCAAAATGGTCAATATGGATGAAATTTTAACATTTAATCTTTTGACTCTAAATGACTGTTGGATGTGAATTATGACTTTTTCAACTAAAATAAGTGTGTTTAAAGGCATTTCTGTGCCTGAAATTGGTCAAAATTGAAGCTTTTGAGTAAGCAAAACTCTGTAAAAATGGCAATTTTGGTCACTGTGACGGTTTATAAAGTGGTTATTCAACATGAGGCACGATCCAATTGACATTTTGAATCATTTTTTGAACAGTCCAAAAAATCAATTTTCTGATGAAAAACGATGACTCCGGAGCTGTCGAAAGTTCCCAAAATGGTCAATATGGATGAAATTTTAACATTTAATCTTTTGACTCTAAATGACTGTTGGATGTGAATTATGACTTTTTCAACTAAAATAAGTGTGTGTAAAGGCATTTCTGTGCCTGAAATTGGTCAAAATTGAAGCTTTTGAGTAAGCAAAACTCTGTAAAAATTGCAATTTTGGTCACTGTGGGGGTTTATGAAGTGGTTATTCAACATGAGGCACGATCCAATTGACATTTTGAATCATTTTTGGAACAGTCCAAAAAATCAGTTTTCGGATGAAAAACGATGACTCCGGAGCTGTCGAAAGTTCCCAAAATGGTCAATATGGATGAAATTTTAACATTTAATCTTTTGACTCTAAATGACTGTTGGATGTGAATTATGACTTTTTCAACTAAAATAACTGTGTTTAAAGGCATTTCTGTGCCTGAAATCGGTCAAAATTGAAGCTTTTGAGTAAGCAAAACTCTGTAAAAATTGCAATTTTGGTCACTGTGGGGGTTTATGAAGTGGTTATTCAACATGAGGCACGATCCAATTGACATTTTGAATCATTTTTGGAACAGTTCAAAAAATCAGTTTTCGGATGAAAAACGATGACTCCGGAGCTGTCGAAAGTTCCCAAAATGGTCAATATGGATGAAATTTTAACATTTAATCTTTTGACTCTAAATGACTGTTGGATGTGAATTATTTCTTTTCCAACTAAAATAAGTGTGTTTAAAGGCATTTCTGTGCCTGAAATTGGTCAAAATGGAAGCTTTTGAGTAAGCAAAACTCTGTAAAAATGGCAATTTTTGTCACTGTGAGGTTTTTATAAAGTGGTTATTCAACATGAGGCACGATCCAATTGACATTTTGAAACATTTTTGGAACAGCCAAAAAAATCAATTTTCTGATGAAAAACGATGACTCCGGAGCTGTCGAAAGTTCCCAAAATGGTCAATATGGATGAAATTTTAACATTTAATCTTTTGACTCTAAATGACTGTTGGATGTGAATTATGACTTTTTCAACTAAAATAAGTGTGTTTAAAGGCATTTCTGTGCCTGAAATTGGTCAAAATTGAAGCTTTTGAGTAAGCAAAACTCTGTAAAAATGGCAATTTTGGTCACTGTGAGGTTTTAAAAAGTGGTTATTCAACATGAGGCACGATCCAATTGACATTTTGAATTGTTTTGGAACAGTCCAAAAAATCAATTTTCTGATGAAAAACGATGACTCCGGAGCTGTCGAAAGTTCCCAAAATGGTCAATATGGATGAAATTTTAACATTTAATCTTTTGACTCTAAATGACTGTTGGATGTGAATTATGACTTTTTCAACTAAAATAACTGTGTTTAAAGGCATTTCTGTGCCTGAAATCGGTCAAAATTGAAGCTTTTGAGTAAGCAAAACTCTGTAAAAATTGCAATTTTGGTCACTGTGGGGGTTTATGAAGTGGTTATTCAACATGAGGCACGATCCAATTGACATTTTGAATCATTTTTTGAACAGTCCAAAAAATCAATTTTCTGATGAAAAACGATGACTCCAGAGCTGTCGAAAGTTCCCAAAATGGTCAATATGGATGAAATTTTAACATTTAATCTTTTGACTCTAAATGACTGTTGGATGTGAATTATTTCTTTTTCAACTAAAATAAGTGTGTTTAAAGGCATTGCCTTTCCAACTTTGTGGAAACCACTGGATTTCTGGAGCCAAATCAAGCTGGGTTCCGTCCAGGCCATTCGACCGAGACGGTAACCCTGGCAGTCCAGAATACACTTCGGTGCAACGCGGACAGGGATGTCCACCAGGCACTGGTGCTTCTTGACCTGTCTGCTGCTTTCGACACGGTCGACCACACTATTTTGGTCGGCCGTGTCGAGCAGGCAGGCCTCAGGGGTACTGCCCTGAGCTGGGTGCAATCATTCTTGTCCGACCGGACTCAAGCAGTGAGACTGGGCACCTTCACAGCCCCTAGAATTAAGAACGATTGCGGTGTCCCTCAAGGCTCATCCCTGTCTCCCCTTTTATTTAATTTATACCTGCGTCCCCTTTTGCACTCCTTGAGGAAATTCAAAGTGTGGATCTTTAATTACGCAGATGATCTGCAATTGGTTTTCCCCTTAGGGTCGCCGGATGCTGTCACTGAGTTTAGGGAGGTCATGGCTCATATCCAGAGATGGATGGGCCTTAACCACCTAAAACTTAACCCAGGCAAGACTGAACTGATCTTGCCTGGGAAGAGCGAACTCAGCTGGGGACCTCAATTCTGGCCTCCGGAGATGGGAAATCCCCCCTCCAAATCCCGCACGGTTAAGAGCCTTGGAGTCACCTTCAGTGATGACCTCTCCTTGAAAAGTCAGGTAGGGTCAGTTGTTTCCGCATGCTTCTTTCAGCTGCGCAAGATTAGAAAGATTGCCCATTTCCTAACCCATTCTGCCCTGATACAGGTGACCATCGCCCTTGTGCTGTCTAGGCTGGACTACTCAAATAGTTTATATTTGGGCCTTCCAGCCGGGCAGCTCAAGAGGCTGCAGCTGGTTCAAAATCAGGCGGCCAGGCTGATCTGTGGGCTTCCTAAATGGCAGTCCATCAGGCCAGGCCTTGCAGACCTGCATTGGCTGCCGGTAGCCCAGAGGGTGGCTTTTAAAACCGGCTGCATTATCTTTAGGGCATTACAAAGCAAAGGCCCCAAATTCATTATCAACCTGCTTGCCAGATACACCCCCTCCCGCAACCTTCGTTCGGGTCACAAAAACTTGCTCACTGTGCCGGTTGTTAGGAAACAACGTCAGGGCGGCAGCTCCTTTCATTTTCTTGCTGCATCCCTCTGGAACTCCTTGCCAGCTTCTTTAAGGTCACACGAGGATATTCTAGCCTTTAGACTAGCCTTTAAAACCTGGCTTTTTAGAGAAGCCTATCCTCAGACGCTCTAAGTGGTCCTTCTGTTGTTGTGTTATGCTCTGGAAACTTCCTACAGCGCCATGAAGCCTACGGGCGTACGCGCGCTTTATAAGCTAAATTTAACATAACATAACATTTCTGTGCCTGAAATTGGTCAAAATGGAAGCTTTTGAGTAAGCAAAACTCTGTAAAAAGGGCAATTTTGGTCACTGTGAGGTTTTAAAAAGTGGTTATTCAACATGAGGCACGATCCAATTGACATTTTGAATTGTTTTGGAACAGTCCAAAAAATCAATTTTCTGATGAAAAACGATGACTCCGGAGCTGTCGAAAGTTCCCAAAATGGTCAATATGGATGAAATTTTAACATTTAATCTTTTGACTCTAAATGACTGTTGGATGTGAATTATGACTTTTTCAACTAAAATAAGTGTGTTTGAAGGCATTTCTGTGCCTGAAATTGGTCAAAATTGAAGCTTTTGAGTAAGCAAAACTCTGTAAAAATGGCAATTTTGGTCACTGTGAGGGTTTATAAAGTGGTTATTCAACATGAGGCACGATCCAATTGACATTTTGAAACATTTTTGGAACAGTCAAAAAAGTCAATTTTCTGATGAAAAACGATGACTCCGGAGCTGTCGAAAGTTCCCAAAATGGTCAATATGGATGAAATTTTAACATTTAATCTTTTGACTCTAAATGACTGTTAGATGTGAATTATGACTTTTTCAACTAAAATAAGTGTGTTTAAAGGCATTTCTGTGCCTGAAATTGGTCGAAATTGAAGCTTTTGAGTAAGCATAACTCTGTAAAAATGGCAATTTTGGTCACTGTGAGGGTTTATAAAGTGGTTATTCAACATGAGGCACGTTCCAATTGACATTTTGAATCATTTTTTGAACAGTCCAAAAAATTAATTTTCGGATGAAAAACGATGACTCCGGAGCTGTCGAAAGTTCCCAAAATGGTCAATATGGATGAAATTTTAACATTTAATATTTTGACTCTAAATGACTGTTGGATGTGAATTATGACTTTTTCAACTAAAATAACTGTGTTTAAAGGCATTTCTGTGCCTGAAATCGGTCAAAATTGAAGCTTTTGAGTAAGCAAAACTCTGTAAAAATGGCAATTTTTGTCACTGTGAGTTTTTTATAAAGTGGTTATTCAACATGAGGCACGATCCAATTGACATTTTGAAACATTTTTGGAACAGTCCACAAAGTCAATTTTCTGATGAAAAACGATGACTCCGGAGCTGTCTAAAGTTCCCAAAATGGTCAATATGGATGAAATTTTAATATTTAATCTTTTGACTCTAAATGACTGTTGGATGTGAATTATGACTTTTTCAACTAAAATAAGTGTGTTTAAAGGCATTTCTGTGCCTGAAATTGGTCAAAATGGAAGCTTTTGAGTAAGCAAAACTCTGTAAAAATGGCAATTTTTGTCACTGTGAGGTTTTAAAAAGTGGTTATTCAACATGAGGCACGATCCAATTGACATTTTGAAACATTTTTGGAATTGTCCAAAAAGTCAATTTTCTGATGAAAAATGATGACTCCGGAGCTGTCGAAAGTTCCCAAAATGGTCAATATGGATGACATTTTAACATTTAATCTTTTGACTCTAAATGACTGTTGGATGTGAATTATGACTTTTTTCAACTAAAATAAGTGTGTTTAAAGGCATTTCTGTGCCTGAAATTGGTCAAAATTGAAGCTTTTGAGTAAGCAAAACTCTGTAAAAATTGCAATTTTGGTCACTGTGACGGTTTATAAAGTGGTTATTCAACATGAGGCACGATCCAATTGACATTTTGAATCATTTTTTGAACAGTCCAAAAAATAAATTTTCTGATGAAAAACGATGACTCCGGAGCTGTCGAAAGTTCCCAAAATGGTCAATCTGGATGAAATTTTAACATTTAATCTTTTGACTCTAAATGACTGTTGGATGTGAATTATTTCTTTTTCAACTAAAATAAGTGTGTTTAAAGGCATTTCTGTGCCTGAAATTGGTCAAAATGGAAGCTTATGAGTAAGCAAAACTCTGTAAAAATGGCAATTTTTGTCACTGTGAGGTTTTAAAAAGTGGTTATTCAACATGAGGCACGATCCAATTGACATTTTGAAACATTTTTGGAATTGTCCAAAAAGTCAATTTTCTGATGAAAAATGATGACTCCGGAGCTGTCGAAAGTTCCCAAAATGGTCAATATGGATGACATTTTAACATTTAATCTTTTGACTCTAAATGACTGTTGGATGTGAATTATGACTTTTTCAACTAAAATAAGTGTGTGTAAAGGCATTTCTGTGCCTGAAATTGGTCAAAATTGAAGCTTTTGAGTAAGCAAAACTCTGTAAAAATGGCGATTTTGGTCACTGTGAGGTTTTAAAAAGTGGTTATTCAACATGAGGCACGATCCAATTGACATTTTGAATCATTTTTGGAACAGTCCAAAAAATCAATTTTCTGATGAAAAACGATGACTCCGGAGCTGTCGAAAGTTCCCAAAATGGTCAATATGGATGAAATTTTAACATTTAATCTTTTGACTTTAAATGACTGTTGGATGTGAATTATGACTTTCAACTAAAATAAGTGTGTTTGAAGGCATTTCTGTGCCTGAAATTGGTCAAAATTGAAGCTTTTGATTAAGCAAAACTCTGTAAAAATGGCAATTTTGGTCACTGTGAGGGTTTATAAAGTGGTTATTCAACATGAGGCATGATCCAATTGACATTTTGAATCATTTTTGGAACTTTCCAAAAAATCAATTTTCTGATGAAAAACGATGACTCCGGAGCTGTCGAAAGTTCCCAAAATGGTCAATATGGATGAAATTTTAACATTTAATCTTTTGACTCTAAATGACTGTTGGATGTGAATTATGACTTTTTCAACTAAAATAAGTGTGTTTAAAGGCATTTCTGTGCCTGAAATTGGTCAAAATTGAAGCTTTTGAGTAAGCAAAACTCTGTAAAAATGGCAATTTTGGTCACTGTGACGGTTTATAAAGTGGTTATTCAACATGAGGCACGATCCAATTGACATTTTAAATCATTTTTTGAACAGTCCAAAAAATCAATTTTCTGATGAAAAACGATGACTCCGGAGCTGTCGAAAGTTCCCAAAATGGTCAATATGGATGAAATTTTAACATTTAATCTTTTGACTCTAAATGACTGTTGGATGTGAATTATTTCTTTTTCAACTAAAATAAGTGTGTTTTAAGGCATTTCTGTGCCTGAATTGGTCAAAATTGAAGCTTTTGAGTAAGCAAAACTCTGTAAAAATGGCAATTTTGGTCACTGTGAGGGTTTATAAAGTGGTTATTCAACATGAGGCACGATCCAATTGACATTTTAAAACATTTTTGGAACAGTCAAAAAAATCAATTTTCGGATGAAAAACGATGACTCCGGAGCTGTCGAAAGTTCCCAAAATGGTCAATATGGATGAAATTTTAACATTTAATCTTTTGACTCTAAATGACTGTTGGATGTGAATTATGACTTTTTCAACTAAAATAAATGTGTTTGAAGGCATTTCTGTGCCTGAAATTGGTCAAAATTGAAGCTTTTGATTAAGCAAAACTCTGTAAAAATAGCAATTTTGGTCACTGTGAGGGTTTATAAAGTGGTTATTCAACATGAGGCATGATCCAATTGACATTTTGAATCATTTTTGGAACTTTCCAAAAAATCAATTTTCTGATGAAAAACGATGACTCCGGAGCTGTCGAAAGTTCCCAAAATGGTCAATATGGATGAAATTTTAACATTTAATCTTTTGACTCTAAATGACTGTTGGATGTGAATTATGACTTTTTCAACTAAAATAAGTGTGTTTAAAGGCATTTCTGTGCCTGAAATTGGTCAAAATTGAAGCTTTTAAGTAAGCAAAACTCTGTAAAAATGGCAATTTTGGTCACTGTGACGGTTTATAAAGTGGTTATTCAACATGAGGCACGATCCAATTGACATTTTGAATCATTTTTTGAACAGTCCAAAAAATCAATTTTCTGATGAAAAACGATGACTCCGGAGCTGTCGAAAGTTCCCAAAATGGTCAATATGGATGAAATTTTAACATTTAATCTTTTGACTCTAAATGACTGTTGAATGTGAATTATTTCTTTTTCAACTAAAATAAGTGTGTTTAAAGGCATTTCTGTGCCTGAAATTGGTCAAAATGGAAGCTTTTGAGTAAGCAAAACTCTGTAAAAATGGCAATTTTTGTCACTTTGAGGTTTTAAAAAGTGGTTATTCAACATGAGGCACGATCCAATTGACATTTTGAATCATTTTTGGAACAGTCCAAAAAATCAATTTTCTGATGAAAAACGATGACTCCGGAGCTGTCGAAAGTTCCCAAAATGGTCAATATGGATGAAATTTTAACATTTAATCTTTTGACTCTAAATGACTGTTGGATGTGAATTATGACTTTTTCAACTAAAATAACTGTGTTTAAAGGCATTTCTGTGCCTGAAATCGGTCAAAATTGAAGCTTTTGAGTAAGCAAAACTCTGTAAAAATTGCATTTTGGTCACTGTGGGGGTTTATAAAGTGGTTATTCAACATGAGGCACGATCCAATTGACATTTTGAATCATTTTTGGAACAGTCCAAAAAATCAATTTTCGGATGAAAAACGATGACTCCGGAGCTGTCGAAAGTTCCCAAAATGGTCAATATGGATGAAATTTTAACATTTAATCTTTTGACTCTAAATGACTGTTGGATGTGAATTATTTCTTTTCCAACTAAAATAAGTGTGTTTAAAGGCATTTCTGTGCCTGAAATTGGTCAAAATGGAAGCTTTTGAGTAAGCAAAACTCTGTAAAAATGGCAATTTTTGTCACTGTGAGGTTTTTATAAAGTGGTTATTCAACATGAGGCACGATCCAATTGACATTTTGAAACATTTTTGGAACAGTCCAAAAAATCAATTTTCTGATGAAAAACGATGACTCCGGAGCTGTCGAAAGTTCCCAAAATGGTCAATATGGATGAAATTTTAACATTTAATCTTTTGACTCTAAATGACTGTTGGATGTGAATTATGACTTTTTCAACTAAAATAAGTGTGTTTAAAGGCATTTCTGTGCCTGAAATTGGTCAAAATTGAAGCTTTTGAGTAAGCAAAACTCTGTAAAAATGGCAATTTTGGTCACTGTGACGGTTTATAAAGTGGTTATTCAACATGAGGCACGATCCAATTGACATTTTGAATCATTTTTTGAACAGTCCAAAAAATCAATTTTCTGATGAAAAACGATGACTCCGGAGCTGTCGAAAGTTCCCAAAATGGTCAATATGGATGAAATTTTAACATTTAATCTTTTGACTCTAAATGACTGTTGGATGTGAATTATTTCTTTTTCAACTAAAATAAGTGTGTTTAAAGGCATTTCTGTGCCTGAAATTGGTCAAAATGGAAGCTTTTGAGTAAGCAAAACTCTGTAAAAATGGCAATTTTTGTCACTTTGAGGTTTTAAAAAGTGGTTATTCAACATGAGGCACGATCCAATTGACATTTTGAATCATTTTTGGAACAGTCCAAAAAATCAATTTTCTGATGAAAAACGATGACTCCGGAGCTGTCGAAAGTTCCCAAAATGGTCAATATGGATGAAATTTTAACATTTAATCTTTTGACTCTAAATGACTGTTGGATGTGAATTATTTCTTTTCCAACTAAAATAAGTGTGTTTAAAGGCATTTCTGTGCCTGAAATTGGTCAAAATGGACGCTTTTGAGTAAGCAAAACTCTGTAAAAATGGCAATTTTTGTCACTGTGAGGTTTTTATAAAGTGGTTATTCAACATGAGGCACGATCCAATTGACATTTTGAAACATTTTTGGAACAGTCCAAAAAATCAATTTTCTGATGAAAAACGATGACTCCGGAGCTGTCGAAAGTTCCCAAAATGGTCAATATGGATGAAATTTTAACATTTAATCTTTTGACTCTAAATGACTGTTGGATGTGAATTATGACTTTTTCAACTAAAATAAGTGTGTTTAAAGGCATTTCTGTGCCTGAAATTGGTCAAAATTGAAGCTTTTGAGTAAGCAAAACTCTGTAAAAATGGCAATTTTGGTCACTGTGACGGTTTATAAAGTGGTTATTCAACATGAGGCACGATCCAATTGACATTTTGAATCATTTTTTGAACAGTCCAAAAAATCAATTTTCTGATGAAAAACGATGACTCCGGAGCTGTCGAAAGTTCCCAAAAAGGTCAATATGGATGAAATTTTAACATTTAATCTTTTGACTCTAAATGACTGTTGGATGTGAATTATTTCTTTTTCAACTAAAATAAGTGTGTTTAAAGGCATTTCTGTGCCTGAAATTGGTCAAAATGGAAGCTTTTGAGTCAGCAAAACTCTGTAAAAATGGCAATTTTTGTCACTTTGAGGTTTTAAAAAGTGGTTATTCAACATGAGGCACGATCCAATTGACATTTTGAATCATTTTTGGAACAGTCCAAAAAATCAATTTTCTGATGAAAAACGATGACTCCGGAGCTGTCGAAAGTTCCCAAAATGGTCAATATGGATGAAATTTTAACATTTAATCTTTTGACTCTAAATGACTGTTGGATGTGAATTATGACTTTTTCAACTAAAATAAGTGTGTTTAAAGGCATTTCTGTGCCTGAATTGGTCAAAATTGAAGCTTTTGAGTAAGCAAAACTCTGTAAAAATGGCGATTTTGGTCACTGTGAGGGTTTATAAAGTGGTTATTCAACATGAGGCACGATCCAATTGACATTTTGAAACATTTTTGGAACAGTCCAAAAAGTCAATTTTCTGATGAAAAATGATGACTCCGGAGCTGTCGAAAGTTCCCAAAATGGTCAATATGGATGAAATTTTAACATTTAATCTTTTGACTCTAAATGACTGTTGGATGTGACTTATGACTTTTTCAACTAAAATAAGTGTGTTTAAAGGCATTTCTGTGCCTGAAATTGGTCAAAATTGAAGCTTTTGAGTAAGCAAAACTCTGTAAAAATGGCAATTTTGGTCACTGTGAGGGTTTATAAAGTGGTTATTCAACATGAGGCACGATCCAATTGACATTTTGAATCATTTTTGGAACAGTCCAAAAAATCAATTTTCGGATGAAAAACGATGACTCCGGAACTGTCGAAAGTTCCCAAAATGGTCAATATGGATGAAATTTTAACATTTAATCTTTTGACTCTAAATGACTGTTGGATGTGAATTATGACTTTTTCAACTAAAATAAGTGTGTTTAAAGGCATTTCTGTGCCTGAAATTGGTCAAAATTGAAGCTTTTGAGTAAGCAAAACTCTGTAAAAATGGCAATTTTGGTCACTGTGACGGTTTATAAAGTGGTTATTCAACATGAGGCACAATCCAATTGACATTTTGAATCATTTTTTGAACAGTCCAAAAAATCAATTTTCTGATGAAAAACGATGACTCCGGAGCTGTCGAAAGTTCCCAAAATGGTCAATATGGATGAAATTTTAACATTTAATCTTTTGACTCTAAATGACTGTTGGATGTGAATTATTTCTTTTTCAACTAAAATAAGTGTGTTTGAAGGCATTTCTGTGCCTGAAATTGGTCAAAATTAAAGCTTTTGAGTAAGCAAAACTCTGTAAAAATGGCAATTTTGGTCACTGTGAGGGTTTATAAAGTGGTTATTCAACATGAGGCACGATCCAATTCACATTTTCAATCATTTTTGGAACTGTCCAAAAAATCAATTGTCGGATGAAAAACGATGACTCCAGAGCTGTCGAAAGTTCCCAAAATGGTCAATATGGATGAAATTTTAACATTTAATCTTTTGACTCTAAATGACTGTTGGATGTGAATTATGACTTTTCCAACTAAAATAAGTGTGTTTAAAGGCATTTCTGTGCCTGAAATTGGTCAAAATGGAAGCTTTTGAGTAAGCAAAACTCTGTAAAAATGGCAATTTTGGTCACTGTGAGGTTTTAAAAAGTGGTTATTCAACATGAGGCACGATCCAATTGACATTTTGAATTGTTTTGGAACAGTCCAAAAAATCAATTTTCTATGAAAAACGATGACTCCGGAGCTGTCGAAAGTTCCCAAAATGGTCAATATGGATGAAATTTTAACATTTAATCTTTTGACTCTAAATGACTGTTGGATGTGAATTATGACTTTTTCAACTAAAATAAGTGTGTTTGAAGGCATTTCTGTGCCTGAAATTGGTCAAAATTGAAGCTTTTGAGTAAGCAAAACTCTGTAAAAATGGCAATTTTGGTCACTGTGAGGGTTTATAAAGTGGTTATTCAACATGAGGCATGATCCAATTGACATTTTGAATCATTTTTGGAACTTTCCAAAAAATCAATTTTCGGATGAAAAACGATGACTCCAGAGCTGTCCAAAGTTCCCAAAATGGTCAATATGGATGAAATTTTAACATTTAATCTTTTGACTCTAAATGACTGTTGGATGTGAAATATTTCTTTTTCAACTAAAATAAGTGTGTTTAAAGGCATTTCTGTGCCTGAAATTGGTCAAAATGGAAGCTTTTGAGTAAGCAAAACTCTGTAAAAATGGCAATTTTTGTCACTGTGAGGTTTTTATAAAGTGGTTATTCAACATGAGGCACGATCCAATTGACATTTTGAAACATTTTTGGAACAGTCCAAAAAGTCAATTTTCTGATGAAAAACGATGACTCCGGAGCTGTCGAAAGTTCCCAAAATGGTCAATATGGATGAAATTTTAACATTTAATCTTTTGACTCTAAATGACTGTTGGATGTGAATTATGACTTTTTCAACTAAAATAAGTGTGTTTAAAGGCATTTCTGTGCCTGAAATTGGTCAAAATTGAAGCTTTTGAGTAAGCATAACTCTGTAAAAATGGCAATTTTGGTCACTGTGAGGGTTTATAAAGTGGTTATTCAACATGAGGCACGATCCAATTGACATTTTGAATCATTTTTGGAACTTTCCAAAAAATCAATTTTCTGATGAAAAACGATGACTCCGGAGCTGTCGAAAGTTCCCAAAATGGTCAATATGGATGAAATTTTAACATTTAATCTTTTGACTCTAAATGACTGTTGGATGTGAATTATGACTTTTTCAACTAAAATAAGTGTGTTTAAAGGCATTTCTGTGCCTGAATTGGTCAAAATTGAAGCTTTTGAGTAAGCAAAACTCTGTAAAAATGGCAATTTTGGTCACTGTGAGGGTTTATAAAGTGGTTATTCAACATGAGGCACGATCCAATTGACATTTTGAAACATTTTTGGAACAGTCCAAAAAGTCAATTTTCTGATGAAAAATGATGACTCCGGAGCTGTCGAAAGTTCCCAAAATGGTCAATATGGATGAAATTTTAACATTTAATCTTTTGACTCTAAATGACTGTTGGATGTGAATTATGACTTTTTCAACTAAAATAAATGTGTTTAAAGGCATTTCTGTGCCTGAAATCGGTCAAAATTGAAGCTTTTGAGTAAGCAAAACTCTGTAAAAATTGCAATTTTGGTCACTGTGGGGGTTTATAAAGTGGTTATTCAACATGAGGCACGATCCAATTGACATTTTGAATCATTTTTGGAACAGTCCAAAAAATCAATTTTCGGATGAAAAACGATGACTCCGGAGCTGTCGAAAGTTCCCAAAATGGTCAATATGGATGAAATTTTAACATTTAATCTTTTGACTCTAAATGACTGTTGGATGTGAATTATTTCTTTTCCAACTAAAATAAGTGTGTTTAAAGGCATTTCTGTGCCTGAAATTGGTCAAAATGGAAGCTTTTGAGTAAGCAAAACTCTGTAAAAATGGCAATTTTTGTCACTGTGAGGTTTTTATAAAGTGGTTATTCAACATGAGGCACGATCCAATTGACATTTTGAAACATTTTTGGAACAGTCCAAAAAATCAATTTTCTGATGAAAAACGATGACTCCGGAGCTGTCGAAAGTTCCCAAAATGGTCAATATGGATGAAATTTTAACATTTAATCTTTTGACTCTAAATGACTGTTTGATGTGAATTATGACTTTTTCAACTAAAATAAGTGTGTTTAAAGGCATTTCTGTGCCTGAAATTGGTCAAAATTGAAGCTTTTGAGTAAGCAAAACTCTGTAAAAATGGCAATTTTGGTCACTGTGACGGTTTATAAAGTGGTTATTCAACATGAGGCACGATCCAATTGACATTTTGAATCATTTTTTGAACAGTCCAAAAAATCAATTTTCTGATGAAAAACGATGACTCCGGAGCTGTCGAAAGTTCCCAAAATGGTCAATATGGATGAAATTTTAACATTTAATCTTTTGACTCTAAATGACTGTTGGATGTGAATTATTTCTTTTTCAACTAAAATAAGTGTGTTTAAAGGCATTTCTGTGCCTGAAATTGGTCAAAATGGAAGCTTTTGAGTAAGCAAAACTCTGTAAAAATGGCAATTTTTGTCACTTTGAGGTTTTAAAAAGTGGTTATTCAACATGAGGCACGATCCAATTGACATTTTGAATCATTTTTGGAACAGTCCAAAAAATCAATTTTCTGATGAAAAACGATGACTCCGGAGCTGTCGAAAGTTCCCAAAATGGTCAATATGGATGAAATTTTAACATTTAATCTTTTGACTCTAAATGACTGTTGGATGTGAATTATGACTTTTTCAACTAAAATAAGTGTGTTTAAAGGCATTTCTGTGCCTGAATTGGTCAAAATTGAAGCTTTTGAGTAAGCAAAACTCTGTAAAAATGGCAATTTTGGTCACTGTGAGGGTTTATAAAGTGGTTATTCAACATGAGGCACGATCCAATTGACATTTTGAAACATTTTTGGAACAGTCCAAAAAGTCAATTTTCTGATGAAAAATGATGACTCCGGAGCTGTCGAAAGTTCCCAAAATGGTCAATATGGATGAAATTTTAACATTTAATCTTTTGACTCTAAATGACTGTTGGATGTGACTTATGACTTTTTCAACTAAAATAAGTGTGTTTAAAGGCATTTCTGTGCCTGACATTGGTCAAAATTGAAGCTTTTGAGTAAGCAAAACTCTGTAAAAATGGCAATTTTGGTCACTGTGAGGGTTTATAAAGTGGTTATTCAACATGAGGCACGATCCAATTGACATTTTGAATCATTTTTGGAACAGTCCAAAAAGTCAATTTTCTGATGAAAAACGATGACTCCGGAGCTGTCGAAAGTTCCCAAAATGGGCAATATGGATGAAATTTTAACATTTAATCTTTTGACTCTAAATGACTGTTGGATGTGAATTATGACTTTTTCAACTAAAATAAGTGTGTTTAAAGGCATTTCTGTGCCTGAAATTGGTCAAAATTGAAGCTTTTGAGTAAGCATAACTCTGTAAAAATGGCAATTTTGGTCACTGTGAGGGTTTATAAAGTGGTTATTCAACATGAGGCACGATCCAATTGACATTTTGAAACATTTTTGGAACAGTCAAAAAAATAAATTTTCGGATGAAAAACGATGACTCCGGAGCTGTCGAAAGTTCCCAAAATGGTCAATATGGATGAAATTTTAACATTTAATCTTTTGACTCTAAATGACGGTTGGATGTGAATTATGACTTTTTCAACTAAAATAAATGTGTTTGAAGGCATTTCTGTGCCTGAAATTGGTCAAAATTGAAGCTTTTGATTAAGCAAAACTCTGTAAAAATGGCAATTTTGGTCACTGTGACGGTTTATAAAGTGGTTATTCAACATGAGGCATGATCCAATTGACATTTTGAATCATTTTTGGAACTTTCCAAAAAATCAATTTTCTGATGAAAAACGATGACTCCGGAGCTGTCGAAAGTTCCCAAAATGGTCAATATGGATGAAATTTTAACATTTAATCTTTTGACTTTAAATGACTGTTGGATGTGAATTATGACTTTTTCAACTAAAATAAGTGTGTTTAAAGGCATTTCTGTGCCTGAATTGGTCAAAATTGAAGCTTTTGAGTAAGCAAAACTCTGTAAAAATGGCAATTTTGGTCACTGTGAGGGTTTATAAAGTGGTTATTCAACATGAGGCACGATCCAATTGACATTTTGAATCATTTTTGGAACAGTCCAAAAAATCAATTTTCGGATGAAAAACGATGACTCCGGAGCTGTCGAAAGTTCCCAAAATGGTCAATATGGATGAAATTTTAACATTTAATCTTTTGACTCTAAATGACTGTTGGATGTGAATTATTTCTTTTCCAACTAAAATAAGTGTGTTTAAAGGCATTTCTGTGCCTGAAATTGGTCAAAATGGAAGCTTTTGAGTAAGCAAAACTCTGTAAAAATGGCAATTTTTGTCACTGTGAGGTTTTTATAAAGTGGTTATTCAACATGAGGCACGATCCAATTGACATTTTGAAACATTTTTGGAACAGTCCAAAAAATCAATTTTCTGATGAAAAACGATGACTTCGGAGCTGTCGAAAGTTCCCAAAATGGTCAATATGGATGAAATTTTAACATTTAATCTTTTGACTCTAAATGACTGTTGGATGTGAATTATGACTTTTTCAACTAAAATAAGTGTGTTTAAAGGCATTTCTGTGCCTGAAAATGGTCAAAATTGAAGCTTTTGAGTAAGCAAAACTCTGTAAAAATGGCAATTTTGGTCACTGTGACGGTTTATAAAGTGGTTATTCAACATGAGGCACGATCCAATTGACATTTTGAATCATTTTTTGAACAGTCCAAAAAATCAATTTTCTGATGAAAAACGATGACTCCGGAGCTGTCGAAAGTTCCCAAAATGGTCAATATGGATGAAATTTTAACATTTAATCTTTTGACTCTAAATGACTGTTGGATGTGAATTATTTCTTTTTCAACTAAAATAAGTGTGTTTAAAGGCATTTCTGTGCCTGAAATTGGTCAAAATGGAAGCTTTTGAGTAAGCAAAACTCTGTAAAAATGGCAATTTTTGTCACTTTGAGGTTTTAAAAAGTGGTTATTCAACATGAGGCACGATCCAATTGACATTTTGAATCATTTTTGGAACAGTCCAAAAAATCAATTTTCTGATGAAAAACGATGACTCCGGAGCTGTCGAAAGTTCCCAAAATGGTCAATATGGATGAAATTTTAACATTTAATCTTTTGACTCTAAATGACTGTTGGATGTGAATTATGACTTTTTCAACTAAAATAAGTGTGTTTAAAGGCATTTCTGTGCCTGAATTGGTCAAAATTGAAGCTTTTGAGTAAGCAAAACTCTGTAAAAATGGCAATTTTGGTCACTGTGAGGGTTTATAAAGTGGTTATTCAACATGAGGCACGATCCAATTGACATTTTGAAACATTTTTGGAACAGTCCAAAAAGTCAATTTTCTGATGAAAAATGATGACTCCGGAGCTGTCGAAAGTTCCCAAAATGGTCAATATGGATGAAATTTTAACATTTAATCTTTTGACTCTAAATGACTGTTGGATGTGACTTATGACTTTTTCAACTAAAATAAGTGTGTTTAAAGGCATTTCTGTGCCTGACATTGGTCAAAATTGAAGCTTTTGAGTAAGCAAAACTCTGTAAAAATGGCAATTTTGGTCACTGTGAGGGTTTATAAAGTGGTTATTCAACATGAGGCACGATCCAATTGACATTTTGAATCATTTTTGGAACAGTCCAAAAAGTCAATTTTCTGATGAAAAACGATGACTCCGGAGCTGTCGAAAGTTCCCAAAATGGTCAATATGGATGAAATTTTAACATTTAATCTTTTGACTCTAAATGACTGTTGGATGTGAATTATGACTTTTTCAACTAAAATAAGTGTGTTTAAAGGCATTTCTGTGCCTGAAATTGGTCAAAATTGAAGCTTTTGAGTAAGCATAACTCTGTAAAAATGGCAATTTTGGTCACTGTGACGGTTTATAAAGTGGTTATTCAACATGAGGCATGATCCAATTGACATTTTGAATCATTTTTGGAACTTTCCAAAAAATCAATTTTCTGATGAAAAACGATGACTCCGGAGCTGTCGAAAGTTCCCAAAATGGTCAATATGGATGAAATTTTAACATTTAATCTTTTGACTTTAAATGACTGTTGGATGTGAATTATGACTTTTTCAACTAAAATAAGTGTGTTTAAAGGCATTTCTGTGCCTGAATTGGTCAAAATTGAAGCTTTTGAGTAAGCAAAACTCTGTAAAAATGGCAATTTTGGTCACTGTGAGGGTTTATAAAGTGGTTATTCAACATGAGGCACGATCCAATTGACATTTTGAAACATTTTTGGAACAGTCCAAAAAGTCAATTTTCTGATGAAAAATGTTGACTCCGGAGCTGTCGAAAGTTCCCAAAATGGTCAATATGGATGAAATTTTAACATTTAATCTTTTGACTCTAAATGACTGTTGGATGTGAATTATGACTTTTTCAACTAAAATAACTGTGTTTAAAGGCATTTCTGTGCCTGAAATCGGTCAAAATTGAAGCTTTTGAGTAAGCAAAACTCTGTAAAAATTGCAATTTTGGTCACTGTGGGGGTTTATGAAGTGGTTATTCAACATGAGGCACGATCCAATTGACATTTTGAATCATTTTTGGAACAGTCCAAAAAATCAATTTTCGGATGAAAAACGATGACTCCGGAGCTGTCGAAAGTTCCCAAAATGGTCAATATGGATGAAATTTTAACATTTAATCTTTTGACTCTAAATGACTGTTGGATGTGAATTATTTCTTTTCCAACTAAAATAAGTGTGTTTAAAGGCATTTCTGTGCCTGAAATTGGTCAAAATGGAAGCTTTTGAGTAAGCAAAACTCTGTAAAAATGGCAATTTTTGTCACTGTGAGGTTTTTATAAAGTGGTTATTCAACATGAGGCACGATCCAATTGACATTTTGAAACATTTTTGGAACAGTCCAAAAAATCAATTTTCTGATGAAAAACCATGACTCCGGAGCTGTCGAAAGTTCCCAAAATGGTCAATATGGATGAAATTTTAACATTTAATCTTTTGACTCTAAATGACTGTTGGATGTGAATTATGACTTTTTCAACTAAAATAAGTGTGTTTAAAGGCATTTCTGTGCCTGAAATTGGTCAAAATGGAAGCTTTTGAGTAAGCAAAACTCTGTAAAAATGGCAAATTTTGTCACTTTGAGGTTTTAAAAAGTGGTTATTCAACATGAGGCACGATCCAATTGACATTTTGAATCATTTTTGGAACAGTCCAAAAAATCAATTTTCTGATGAAAAACGATGACTCCGGAGCTGTCGAAAGTTCCCAAAATGGTCAATATGGATGAAATTTTAACATTTAATCTTTTGACTCTAAATGACTGTTGGATGTGAATTATTTCTTTTTCAACTAAAATAAGTGTGTTTAAAGGCATTTCTGTGCCTGAAATTGGTCAAAATGGAAGCTTTTGAGTAAGCAAAACTCTGTAAAAATGGCAATTTTTGTCACTTTGAGGTTTTAAAAAGTGGTTATTCAACATGAGGCACGATCCAATTGACATTTTGAATCATTTTTGGAACAGTCCAAAAAATCAATTTTCTGATGAAAAATGATGACTCCGGAGCTGTCGAAAGTTCCCAAAATGGTCAATATGGATGAAATTTTAACATTTAATCTTTTGACTCTAAATGACTGTTGGATGTGACTTATGACTTTTTCAACTAAAATAAGTGTGTTTAAAGGCATTTCTGTGCCTGAAATTGGTCAAAATTGAAGCTTTTGAGTAAGCAAAACTCTGTAAAAATGGCAATTTTGGTCACTGTGAGGGTTTATAAAGTGGTTATTCAACATGAGGCACGATCCAATTGACATTTTGAATCATTTTTGGAACAGTCCAAAAAATCAATTTTCGGATGAAAAACGATGACTCCGGAGCTGTCGAAAGTTCCCAAAATGGTCAATATGGATGAAATTTTAACATTTAATCTTTTGACTCTAAATGACTGTTGGATGTGAATTATGACTTTTTCAACTAAAATAAGTGTGTTTAAAGGCATTTCTGTGCCTGAAATTGGTCAAAATTGAAGCTTTTGAGTAAGCAAAACTCTGTAAAAATGGCAATTTTGGTCACTGTGACGGTTTATAAAGTGGTTATTCAACATGAGGCACGATCCAATTGACATTTTGAATCATTTTTTGAACAGTCTAAAAAATCAATTTTCTGATGAAAAACGATGACTCCGGAGCTGTCGAAAGTTCCCAAAATGGTCAATATGGATGAAATTTTAACATTTAATCTTTTGACTCTAAATGACTGTTGGATGTGAATTTTTTCTTTTTCAACTAAAATAAGTGTGTTTGAAGGCATTTCTGTGCCTGAAATTGGTCAAAATTAAAGCTTTTGAGTAAGCAAAACTCTGTAAAAATGGCAATTTTGGTCACTGTGAGGGTTTATAAAGTGGTTATTCAACATGAGGCACGATCCAATTCACATTTTGAATCATTTTTGGAACTGTCCAAAAAATCAATTTTCGGATGAAAAACGATGACTCCAGAGCTGTCGAAAGTTCCCAAAATGGTCAATATGGATGAAATTTTAACATTTAATCTTTTGACTCTAAATGACTGTTGGATGTGAATTATGACTTTTCCAACTAAAATAAGTGTGTTTAAAGGCATTTCTGTGCCTGAAATTGGTCAAAATGGAAGCTTTTGAGTAAGCAAAACTCTGTAAAAATGGCAATTTTGGTCACTGTGAGGTTTTAAAAAGTGGTTATTCAACATGAGGCACGATCCAATTGACATTTTGAATTGTTTTGGAACAGTCCAAAAAATCAATTTTCTGATGAAAAACGATGACTCCGGAGCTGTCGAAAGTTCCCAAAATGGTCAATATGGATGAAATTTTAACATTTAATCTTTTGACTCTAACTGACTGTTGGATGTGAATTATGACTTTTTCAACTAAAATAAGTGTGTTTGAAGGCATTTCTGTGCCTGAAATTGGTCAAAATTGAAGCTTTTGAGTAAGCAAAACTCTGTAAAAATGGCAATTTTGGTCACTGTGAGGGTTTATAAAGTGGTTATTCAACATGAGGCATGATCCAATTGACATTTTGAATCATTTTTGGAACTTTCCAAAAAATCAATTTTCGGATGAAAAACGATGACTCCAGAGCTGTCCAAAGTTCCCAAAATGGTCAATATGGATGACATTTTAACATTTAATCTTTTGACTCTAAATGACTGTTGGATGTGAAATATTTCTTTTTCAACTAAAATAAGTGTGTTTAAAGGCATTTCTGTGCCTGAAATTGGTCAAAATGGAAGCTTTTGAGTAAGCAAAACTCTGTAAAAATGGCAATTTTGGTCACTGTGGGGGTTTATAAAGTGGTTATTCAACATGAGGCACGATCCAATTGACATTTTGAATCATTTTTTGAACAGTCCAAAAAATAAATTTTCTGATGAAAAACGATGACTCCGGAGCTGTCGAAAGTTCCCAAAATGGTCAATCTGGATGAAATTTTAACATTTAATCTTTTGACTCTAAATGACTGTTGGATGTGAATTATTTCTTTTTCAACTAAAATAAGTGTGTTTAAAGGCATTTCTGTGCCTGAAATTGGTCAAAATTGAAGCTTTTGAGTAAGCAAAACTCTGTAAAAATGGCGATTTTGGTCACTGTGAGGTTTTAAAAAGTGGTTATTCAACATGAGGCACGCCAGCTTCAGGGTTTGCATGCAGTATGTGGCAGACTGGATGACTATAAACTCCCTGAAGCTGAATGGTGAAAAAACCGAGGTGTTGATATTTGGGAAGAACCAGAATCTGTGGTCGAGCGAGTGGTGGCCCTCTTCTCTTGGCATCTGCCCCACTCCCTCCCTATCTGCCAGAAATCTGGGAGTGATATTTGTCACCTCACTCTCTATGTCCCTGCAAGTCAACAGGACCGTTGCTACCTGCTGTGGTGTGATCCGGGTACTCAACAAAATCCGTGGGTACCTTTCCCCCCAGGCGCGTAAACAGGTTGCAGTCGCCCTGGTGGGTTCGAGACTGGATTACTGCAACTCCCTCTATATGGAAGTCAACAAAGGGTTGATCCACCGTTTGCAGACTCTTCAGAACTCTGCAGCACGCTTTGTTTTGAATCTCCCCAAAGCCTCCTCTGCCACCTTAGCCAGGAAGGAGCTTCATTGGCTTCCGGTACAGCACAGAATCGCCTTCAAAATCCTCTGTCTCACCCACAGAGCATTGATGGATGGTCCTGCTAGTGCCATTGGCTCTCTTCTCTCGCGCTATGTCCCCACAAGAAACCTGCGCTCTGCGGGACTCTGTCAACTAGCTGTCCCCCGCATCATATTTGTCAGATGGGGAGCCAGAGCCTTTTCCGTCGTCGCTCCGCAATTGTGGAACTCCCTCCCCATGGAGATAAAAACTCTCCCTTCCATCGACTCTTTCAAAAAGGCTCTAAAAACGTATTTCTTTAAGAAGGCCTACTCATGATTAAATAGGACTAGGTAGGGTCTTAAGTTGCTGTATTTAATCTAGGCGCCTTGACGCCCACTGGGCTAAGTACGCGCGATACAAGAAACTCCTCATTCATTCATTCATCCAATTGACATTTTGAATCATTTTTGGAACAGTCCAAAAAATCAATTTTCTGATGAAAAACGATGACTCCGGAGCTGTCGAAAGTTCCCAAAATGGTCAGTATGGATGAAATTTTAACATTTAATCTTTTGACTCTAAATGACTGTTGGATGTGAATTATGACTTTTTCAACTAAAATAAGTGTGTTTGAAGGCATTTCTGTGCCTGAAATTGGTCAAAATTGAAGCTTTTGATTAAGCAAAACTCTGTAAAAATGGCAATTTTGGTCACTGTGAGGGTTTATAAAGTGGTTATTCAACATGAGGCACGATCCAATTGACATTTTAAATCATTTTTTGAACAGTCCAAAAAATCAATTTTCTGATGAAAAACGATGACTCCGGAGCTGTCGAAAGTTCCCAAAATGGTCAATATGGATGAAATTTTAACATTTAATCTTTTGACTCTAAATGACTGTTGGATGTGAATTATGACTTTTTCAACTAAAATAAGTGTGTTTAAAGGCATTTCTGTGCCTGAAATTGGTCAAAATGGAAGCTTTTGAGTAAGCAAAACTCTGTAAAAATGGCAATTTTGGTCACTGTGAGGGTTTATAAAGTGGTTATTCAACATGAGGCACGATCCAATTGACATTTTGAAACATTTTTGGAACAGTCCAAAAAGTCAATTTTCTGATGAAAAATGATGACTCCGGAGCTGTCGAAAGTTCCCAAAATGGTCAATATGGATGAAATTTTAACATTTAATCTTTTGACTCTAAATGACTGTTGGATGTGAATTATGACTTTTTCAACTAAAATAACTGTGTTTAAAGGCATTTCTGTGCCTGAAATCGGTCAAAATTGAAGCTTTTGAGTAAGCAAAACTCTGTAAAAATTGCAATTTTGGTCACTGTGGGGGTTTATAAAGTGGTTATTCAACATGAGGCACGATCCAATTGACATTTTGAATCATTTTTGGAACAGTCCAAAAAATCAATTTTCGGATGAAAAACGATGACTCCGGAGCTGTCGAAAGTTCCCAAAATGGTCAATATGGATGAAATTTTAACATTTAATCTTTTGACTCTAAATGACTGTTGGATGTGAATTATGACTTTTTCAACTAAAATAAGTGTGTTTAAAGGCATTTCTGTGCCTGAAATTGGTCAAAATTGAAGCTTTTGAGTAAGCAAAACTCTGTAAAAATGGCAATTTTGGTCACTGTGACGGTTTATAAAGTGGTTATTCAACATGAGGCACGATCCAATTGACATTTTGAATCATTTTTTGAACAGTCCAAAAAATCAATTTTCTGATGAAAAACGATGACTCCGGAGCTGTCGAAAGTTCCCAAAATGGTCAATATGGATGAAATTTTAACATTTAATCTTTTGACTCTAAATGACTGTTGGATGTGAATTATTTCTTTTTCAACTAAAATAAGTGTGTTTAAAGGCATTTCTGTGCCTGAAATTGGTCAAAATGGAAGCTTTTGAGTATGCAAAACTCTGTAAAAATGGCAATTTTTGTCACTTTGAGGTTTTAAAAAGTGGTTATTCAACATGAGGCACGATCCAATTGACATTTTGAATCATTTTTGGAACAGTCCAAAAAATCAATTTTCTGATGAAAAACGATGACTCCGGAGCTGTCGAAAGTTCCCAAAATGGTCAATATGGATGAAATTTTAACATTTAATCTTTTGACTCTAAATGACTGTTGGATGTGAATTATGACTTTTTCAACTAAAATAAGTGTGTTTAAAGGCATTTCTGTGCCTGAATTGGTCAAAATTGAAGCTTTTGAGTAAGCAAAACTCTGTAAAAATGGCAATTTTGGTCACTGTGAGGGTTTATAAAGTGGTTATTCAACATGAGGCACGATCCAATTGACATTTTGAAACATTTTTGGAACAGTCCAAAAAATCAATTTTCTGATGAAAAACGATGACTCCGGAGCTGTCGAAAGTTCCTAAAATGGTCAATATGGATGAAATTTTAACATTTAATCTTTTGACTCTAAATGACTGTTGGATGTGAATTATTTCTTTTTTAACTAAAATAAGTGTGTTTGAAGGCATTTCTGTGCCTGAAATTGGTCAAAATTAAAGCTTTTGAGTAAGCAAAACTCTGTAAAAATGGCAATTTTGGTCACTGTGAGGGTTTATAAAGTGGTTATTCAACATGAGGCACGATCCAATTCACATTTTGAATCATTTTTGGAACTGTCCAAAAAATCAATTTTCGGATGAAAAACGATGACTCCAGAGCTGTCGAAAGTTCCCAAAATGGTCAATATGGATGAAATTTTAACATTTAATCTTTTGACTCTAAATGACTGTTGGATGTGAATTATGACTTTTCCAACTAAAATAAGTGTGTTTAAAGGCATTTCTGTGCCTGAAATTGGTCAAAATGGAAGCTTTTGAGTAAGCAAAACTCTGTAAAAATGGCAATTTTGGTCACTGTGAGGTTTTAAAAAGTGGTTATTCAACATGAGGCACGATCCAATTGACATTTTGAATTGTTTTGGAACAGTCCAAAAAATCAATTTTCTGATGAAAAACGATGACTCCGGAGCTGTCGAAAGTTCCCAAAATGGTCAATATGGATGAAATTTTAACATTTAATCTTTTGACTCTAAATGACTGTTGGATGTGAATTATTTCTTTTTCAACTAAAATAAGTGTGTTTAAAGGCATTTCTGTGCCTGAAATTGGTCAAAATGGAAGCTTTTGAGTAAGCAAAACTCTGTAAAAATGGCAATTTTTGTCACTGTGAGGTTTTAAAAAGTGGTTATTCAACATGAGGCACGATCCAATTGACATTTTGAATCATTTTTGGAACAGTCCAAAAAATCAATTTTCTGATGAAAAACGATGACTCCAGAGCTGTCGAAAGTTCCCAAAATGGTCAATATGGATGAAATTTTAACATTTAATCTTTTGACTCTAAATGACTGTTGGATGTGAATTGTGACTTTTTCAACTAAAATACGTGTGTTTTAAGGCATTTCTGTGCCTGAAATTGGTCAAAATTGAAGCTTTTGAGTAAGCAAAACTCTGTAAAAATGGCAATTTTGGTCACTGTGGGCGTTTATAAAGTGGTTATTCAACATGAGGCACGATCCAATTGACATTTTGAATCATTTTTGGAACTGTCCAAAAAATCAATTTTCGGATGAAAAACGATGACTCCGGAGCTGTCGAAAGTTCCCAAAATGGTCAATATGGATGAAATTTTAACATTTAATCTTTTGACTCTAAATGACTGTTGGATGTGAATTATTTCTTTTCCAACTAAAATAAGTGTGTTTAAAGGCATTTCTGTGCCTGAAATTGGTCAAAATGGAAGCTTTTGAGTAAGCAAAACTCTGTAAAAATGGCAATTTTTGTCACTGTGAGGTTTTTATAAAGTGGTTATTCAACATGAGGCACGATCCAATTGACATTTTGAAACATTTTTGGAACAGTCCAAAAAATCAATTTTCTGATGAAAAACCATGACTCCGGAGCTGTCGAAAGTTCCCAAAATGGTCAATATGGATGAAATTTTAACATTTAATCTTTTGACTCTAAATGACTGTTGGATGTGAATTATGACTTTTTCAACTAAAATAAGTGTGTTTAAAGGCATTTCTGTGCCTGAAATTGGTCAAAATGGAAGCTTTTGAGTAAGCAAAACTCTGTAAAAATGGCAATTTTTGTCACTTTGAGGTTTTAAAAAGTGGTTATTCAACATGAGGCACGATCCAATTGACATTTTGAATCATTTTTGGAACAGTCCAAAAAATCAATTTTCTGATGAAAAACGATGACTCCGGAGCTGTCGAAAGTTCCCAAAATGGTCAATATGGATGAAATTTTAACATTTAATCTTTTGACTCTAAATGACTGTTGGATGTGAATTATTTCTTTTTCAACTAAAATAAGTGTGTTTAAAGGCATTTCTGTGCCTGAAATTGGTCAAAATGGAAGCTTTTGAGTAAGCAAAACTCTGTAAAAATGGCAATTTTTGTCACTTTGAGGTTTTAAAAAGTGGTTATTCAACATGAGGCACGATCCAATTGACATTTTGAATCATTTTTGGATCAGTCCAAAAAATCAATTTTCTGATGAAAAATGATGACTCCGGAGCTGTCGAAAGTTCCCAAAATGGTCAATATGGATGAAATTTTAACATTTAATCTTTTGACTCTAAATGACTGTTGGATGTGACTTATGACTTTTTCAACTAAAATAAGTGTGTTTAAAGGCATTTCTGTGCCTGAAATTGGTCAAAATTGAAGCTTTTGAGTAAGCAAAACTCTGTAAAAATGGCAATTTTGGTCACTGTGAGGGTTTATAAAGTGGTTATTCAACATGAGGCACGATCCAATTGACATTTTGAATCATTTTTGGAACAGTCCAAAAAATCAATTTTCGGATGAAAAACGATGACTCCGGAGCTGTCGAAAGTTCCCAAAATGGTCAATATGGATGAAATTTTAACATTTAATCTTTTGACTCTAAATGACTGTTGGATGTGAATTATGACTTTTTCAACTAAAATAAGTGTGTTTAAAGGCATTTCTGTGCCTGAAATTGGTCAAAATTGAAGCTTTTGAGTAAGCAAAACTCTGTAAAAATGGCAATTTTGGTCACTGTGACGGTTTATAAAGTGGTTATTCAACATGAGGCACGATCCAATTGACATTTTGAATCATTTTTTGAACAGTCTAAAAAATCAATTTTCTGATGAAAAACGATGACTCCGGAGCTGTCGAAAGTTCCCAAAATGGTCAATATGGATGAAATTTTAACATTTAATCTTTTGACTCTAAATGACTGTTGGATGTGAATTTTTTCTTTTTCAACTAAAATAAGTGTGTTTGAAGGCATTTCTGTGCCTGAAATTGGTCAAAATTAAAGCTTTTGAGTAAGCAAAACTCTGTAAAAATGGCAATTTTGGTCACTGTGAGGGTTTATAAAGTGGTTATTCAACATGAGGCACGATCCAATTCACATTTTGAATCATTTTTGGAACTGTCCAAAAAATCAATTTTCGGATGAAAAACGATGACTCCAGAGCTGTCGAAAGTTCCCAAAATGGTCAATATGGATGAAATTTTAACATTTAATCTTTTGACTCTAAATGACTGTTGGATGTGAATTATGACTTTTCCAACTAAAATAAGTGTGTTTAAAGGCATTTCTGTGCCTGAAATTGGTCAAAATGGAAGCTTTTGAGTAAGCAAAACTCTGTAAAAATGGCAATTTTGGTCACTGTGAGGTTTTAAAAAGTGGTTATTCAACATGAGGCACGATCCAATTGACATTTTGAATTGTTTTGGAACAGTCCAAAAAATCAATTTTCTGATGAAAAACGATGACTCCGGAGCTGTCGAAAGTTCCCAAAATGGTCAATATGGATGAAATTTTAACATTTAATCTTTTGACTCTAACTGACTGTTGGATGTGAATTATGACTTTTTCAACTAAAATAAGTGTGTTTGAAGGCATTTCTGTGCCTGAAATTGGTCAAAATTGAAGCTTTTGAGTAAGCAAAACTCTGTAAAAATGGCAATTTTGGTCACTGTGAGGGTTTATAAAGTGGTTATTCAACATGAGGCATGATCCAATTGACATTTTGAATCATTTTTGGAACTTTCCAAAAAATCAATTTTCGGATGAAAAACGATGACTCCAGAGCTGTCCAAAGTTCCCAAAATGGTCAATATGGATGACATTTTAACATTTAATCTTTTGACTCTAAATGACTGTTGGATGTGAAATATTTCTTTTTCAACTAAAATAAGTGTGTTTAAAGGCATTTCTGTGCCTGAAATTGGTCAAAATGGAAGCTTTTGAGTAAGCAAAACTCTGTAAAAATGGCAATTTTGGTCACTGTGGGGGTTTATAAAGTGGTTATTCAACATGAGGCACGATCCAATTGACATTTTGAATCATTTTTTGAACAGTCCAAAAAATAAATTTTCCCGGCTGAAAAACGATGACTCCGGAGCTGTCGAAAGTTCCCAAAATGGTCAATCTGGATGAAATTTTAACATTTAATCTTTTGACTCTAAATGACTGTTGGATGTGAATTATTTCTTTTTCAACTAAAATAAGTGTGTTTAAAGGCATTTCTGTGCCTGAAATTGGTCAAAATTGAAGCTTTTGAGTAAGCAAAACTCTGTAAAAATGGCGATTTTGGTCACTGTGAGGTTTTAAAAAGTGGTTATTCAACATGAGGCACGCCAGCTTCAGGGTTTGCATGCAGTATGTGGCAGACTGGATGACTATAAACTCCCTGAAGCTGAATGGTGAAAAAACCGAGGTGTTGATATTTGGGAAGAACCAGAATCCGTGGTCGAGCGAGTGGTGGCCCTCTTCTCTTGGCATCTGCCCCACTCCCTCCCTATCTGCCAGAAATCTGGGAGTGATATTTGTCACCTCACTCTCTATGTCCCTGCAAGTCAACAGGACCGTTGCTACCTGCTGTGGTGTGATCCGGGTACTCAACAAAATCCGTGGGTACCTTTCCCCCCAGGCGCGTAAACAGGTTGCAGTCGCCCTGGTGGGTTCGAGACTGGATTACTGCAACTCCCTCTATATGGAAGTCAACAAAGGGTTGATCCACCGTTTGCAGACTCTTCAGAACTCTGCAGCACGCTTTGTTTTGAATCTCCCCAAAGCCTCCTCTGCCACCTTAGCCAGGAAGGAGCTTCATTGGCTTCCGGTACAGCACAGAATCGCCTTCAAAATCCTCTGTCTCACCCACAGAGCATTGATGGATGGTCCTGCTAGTGCCATTGGCTCTCTTCTCTCGCGCTATGTCCCCACAAGAAACCTGCGCTCTGCGGGACTCTGTCAACTAGCTGTCCCCCGCATCAAATTTGTCAGATGGGGAGCCAGAGCCTTTTCCGTCGTCGCTCCGCAATTGTGGAACTCCCTCCCCATGGAGATAAAAACTCTCCCTTCCATCGACTCTTTCAAAAAGGCTCTAAAAACGTATTTCTTTAAGAAGGCCTACTCATGATTAAATAGGACTAGGTAGGGTCTTAAGTTGCTGTATTTAATCTAGGCGCCTTGACGCCCACTGGGCTAAGTACGCGCGATACAAGAAACTCCTCATTCATTCATTCATCCAATTGACATTTTGAATCATTTTTGGAACAGTCCAAAAAATCAATTTTCTGATGAAAAACGATGACTCCGGAGCTGTCGAAAGTTCCCAAAATGGTCAGTATGGATGAAATTTTAACATTTAATCTTTTGACTCTAAATGACTGTTGGATGTGAATTATGACTTTTTCAACTAAAATAAGTGTGTTTGAAGGCATTTCTGTGCCTGAAATTGGTCAAAATTGAAGCTTTTGATTAAGCAAAACTCTGTAAAAATGGCAATTTTGGTCACTGTGAGGGTTTATAAAGTGGTTATTCAACATGAGGCACGATCCAATTGACATTTTAAATCATTTTTTGAACAGTCCAAAAAATCAATTTTCTGATGAAAAACGATGACTCCGGAGCTGTCGAAAGTTCCCAAAATGGTCAATATGGATGAAATTTTAACATTTAATCTTTTGACTCTAAATGACTGTTGGATGTGAATTATGACTTTTTCAACTAAAATAAGTGTGTTTAAAGGCATTTCTGTGCCTGAAATTGGTCAAAATGGAAGCTTTTGAGTAAGCAAAACTCTGTAAAAATGGCAATTTTGGTCACTGTGAGGGTTTATAAAGTGGTTATTCAACATGAGGCACGATCCAATTGACATTTTGAAACATTTTTGGAACAGTCCAAAAAGTCAATTTTCTGATGAAAAATGATGACTCCGGAGCTGTCGAAAGTTCCCAAAATGGTCAATATGGATGAAATTTTACATTTAATCTTTTGACTCTAAATGACTGTTGGATGTGAATTATGACTTTTTCAACTAAAATAACTGTGTTTAAAGGCATTTCTGTGCCTGAAATCGGTCAAAATTGAAGCTTTTGAGTAAGCAAAACTCTGTAAAAATTGCAATTTTGGTCACTGTGGGGGTTTATAAAGTGGTTATTCAACATGAGGCACGATCCAATTGACATTTTGAATCATTTTTGGAACAGTCCAAAAAATCAATTTTCGGATGAAAAACGATGACTCCGGAGCTGTCGAAAGTTCCCAAAATGGTCAATATGGATGAAATTTTAACATTTAATCTTTTGACTCTAAATGACTGTTGGATGTGAATTATGACTTTTTCAACTAAAATAAGTGTGTTTAAAGGCATTTCTGTGCCTGAAATTGGTCAAAATTGAAGCTTTTGAGTAAGCAAAACTCTGTAAAAATGGCAATTTTGGTCACTGTGACGGTTTATAAAGTGGTTATTCAACATGAGGCACGATCCAATTGACATTTTGAATCATTTTTTGAACAGTCCAAAAAATCAATTTTCTGATGAAAAACGATGACTCCGGAGCTGTCGAAAGTTCCCAAAATGGTCAATATGGATGAAATTTTAACATTTAATCTTTTGACTCTAAATGACTGTTGGATGTGAATTATTTCTTTTTCAACTAAAATAAGTGTGTTTAAAGGCATTTCTGTGCCTGAAATTGGTCAAAATGGAAGCTTTTGAGTATGCAAAACTCTGTAAAAATGGCAATTTTTGTCACTTTGAGGTTTTAAAAAGTGGTTATTCAACATGAGGCACGATCCAATTGACATTTTGAATCATTTTTGGAACAGTCCAAAAAATCAATTTTCTGATGAAAAACGATGACTCCGGAGCTGTCGAAAGTTCCCAAAATGGTCAATATGGATGAAATTTTAACATTTAATCTTTTGACTCTAAATGACTGTTGGATGTGAATTATGACTTTTTCAACTAAAATAAGTGTGTTTAAAGGCATTTCTGTGCCTGAATTGGTCAAAATTGAAGCTTTTGAGTAAGCAAAACTCTGTAAAAATGGCAATTTTGGTCACTGTGAGGGTTTATAAAGTGGTTATTCAACATGAGGCACGATCCAATTGACATTTTGAAACATTTTTGGAACAGTCCAAAAAGTCAATTTTCTGATGAAAAATGATGACTCCGGAGCTGTCGAAAGTTCCCAAAATGGTCAATATGGATGAAATTTTAACATTTAATCTTTTGACTCTAAATGACTGTTGGATGTGACTTATGACTTTTTCAACTAAAATAATTGTGTTTAAAGGCATTTCTGTGCCTGAAATTGGTCAAAATTGAAGCTTTTGAGTAAGCAAAACTCTGTAAAAATGGCAATTTTGGTCACTGTGACGGTTTATAAAGTGGTTATTCAACATGAGGCACGATCCAATTCACATTTTGAATCATTTTTGGAACTGTCCAAAAAATCAATTTTCGGATGAAAAACGATGACTCCAGAGCTGTCGAAAGTTCCCAAAATGGTCAATGTGGATGAAATTTTAACATTTAATCTTTTGACTCTAAATGACTGTTGGATGTGAATTATGACTTTTCCAACTAAAATAAGTGTGTTTAAAGGCATTTCTGTGCCTGAAATTGGTCAAAATGGAAGCTTTTGAGTAAGCAAAACTCTGTAAAAATGGCAATTTTGGTCACTGTGAGGTTTTAAAAAGTGGTTATTCAACATGAGGCACGATCCAATTGACATTTTGAATTGTTTTGGAACAGTCCAAAAAATCAATTTTCTGATGAAAAACGATGACTCCGGAGCTGTCGAAAGTTCCCAAAATGGTCAATATGGATGAAATTTTAACATTTAATCTTTTGACTCTAAATGACTGTTGGATGTGAATTATTTCTTTTTCAACTAAAATAAGTGTGTTTAAAGGCATTTCTGTGCCTGAAATTGGTCAAAATGGAAGCTTTTGAGTAAGCAAAACTCTGTAAAAATGGCAATTTTTGTCACTGTGAGGTTTTAAAAAGTGGTTATTCAACATGAGGCACGATCCAATTGACATTTTGAATCATTTTTGGAACAGTCCAAAAAATCAATTTTCTGATGAAAAACGATGACTCCAGAGCTGTCGAAAGTTCCCAAAATGGTCAATATGGATGAAATTTTAACATTTAATCTTTTGACTCTAAATGACTGTTGGATGTGAATTGTGACTTTTTCAACTAAAATACGTGTGTTTTAAGGCATTTCTGTGCCTGAAATTGGTCAAAATTGAAGCTTTTGAGTAAGCAAAACTCTGTAAAAATGGCAATTTTGGTCACTGTGGGCGTTTATAAAGTGGTTATTCAACATGAGGCACGATCCAATTGACATTTTGAATCATTTTTGGAACTGTCCAAAAAATCAATTTTCGGATGAAAAACGATGACTCCGGAGCTGTCGAAAGTTCCCAAAATGGTCAATATGGATGAAATTTTAACATTTAATCTTTTGACTCTAAATGACTGTTGGATGTGAATTATTTCTTTTTCAACTAAAATAAGTGTGTTTAAAGGCATTTCTGTGCCTGAAATTGGTCAAAATGGAAGCTTTTGAGTAAGCAAAACTCTGTAAAAATGGCAATTTTTGTCACTGTGAGGTTTTTATAAAGTGGTTATTCAACATGAGGCACGATCCAATTGACATTTTGATACATTTTTGGAACAGTCCAAAAAGTCAATTTTCTGATGAAAAACGATGACTCCGGAGCTGTCGAAAGTTCCCAAAATGGTCAATATGGATGAAATTTTAACATTTAATCTTTTGACTCTAAATGACTATTGGATGTGAATTATGACTTTTTCAACTAAAATAAGTGTGTTTAAAGGCATTTCTGTGCCTGAAATTGGTCAAAATTGAAGCTTTTGAGTAAGCATAACTCTGTAAAAATGGCAATTTTGGTCACTGTGAGGGTTTATAAAGCGGTTATTCAACATGAGGCACGTTCCAATTGACATTTTGAATCATTTTTTGAACAGTCCAAAAAATTAATTTTCGGATGAAAAACGATGACTCCGGAGCTGTCGAAAGTTCCCAAAATGGTCAATATGGATGAAATTTTAACATTTAATCTTTTGACTCTAAGTGACTGTTGGATGTGAATTATGACTTTTTCAACTAAAATAAGTGTGTTTAAAGGCATTTCTGTGCCTGAAATTGGTCAAAATTGAAGCTTTTGAGTAAGCATAACTCTGTAAAAATGGCAATTTTGGTCACTGTGAGGGTTTATAAAGTGGTTATTCAACATGAGGCATGATCCAATTGACATTTTGAATCATTTTTGGAACTTTCCAAAAAATCAATTTTCGGATGAAAAACGATGACTCCGGAGCTGTCGAAAGTTCCCAAAATGGTCAATATGGATGAAATTTTAACATTTAAGCTTTTGACTCTAAATGACTGTTGGATGTGAAATATTTCTTTTTCAACTAAAATAAGTGTGTTTGAAGGCATTTCTGTGCCTGAAATTGGTCAAAATTAAAGCTTTTGAGTAAGCAAAACTCTGTAAAAATGGCAATTTTGGTCACTGTGAGGGTTTATAAAGTGGTTATTCAACATGAGGCACGATCCAATTCACATTTTGAATCATTTTTGGAACTGTTCAAAAAATCAATTTTCGGATGAAAAACGATGACTCCAGAGCTGTCGAAAGTTCCCAAAATGGTCAATATGGATGAAATTTTAACATTTAATCTTTTGACTCTAAATGACTGTTGGATGTGAAATATGACTTTTCCAACTAAAATAAGTGTGTTTAAAGGCATTTCTGTGCCTGAAATTGGTCAAAATGGAAGCTTTTGAGTAAGCAAGACTCTGTAAAAATGGCAATTTTGGTCACTGTGAGGTTTTAAAAAGTGGTTATTCAACATGAGGCACGATCCAATTGACATTTTGAATTGTTTTGGAACAGTCCAAAAAATCAATTTTCTGATGAAAAACGATGACTCCGGAGCTGTCGAAAGTTCCCAAAATGGTCAATATGGATGAAATTTTAACATTTAATCTTTTGACTCTAAATGACTGTTGGATGTGAATTATGACTTTTTCAACTAAAATAAGTGTGTTTGAAGGCATTTCTGTGCCTGAAATTGGTCAAAATTGAAGCTTTTGAGTAAGCAAAACTCTGTAAAAATGGCAATTTTGGTCACTGTGAGGGTTTATAAAGTGGTTATTCAACATGAGGCATGATCCAATTGACATTTTGAATCATTTTTTGAACAGTCCAAAAAATAAATTTTCTGATGAAAAACGATGACTCCGGAGCTGTCGAAAGTTCCCAAAATGGTCAATCTGGATGAAATTTTAACATTTAATCTTTTGACTCTAAATGACTGTTGGATGTGAATTATTTCTTTTTCAACTAAAATAAGTGTGTTTAAAGGCATTTCTGTGCCTGAAATTGGTCAAAATTGAAGCTTTTGAGTAAGCAAAACTCTGTAAAAATGGCGATTTTGGTCACTGTGAGGTTTTAAAAAGTGGTTATTCAACATGAGGCACGATCCAATTGACATTTTGAATCATTTTTGGAACAGTCCAAAAAATCAATTTTCTGATGAAAAACGATGACTCCGGAGCTGTCGAAAGTTCCCAAAATGGTCAGTATGGATGAAATTTTAACATTTAATCTTTTGACTCTAAATGACTGTTGGATGTGAATTATGACTTTTTCAACTAAAATAAGTGTGTTTGAAGGCATTTCTGTGCCTGAAATTGGTCAAAATTGAAGCTTTTGATTAAGCAAAACTCTGTAAAAATGGCAATTTTGGTCACTGTGAGGGTTTATAAAGTGGTTATTCAACATGAGGCACGATCCAATTGACATTTTAAATCATTTTTTGAACAGTCCAAAAAATCAATTTTCTGATGAAAAACGATGACTCCGGAGCTGTCGAAAGTTCCCAAAATGGTCAATATGGATGAAATTTTAACATTTAATCTTTTGACTCTAAATGACTGTTGGATGTGAATTATTTCTTTTTCAACTAAAATAAGTGTGTTTAAAGGCATTTCTGTGCCTGAAATTGGTCAAAATGGAAGCTTTTGAGTAAGCAAAACTCTGTAAAAATGGCAATTTTGGTCACTGTGAGGGTTTATAAAGTGGTTATTCAACATGAGGCACGATCCAATTGACATTTTGAAACATTTTTGGAACAGTCCAAAAAGTCAATTTTCTGATGAAAAATGATGACTCCGGAGCTGTCGAAAGTTCCCAAAATGGTCAATATGGATGAAATTTTAACATTTAATCTTTTGACTCTAAATGACTGTTGGATGTGAATTATTTCTTTTTCAACTAAAATAAGTGTGTTTAAAGGCATTTCTGTGCCTGAAATTGGTCAAAATGGAAGCTTTTGAGTAAGCAAAACTCTGTAAAAATGGCAATTTTGGTCACTGTGAGGGTTTATAAAGTGGTTATTCAACATGAGGCACGATCCAATTGACATTTTGAAACATTTTTGGAACAGTCCAAAAAGTCAATTTTCTGATGAAAAATGATGACTCCGGAGCTGTCGAAAGTTCCCAAAATGGTCAATATGGATGAAATTTTAACATTTAATCTTTTGACTCTAAATGACTGTTGGATGTGAATTATGACTTTTTCAACTAAAATAACTGTGTTTAAAGGCATTTCTGTGCCTGAAATCGGTCAAAATTGAAGCTTTTGAGTAAGCAAAACTCTGTAAAAATTGCAATTTTGGTCACTGTGGGGGTTTATAAAGTGGTTATTCAACATGAGGCACGATCCAATTGACATTTTGAATCATTTTTGGAACAGTCCAAAAAATCAATTTTCGGATGAAAAACGATGACTCCGGAGCTGTCGAAAGTTCCCAAAATGGTCAATATGGATGAAATTTTAACATTTAATCTTTTGACTCTAAATGACTGTTGGATGTGAATTATGACTTTTTCAACTAAAATAAGTGTGTTTAAAGGCATTTCTGTGCCTGAAATTGGTCAAAATTGAAGCTTTTGAGTAAGCAAAACTCTGTAAAAATGGCAATTTTGGTCACTGTGACGGTTTATAAAGTGGTTATTCAACATGAGGCACGATCCAATTGACATTTTGAATCATTTTTTGAACAGTCCAAAAAATCAATTTTCTGATGAAAAACGATGACTCCGGAGCTGTCGAAAGTTCCCAAAATGGTCAATATGGATGAAATTTTAACATTTAATCTTTTGACTCTAAATGACTGTTGGATGTGAATTATTTCTTTTTCAACTAAAATAAGTGTGTTTAAAGGCATTTCTGTGCCTGAAATTGGTCAAAATGGAAGCTTTTGAGTATGCAAAACTCTGTAAAAATGGCAATTTTTGTCACTTTGAGGTTTTAAAAAGTGGTTATTCAACATGAGGCACGATCCAATTGACATTTTGAATCATTTTTGGAACAGTCCAAAAAATCAATTTTCTGATGAAAAACGATGACTCCGGAGCTGTCGAAAGTTCCCAAAATGGTCAATATGGATGAAATTTTAACATTTAATCTTTTGACTCTAAATGACTGTTGGATGTGAATTATGACTTTTTCAACTAAAATAAGTGTGTTTAAAGGCATTTCTGTGCCTGAATTGGTCAAAATTGAAGCTTTTGAGTAAGCAAAACTCTGTAAAAATGGCAATTTTGGTCACTGTGAGGGTTTATAAAGTGGTTATTCAACATGAGGCACGATCCAATTGACATTTTGAAACATTTTTGGAACAGTCCAAAAAGTCAATTTTCTGATGAAAAATGATGACTCCGGAGCTGTCGAAAGTTCCCAAAATGGTCAATATGGATGAAATTTTAACATTTAATCTTTTGACTCTAAATGACTGTTGGATGTGACTTATGACTTTTTCAACTAAAATAATTGTGTTTAAAGGCATTTCTGTGCCTGAAATTGGTCAAAATTGAAGCTTTTGAGTAAGCAAAACTCTGTAAAAATGGCAATTTTGGTCACTGTGAGGTTTTAAAAAGTGGTTATTCAACATGAGGCACGATCCAATTGACATTTTGAATTGTTTTGGAACAGTCCAAAAAAATCAATTTTCTGATGAAAAACGATGACTCCGGAGCTGTCGAAAGTTCCCAAAATGGTCAATATGGATGAAATTTTAACATTTAATCTTTTGACTCTAAATGACTGTTGGATGTGAATTATGACTTTTTCAACTAAAATAAGTGTGTTTGAAGGCATTTCTGTGCCTGAAATTGGTCAAAATTGAAGCTTTTGAGTAAGCAAAACTCTGTAAAAATGGCAATTTTGGTCACTGTGAGGGTTTATAAAGTGGTTATTCAACATGAGGCATGATCCAATTGACATTTTGAATCATTTTTGGAACTTTCCAAAAAATCAATTTTCGGATGAAAAACGATGACTCCAGAGCTGTCCAAAGTTCCCAAAATGGTCAATATGGATGGAATTTTAACATTTAATCTTTTGACTCTAAATGACTGTTGGATGTGAAATATTTCTTTTTCAACTAAAATAAGTGTGTTTAAAGGCATTTCTGTGCCTGAAATTGGTCAAAATGGAAGCTTTTGAGTAAGCAAAACTCTGTAAAAATGGCAATTTTTGTCACTGTGAGGTTTTTATAAAGTGGTTATTCAACATGAGGCACGATCCAATTGACATTTTGAAACATTTTTGGAACAGTCCAAAAAGTCAATTTTCTGATGAAAAACGATGACTCCGGAGCTGTCGAAAGTTCCCAAAATGGTCAATATGGATGAAATTTTAACATTTAATCTTTTGACTCTAAATGACTGTTGGATGTGAATTATGACTTTTTCAACTAAAATAACTGTGTTTAAAGGCATTTCTGTGCCTAATATCGGTCAAAATTGAAGCTTTTGAGTAAGCAAAACTCTGTAAAAATGGCAATTTTGGTCACTGTGGGGGTTTATAAAGTGGTTATTCAACATGAGGCACGATCCAATTGACATTTTGAATCATTTTTTGAACAGTCCAAAAAATAAATTTTCTGATGAAAAACGATGACTCCGGAGCTGTCGAAAGTTCCCAAAATGGTCAATCTGGATGAAATTTTAACATTTAATCTTTTGACTCTAAATGACTGTTGGATGTGAATTATTTCTTTTTCAACTAAAATAAGTGTGTTTAAAGGCATTTCTGTGCCTGAAATTGGTCAAAATGGAAGCTTTTGAGTAAGCAAAACTCTGTAAAAATGGCGATTTTGGTCACTGTGAGGGTTTATAAAGTGGTTATTCAACATGAGGCACGATCCAATTGACATTTTGAAACATTTTTGGAACAGTCCAAAAAGTCAATTTTCTGATGAAAAATGATGACTCCGGAGCTGTCGAAAGTTCCCAAAATGGTCAGTATGGATGAAATTTTAACATTTAATCTTTTGACTCTAAATGACTGTTGGATGTGAATTATTTCTTTTTCAACTAAAATAAGTGTGTTTAAAGGCATTTCTGTGCCTGAAATTGGTCAAAATGGAAGCTTTTGAGTAAGCAAAACTCTGTAAAAATGGCAATTTTGGTCACTGTGAGGGTTTATAAAGTGGTTATTCAACATGAGGCACGTTCCAATTGACATTTTGAATCATTTTTTGAACAGTCCAAAAAATTAATTTTCGGATGAAAAACGATGACTCCGGAGCTGTCGAAAGTTCCCAAAATGGTCAATATGGATGAAATTTTAACATTTAATCTTTTGACTCTAAGTGACTGTTGGATGTGAATTATGACTTTTTCAACTAAAATAAGTGTGTTTAAAGGCATTTCTGTGCCTGAAATTGGTCAAAATTGAAGCTTTTGAGTAAGCATAACTCTGTAAAAATGGCAATTTTGGTCACTGTGAGGGTTTATAAAGTGGTTATTCAACATGAGGCATGATCCAATTGACATTTTGAATCATTTTTGGAACTTTCCAAAAAATCAATTTTCGGATGAAAAACGATGACTCCGGAGCTGTCGAAAGTTCCCAAAATGGTCAATATGGATGAAATTTTAACATTTAAGCTTTTGACTCTAAATGACTGTTGGATGTGAAATATTTCTTTTTCAACTAAAATAAGTGTGTTTGAAGGCATTTCTGTGCCTGAAATTGGTCAAAATTAAAGCTTTTGAGTAAGCAAAACTCTGTAAAAATGGCAATTTTGGTCACTGTGAGGGTTTATAAAGTGGTTATTCAACATGAGGCACGATCCAATTCACATTTTGAATCATTTTTGGAACTGTTCAAAAAATCAATTTTCGGATGAAAAACGATGACTCCAGAGCTGTCGAAAGTTCCCAAAATGGTCAATATGGATGAAATTTTAACATTTAATCTTTTGACTCTAAATGACTGTTGGATGTGAATTATGACTTTTCCAACTAAAATAAGTGTGTTTAAAGGCATTTCTGTGCCTGAAATTGGTCAAAATGGAAGCTTTTGAGTAAGCAAAACTCTGTAAAAATGGCAATTTTGGTCACTGTGAGGTTTTAAAAAGTGGTTATTCAACATGAGGCACGATCCAATTGACATTTTGAATTGTTTTGGAACAGTCCAAAAAATCAATTTTCTGATGAAAAACGATGACTCCGGAGCTGTCGAAAGTTCCCAAAATGGTCAATATGGATGAAATTTTAACATTTAATCTTTTGACTCTAAATGACTGTTGGATGTGAATTATGACTTTTTCAACTAAAATAAGTGTGTTTGAAGGCATTTCTGTGCCTGAAATTGGTCAAAATTGAAGCTTTTGAGTAAGCAAAACTCTGTAAAAATGGCAATTTTGGTCACTGTGAGGGTTTATAAAGTGGTTATTCAACATGAGGCATGATCCAATTGACATTTTGAATCATTTTTTGAACAGTCCAAAAAATAAATTTTCTGATGAAAAACGATGACTCCGGAGCTGTCGAAAGTTCCCAAAATGGTCAATCTGGATGAAATTTTAACATTTAATCTTTTGACTCTAAATGACTGTTGGATGTGAATTATTTCTTTTTCAACTAAAATAAGTGTGTTTAAAGGCATTTCTGTGCCTGAAATTGGTCAAAATTGAAGCTTTTGAGTAAGCAAAACTCTGTAAAAATGGCGATTTTGGTCACTGTGAGGTTTTAAAAAGTGGTTATTCAACATGAGGCACGATCCAATTGACATTTTGAATCATTTTTGGAACAGTCCAAAAAATCAATTTTCTGATGAAAAACGATGACTCCGGAGCTGTCGAAAGTTCCCAAAATGGTCAGTATGGATGAAATTTTAACATTTAATCTTTTGACTCTAAATGACTGTTGGATGTGAATTATGACTTTTTCAACTAAAATAAGTGTGTTTGAAGGCATTTCTGTGCCTGAAATTGGTCAAAATTGAAGCTTTTGATTAAGCAAAACTCTGTAAAAATGGCAATTTTGGTCACTGTGAGGGTTTATAAAGTGGTTATTCAACATGAGGCACGATCCAATTGACATTTTAAATCATTTTTTGAACAGTCCAAAAAATCAATTTTCTGATGAAAAACGATGACTCCGGAGCTGTCGAAAGTTCCCAAAATGGTCAATATGGATGAAATTTTAACATTTAATCTTTTGACTCTAAATGACTGTTGGATGTGAATTATTTCTTTTTCAACTAAAATAAGTGTGTTTAAAGGCATTTCTGTGCCTGAAATTGGTCAAAATGGAAGCTTTTGAGTAAGCAAAACTCTGTAAAAATGGCAATTTTGGTCACTGTGAGGGTTTATAAAGTGGTTATTCAACATGAGGCACGATCCAATTGACATTTTGAAACATTTTTGGAACAGTCCAAAAAGTCAATTTTCTGATGAAAAATGATGACTCCGGAGCTGTCGAAAGTTCCCAAAATGGTCAATATGGATGAAATTTTAACATTTAATCTTTTGACTCTAAATGACTGTTGGATGTGAATTATGACTTTTTCAACTAAAATAACTGTGTTTAAAGGCATTTCTGTGCCTGAAATCGGTCAAAATTGAAGCTTTTGAGTAAGCAAAACTCTGTAAAAATTGCAATTTTGGTCACTGTGGGGGTTTATAAAGTGGTTATTCAACATGAGGCACGATCCAATTGACATTTTGAATCATTTTTGGAACAGTCCAAAAAATCAATTTTCGGATGAAAAACGATGACTCCGGAGCTGTCGAAAGTTCCCAAAATGGTCAATATGGATGAAATTTTAACATTTAATCTTTTGACTCTAAATGACTGTTGGATGTGAATTATGACTTTTTCAACTAAAATAAGTGTGTTTAAAGGCATTTCTGTGCCTGAAATTGGTCAAAATTGAAGCTTTTGAGTAAGCAAAACTCTGTAAAAATGGCAATTTTGGTCACTGTGACGGTTTATAAAGTGGTTATTCAACATGAGGCACGATCCAATTGACATTTTGAATCATTTTTGGAACAGTCCAAAAAATCAATTTTCTGATGAAAAACGATGACTCCGGAGCTGTCGAAAGTTCCCAAAATGGTCAATATGGATGAAATTTTAACATTTAATCTTTTGACTCTAAATGACTGTTGGATGTGAATTATGACTTTTTCAACTAAAATAAGTGTGTTTAAAGGCATTTCTGTGCCTGAATTGGTCAAAATTGAAGCTTTTGAGTAAGCAAAACTCTGTAAAAATGGCAATTTTGGTCACTGTGAGGGTTTATAAAGTGGTTATTCAACATGAGGCACGATCCAATTGACATTTTGAAACATTTTTGGAACAGTCCAAAAAGTCAATTTTCTGATGAAAAATGATGACTCCGGAGCTGTCGAAAGTTCCCAAAATGGTCAATATGGATGAAATTTTAACATTTAATCTTTTGACTCTAAATGACTGTTGGATGTGACTTATGACTTTTTCAACTAAAATAATTGTGTTTAAAGGCATTTCTGTGCCTGAAATTGGTCAAAATTGAAGCTTTTGAGTAAGCAAAACTCTGTAAAAATGGCAATTTTGGTCACTGTGAGGTTTTAAAAAGTGGTTATTCAACATGAGGCACGATCCAATTGACATTTTGAATTGTTTTGGAACAGTCCAAAAAATCAATTTTCTGATGAAAAACGATGACTCCGGAGCTGTCGAAAGTTCCCAAAATGGTCAATATGGATGAAATTTTAACATTTAATCTTTTGACTCTAAATGACTGTTGGATGTGAATTATGACTTTTTCAACTAAAATAAGTGTGTTTGAAGGCATTTCTGTGCCTGAAATTGGTCAAAATTGAAGCTTTTGAGTAAGCAAAACTCTGTAAAAATGGCAATTTTGGTCACTGTGAGGGTTTATAAAGTGGTTATTCAACATGAGGCATGATCCAATTGACATTTTGAATCATTTTTGGAACTTTCCAAAAAATCAATTTTCGGATGAAAAACGATGACTCCAGAGCTGTCCAAAGTTCCCAAAATGGTCAATATGGATGGAATTTTAACATTTAATCTTTTGACTCTAAATGACTGTTGGATGTGAAATATTTCTTTTTCAACTAAAATAAGTGTGTTTAAAGGCATTTCTGTGCCTGAAATTGGTCAAAATGGAAGCTTTTGAGTAAGCAAAACTCTGTAAAAATGGCAATTTTTGTCACTGTGAGGTTTTTATAAAGTGGTTATTCAACATGAGGCACGATCCAATTGACATTTTGAAACATTTTTGGAACAGTCCAAAAAGTCAATTTTCTGATGAAAAACGATGACTCCGGAGCTGTCGAAAGTTCCCAAAATGGTCAATATGGATGAAATTTTAACATTTAATCTTTTGACTCTAAATGACTGTTGGATGTGAATTATGACTTTTTCAACTAAAATAACTGTGTTTAAAGGCATTTCTGTGCCTAATATCGGTCAAAATTGAAGCTTTTGAGTAAGCAAAACTCTGTAAAAATGGCAATTTTGGTCACTGTGGGGGTTTATAAAGTGGTTATTCAACATGAGGCACGATCCAATTGACATTTTGAATCATTTTTTGAACAGTCCAAAAAATAAATTTTCTGATGAAAAACGATGACTCCGGAGCTGTCGAAAGTTCCCAAAATGGTCAATCTGGATGAAATTTTAACATTTAATCTTTTGACTCTAAATGACTGTTGGATGTGAATTATTTCTTTTTCAACTAAAATAAGTGTGTTTAAAGGCATTTCTGTGCCTGAAATTGGTCAAAATGGAAGCTTTTGAGTAAGCAAAACTCTGTAAAAATGGCGATTTTGGTCACTGTGAGGGTTTATAAAGTGGTTATTCAACATGAGGCACGATCCAATTGACATTTTGAAACATTTTTGGAACAGTCCAAAAAGTCAATTTTCTGATGAAAAATGATGACTCCGGAGCTGTCGAAAGTTCCCAAAATGGTCAGTATGGATGAAATTTTAACATTTAATCTTTTGACTCTAAATGACTGTTGGATGTGAATTATTTCTTTTTCAACTAAAATAAGTGTGTTTAAAGGCATTTCTGTGCCTGAAATTGGTCAAAATGGAAGCTTTTGAGTAAGCAAAACTCTGTAAAAATGGCAATTTTGGTCACTGTGAGGGTTTATAAAGTGGTTATTCAACATGAGGCACGATCCAATTGACATTTTGAAACATTTTTGGAACAGTCCAAAAAGTCAATTTTCTGATGAAAAACGATGACTCCGGAGCTGTCGAAAGTTCCCAAAATGGTCAATATGGATGAAATTTTAACATTTAATCTTTTGACTCTAAATGACTGTTGGATGTGAATTATGACTTTTTCAACTAAAATAACTGTGTTTAAAGGCATTTCTGTGCCTGAATTGGTCAAAATTGAAGCTTTTGAGTAAGCAAAACTCTGTAAAAATGGCAATTTTGGTCACTGTGAGGGTTTATAAAGTGGTTATTCAACATGAGGCACGATCCAATTGACATTTTGAAACATTTTTGGAACAGTCCAAAAAGTCAATTTTCTGATGAAAAATGATGACTCCGGAGCTGTCGAAAGTTCCCAAAATGGTCAATATGGATGAAATTTTAACATTTAATCTTTTGACTCTAAATGACTGTTGGATGTGACTTATGACTTTTTCAACTAAAATAATTGTGTTTAAAGGCATTTCTGTGCCTGAAATTGGTCAAAATTGAAGCTTTTGAGTAAGCAAAACTCTGTAAAAATGGCAATTTTGGTCACTGTGACGGTTTATAAAGTGGTTATTCAACATGAGGCACAATCCAATTGACATTTTGAATCATTTTTTGAACAGTCCAAAAAATCAATTTTCTGATGAAAAACGATGACTCCGGAGCTGTCGAAAGTTCCTAAAATGGTCAATATGGATGACATTTTAACATTTAATCTTTTGACTCTAAATGACTGTTGGATGTGAATTATTTCTTTTTCAACTAAAATAAGTGTGTTTGAAGGCATTTCTGTGCCTGAAATTGGTCAAAATTAAAGCTTTTGAGTAAGCAAAACTCTGTAAAAATGGCAATTTTGGTCACTGTGACGGTTTATAAAGTGGTTATTCAACATGAGGCACAATCCAATTGACATTTTGAATCATTTTTTGAACAGTCCAAAAAGTCAATTTTCTGATGAAAAACGATGACTCCGGAGCTGTCGAAAGTTCCCAAAATGGTCAATATGGATGAAATTTTAACATTTAATCTTTTGACTCTAAATGACTGTTGGATGTGAATTATGACTTTTTCAACTAAAATAACTGTGTTTAAAGGCATTTCTGTGCCTAATATCGGTCAAAATTGAAGCTTTTGAGTAAGCAAAACTCTGTAAAAATGGCAATTTTGGTCACTGTGGGGGTTTATAAAGTGGTTATTCAACATGAGGCACGATCCAATTGACATTTTGAATCATTTTTTGAACAGTCCAAAAAATAAATTTTCTGATGAAAAACGATGACTCCGGAGCTGTCGAAAGTTCCCAAAATGGTCAATATGGATGAAATTTTAACATTTAATCTTTTGACTCTAAATGACTGTTGGATGTGAATTATTTCTTTTTCAACTAAAATAAGTGTGTTTAAAGGCATTTCTGTGCCTGAAATTGGTCAAAATGGAAGCTTTTGAGTAAGCAAAACTCTGTAAAAATGGCAATTTTGGTCACTGTGAGGGTTTATAAAGTGGTTATTCAACATGAGGCACGATCCAATTGACATTTTGAAACATTTTTGGAACAGTCCAAAAAGTCAATTTTCTGATGAAAAATGATGACTCCGGAGCTGTCGAAAGTTCCCAAAATGGTCAATATGGATGAAATTTTAACATTTAATCTTTTGACTCTAAATGACTGTTGGATGTGAATTATTTCTTTTTCAACTAAAATAAGTGTGTTTAAAGGCATTTCTGTGCCTGAAATTGGTCAAAATGGAAGCTTTTGAGTAAGCAAAACTCTGTAAAAATGGCAATTTTGGTCACTGTGAGGGTTTATAAAGTGGTTATTCAACATGAGGCACGATCCAATTGACATTTTGAAACATTTTTGGAACAGTCCAAAAAGTCAATTTTCTGATGAAAAATGATGACTCCGGAGCTGTCGAAAGTTCCCAAAATGGTCAATATGGATGAAATTTTAACATTTAATCTTTTGACTCTAAATGACTGTTGGATGTGAATTATGACTTTTTCAACTAAAATAACTGTGTTTAAAGGCATTTCTGTGCCTGAAATCGGTCAAAATTGAAGCTTTTGAGTAAGCAAAACTCTGTAAAAATGGCAATTTTGGTCACTGTGAGGGTTTATAAAGTGGTTATTCAACATGAGGCACGATCCAATTCACATTTTGAATCATTTTTGGAACTGTTCAAAAAATCAATTTTCGGATGAAAAACGATGACTCCAGAGCTGTCGAAAGTTCCCAAAATGGTCAATATGGATGAAATTTTAACATTTAATCTTTTGACTCTAAATGACTGTTGGATGTGAATTATGACTTTTCCAACTAAAATAAGTGTGTTTAAAGGCATTTCTGTGCCTGAAATTGGTCAAAATGGAAGCTTTTGAGTAAGCAAAACTCTGTAAAAATGGCAATTTTGGTCACTGTGAGGTTTTAAAAAGTGGTTATTCAACATGAGGCACGATCCAATTGACATTTTGAATTGTTTTGGAACAGTCCAAAAAATCAATTTTCTGATGAAAAACGATGACTCCGGAGCTGTCGAAAGTTCCCAAAATGGTCAATATGGATGAAATTTTAACATTTAATCTTTTGACTCTAAATGACTGTTGGATGTGAATTATGACTTTTTCAACTAAAATAAGTGTGTTTGAAGGCATTTCTGTGCCTGAAATTGGTCAAAATTGAAGCTTTTGAGTAAGCAAAACTCTGTAAAAATGGCAATTTTGGTCACTGTGAGGGTTTATAAAGTGGTTATTCAACATGAGGCATGATCCAATTGACATTTTGAATCATTTTTGGAACTTTCCAAAAAATCAATTTTCGGATGAAAAACGATGACTCCAGAGCTGTCCAAAGTTCCCAAAATGGTCAATATGGATGAAATTTTAACATTTAATCTTTTGACTCTAAATGACTGTTGGATGTGAAATATTTCTTTTTCAACTAAAATAAGTGTGTTTAAAGGCATTTCTGTGCCTGAAATTGGTCAAAATGGAAGCTTTTGAGTAAGCAAAACTCTGTAAAAATGGCAATTTTTGTCACTGTGAGGTTTTTATAAAGTGGTTATTCAACATGAGGCACGATCCAATTGACATTTTGAAACATTTTTGGAACAGTCCAAAAAGTCAATTTTCTGATGAAAAACGATGACTCCGGAGCTGTCGAAAGTTCCCAAAATGGTCAATATGGATGAAATTTTAACATTTAATCTTTTGACTCTAAATGACTGTTGGATGTGAATTATTTCTTTTTCAACTAAAATAAGTGTGTTTAAAGGCATTTCTGTGCCTGAAATTGGTCAAAATTGAAGCTTTTGAGTAAGCAAAACTCTGTAAAAATGGCGATTTTGGTCACTGTGAGGTTTTAAAAAGTGGTTATTCAACATGAGGCACGATCCAATTGACATTTTGAATCATTTTTGGAACAGTGCAAAAAATCAATTTTCTGATGAAAAACGATGACTCCGGAGCTGTCGAAAGTTCCCAAAATGGTCAGTATGGATGAAATTTTAACATTTAATCTTTTGACTCTAAATGACTGTTGGATGTGAATTATGACTTTTTCAACTAAAATAAGTGTGTTTGAAGGCATTTCTGTGCCTGAAATTGGTCAAAATTGAAGCTTTTGATTAAGCAAAACTCTGTAAAAATGGCAATTTTGGTCACTGTGAGGGTTTATAAAGTGGTTATTCAACATGAGGCACGATCCAATTGACATTTTAAATCATTTTTTGAACAGTCCAAAAAATCAATTTTCTGATGAAAAACGATGACTCCGGAGCTGTCGAAAGTTCCCAAAATGGTCAATATGGATGAAATTTTAACATTTAATCTTTTGACTCTAAATGACTGTTGGATGTGAATTATTTCTTTTTCAACTAAAATAAGTGTGTTTAAAGGCATTTCTGTGCCTGAAATTGGTCAAAATGGAAGCTTTTGAGTAAGCAAAACTCTGTAAAAATGGCAATTTTGGTCACTGTGACGGTTTATAAAGTGGTTATTCAACATGAGGCACGATCCAATTGACATTTTGAATCATTTTTTGAACAGTCCAAAAAATCAATTTTCTGATGAAAAACGATGACTCCGGAGCTGTCGAAAGTTCCCAAAATTGTCAATATGGATGAAATTTTAACATTTAATCTTTTGACTCTAAATGACTGTTGGATGTGAATTATTTCTTTTTCAACTAAAATAAGTGTGTTTAAAGGCATTTCTGTGCCTGAAATTGGTCAAAATGGAAGCTTTTGAGTATGCAAAACTCTGTAAAAATGGCAATTTTTGTCACTTTGAGGTTTTGAAAAGTGGTTATTCAACATGAGGCACGATCCAATTGACATTTTGAATCATTTTTGGAACAGTCCAAAAAATCAATTTTCTGATGAAAAACGATGACTCCGGAGCTGTCGAAAGTTCCCAAAATGGTCAATATGGATGAAATTTTAACATTTAATCTTTTGACTCTAAATGACTGTTGGATGTGAATTATGACTTTTTCAACTAAAATAAGTGTGTTTAAAGGCATTTCTGTGCCTGAATTGGTCAAAATTGAAGCTTTTGAGTAAGCAAAACTCTGTAAAAATGGCAATTTTGGTCACTGTGAGGGTTTATAAAGTGGTTATTCAACATGAGGCACGATCCAATTGACATTTTGAAACATTTTTGGAACAGTCCAAAAAGTCAATTTTCTGATGAAAAATGATGACTCCGGAGCTGTCGAAAGTTCCCAAAATGGTCAATATGGATGAAATTTTAACATTTAATCTTTTGACTCTAAATGACTGTTGGATGTGACTTATGACTTTTTCAACTAAAATAATTGTGTTTAAAGGCATTTCTGTGCCTGAAATTGGTCAAAATTGAAGCTTTTGAGTAAGCAAAACTCTGTAAAAATGGCAATTTTGGTCACTGTGACGGTTTATAAAGTGGTTATTCAACATGAGGCACAATCCAATTGACATTTTGAATCATTTTTTGAACAGTCCAAAAAATCAATTTTCTGATGAAAAACGATGACTCCGGAGCTGTCGAAAGTTCCTAAAATGGTCAATATGGATGAAATTTTAACATTTAATCTTTTGACTCTAAATGACTGTTGGATGTGAATTATTTCTTTTTCAACTAAAATAAGTGTGTTTGAAGGCATTTCTGTGCCTGAAATTGGTCAAAATTAAAGCTTTTGAGTAAGCAAAACTCTGTAAAAATGGCAATTTTGGTCACTGTGAGGTTTTAAAAAGTGGTTATTCAACATGAGGCACGATCCAATTGACATTTTGAATTGTTTTGGAACAGTCCAAAAAATCAATTTTCTGATGAAAAACGATGACTCCGGAGCTGTCGAAAGTTCCCAAAATGGTCAATATGGATGAAATTTTAACATTTAATCTTTTGACTCTAAATGACTGTTGGATGTGAATTATGACTTTTTCAACTAAAATAAGTGTGTTTGAAGGCATTTCTGTGCCTGAAATTGGTCAAAATTGAAGCTTTTGAGTAAGCAAAACTCTGTAAAAATGGCAATTTTGGTCACTGTGAGGGTTTATAAAGTGGTTATTCAACATGAGGCATGATCCAATTGACATTTTGAATCATTTTTGGAACTTTCCAAAAAATCAATTTTCGGATGAAAAACGATGACTCCAGAGCTGTCCAAAGTTCCCAAAATGGTCAATATGGATGAAATTTTAACATTTAATCTTTTGACTCTAAATGACTGTTGGATGTGAAATATTTCTTTTTCAACTAAAATAAGTGTGTTTAAAGGCATTTCTGTGCCTGAAATTGGTCAAAATGGAAGCTTTTGAGTAAGCAAAACTCTGTAAAAATGGCAATTTTTGTCACTGTGAGGTTTTTATAAAGTGGTTATTCAACATGAGGCACGATCCAATTGACATTTTGAAACATTTTTGGAACAGTCCAAAAAGTCAATTTTCTGATGAAAAACGATGACTCCGGAGCTGTCGAAAGTTCCCAAAATGGTCAATATGGATGAAATTTTAACATTTAATCTTTTGACTCTAAATGACTGTTGGATGTGAATTATTTCTTTTTCAACTAAAATAAGTGTGTTTAAAGGCATTTCTGTGCCTGAAATTGGTCAAAATTGAAGCTTTTGAGTAAGCAAAACCCTGTAAAAATGGCGATTTTGGTCACTGTGAGGTTTTAAAAAGTGGTTATTCAACATGAGGCACGATCCAATTGACATTTTGAATCATTTTTGGAACAGTCCAAAAAATCAATTTTCTGATGAAAAACGATGACTCCGGAGCTGTCGAAAGTTCCCAAAATGGTCAGTATGGATGAAATTTTAACATTTAATCTTTTGACTCTAAATGACTGTTGGATGTGAATTATGACTTTTTCAACTAAAATAAGTGTGTTTGAAGGCATTTCTGTGCCTGAAATTGGTCAAAATTGAAGCTTTTGATTAAGCAAAACTCTGTAAAAATGGCAATTTTGGTCACTGTGAGGGTTTATAAAGTGGTTATTCAACATGAGGCACGATCCAATTGACATTTTAAATCATTTTTTGAACAGTCCAAAAAATCAATTTTCTGATGAAAAACGATGACTCCGGAGCTGTCGAAAGTTCCCAAAATGGTCAATATGGATGAAATTTTAACATTTAATCTTTTGACTCTAAATGACTGTTGGATGTGAATTATTTCTTTTTCAACTAAAATAAGTGTGTTTAAAGGCATTTCTGTGCCTGAAATTGGTCAAAATGGAAGCTTTTGAGTAAGCAAAACTCTGTAAAAATGGCAATTTTGGTCACTGTGACGGTTTATAAAGTGGTTATTCAACATGAGGCACGATCCAATTGACATTTTGAATCATTTTTTGAACAGTCCAAAAAATCAATTTTCTGATGAAAAACGATGACTCCGGAGCTGTCGAAAGTTCCCAAAATGGTCAATATGGATGAAATTTTAACATTTAATCTTTTGACTCTAAATGACTGTTGGATGTGAATTATTTCTTTTTCAACTAAAATAAGTGTGTTTAAAGGCATTTCTGTGCCTGAAATTGGTCAAAATGGAAGCTTTTGAGTATGCAAAACTCTGTAAAAATGGCAATTTTTGTCACTTTGTGGTTTTGAAAAGTGGTTATTCAACATGAGGCACGATCCAATTGACATTTTGAATCATTTTTGGAACAGTCCAAAAAATCAATTTTCTGATGAAAAACGATGACTCCGGAGCTGTCGAAAGTTCCCAAAATGGTCAATATGGATGAAATTTTAACATTTAATCTTTTGACTCTAAATGACTGTTGGATGTGAATTATGACTTTTTCAACTAAAATAAGTGTGTTTAAAGGCATTTCTGTGCCTGAATTGGTCAAAATTGAAGCTTTTGAGTAAGCAAAACTCTGTAAAAATGGCAATTTTGGTCACTGTGAGGGTTTATAAAGTGGTTATTCAACATGAGGCACGATCCAATTGACATTTTGAAACATTTTTGGAACAGTCCAAAAAGTCAATTTTCTGATGAAAAATGATGACTCCGGAGCTGTCGAAAGTTCCCAAAATGGTCAATATGGATGAAATTTTAACATTTAATCTTTTGACTCTAAATGACTGTTGGATGTGACTTATGACTTTTTCAACTAAAATAATTGTGTTTAAAGGCATTTCTGTGCCTGAAATTGGTCAAAATTGAAGCTTTTGAGTAAGCAAAACTCTGTAAAAATGGCAATTTTGGTCACTGTGACGGTTTATAAAGTGGTTATTCAACATGAGGCACAATCCAATTGACATTTTGAATCATTTTTTGAACAGTCCAAAAAATCAATTTTCTGATGAAAAACGATGACTCCGGAGCTGTCGAAAGTTCCTAAAATGGTCAAAATGGATGAAATTTTAACATTTAATCTTTTGACTCTAAATGACTGTTGGATGTGAATTATTTCTTTTTCAACTAAAATAAGTGTGTTTGAAGGCATTTCTGTGCCTGAAATTGGTCAAAATTAAAGCTTTTGAGTAAGCAAAACTCTGTAAAAATGGCAATTTTGGTCACTGTGAGGGTTTATAAAGTGGTTATTCAACATGAGGCATGATCCAATTGACATTTTGAATCATTTTTGGAACTTTCCAAAAAATCAATTTTCGGATGAAAAACGATGACTCCAGAGCTGTCCAAAGTTCCCAAAATGGTCAATATGGATGGAATTTTAACATTTAATCTTTTGACTCTAAATGACTGTTGGATGTGAAATATTTCTTTTTCAACTAAAATAAGTGTGTTTAAAGGCATTTCTGTGCCTGAAATTGGTCAAAATGGAAGCTTTTGAGTAAGCAAAACTCTGTAAAAATGGCAATTTTTGTCACTGTGAGGTTTTTATAAAGTGGTTATTCAACATGAGGCACGATCCAATTGACATTTTGAAACATTTTTGGAACAGTCCAAAAAGTCAATTTTCTGATGAAAAACGATGACTCCGGAGCTGTCGAAAGTTCCCAAAATGGTCAATATGGATGAAATTTTAACATTTAATCTTTTGACTCTAAATGACTGTTGGATGTGAATTATGACTTTTTCAACTAAAATAACTGTGTTTAAAGGCATTTCTGTGCCTAATATCGGTCAAAATTGAAGCTTTTGAGTAAGCAAAACTCTGTAAAAATGGCAATTTTGGTCACTGTGAGGGTTTATAAAGTGGTTATTCAACATGAGGCACGATCCAATTGACATTTTGAATCATTTTTTGAACAGTCCAAAAAATAAATTTTCTGATGAAAAACGATGACTCCGGAGCTGTCGAAAGTTCCCAAAATGGTCAATATGGATGAAATTTTAACATTTAATCTTTTGACTCTAAATGACTGTTGGATGTGAATTATTTCTTTTTCAACTAAAATAAGTGTGTTTAAAGGCATTTCTGTGCCTGAAATTGGTCAAAATGGAAGCTTTTGAGTAAGCAAAACTCTGTAAAAATGGCAATTTTGGTCACTGTGAGGGTTTATAAAGTGGTTATTCAACATGAGGCACGATCCAATTGACATTTTGAAACATTTTTGGAACAGTCCAAAAAGTCAATTTTCTGATGAAAAATGATGACTCCGGAGCTGTCGAAAGTTCCCAAAATGGTCAATATGGATGAAATTTTAACATTTAATCTTTTGACTCTAAATGACTGTTGGATGTGAATTATGACTTTTTCAACTAAAATAACTGTGTTTAAAGGCATTTCTGTGCCTGAAATCGGTCAAAATTGAAGCTTTTGAGTAAGCAAAACTCTGTAAAAATTGCAATTTTGGTCACTGTGGGGGTTTATAAAGTGGTTATTCAACATGAGGCACGATCCAATTGACATTTTGAATCATTTTTGGAACAGTCCAAAAAATCAATTTTCGGATGAAAAACGATGACTCCGGAGCTGTCGAAAGTTCCCAAAATGGTCAATATGGATGAAATTTTAACATTTAATCTTTTGACTCTAAATGACTGTTGGATGTGAATTATGACTTTTTCAACTAAAATAAGTGTGTTTAAAGGCATTTCTGTGCCTGAAATTGGTCAAAATTGAAGCTTTTGAGTAAGCAAAACTCTGTAAAAAAGGCAATTTTGGTCACTGTGACGGTTTATAAAGTGGTTATTCAACATGAGGCACGATCCAATTGACATTTTGAATCATTTTTTGAACAGTCCAAAAAATCAATTTTCTGATGAAAAACGATGACTCCGGAGCTGTCGAAAGTTCCCAAAATGGTCAATATGGATGAAATTTTAACATTTAATCTTTTGACTCTAAATGACTGTTGGATGTGAATTATTTCTTTTTCAACTAAAATAAGTGTGTTTAAAGGCATTTCTGTGCCTGAAATTGGTCAAAATGGAAGCTTTTGAGTATGCAAAACTCTGTAAAAATGGCAATTTTTGTCACTTTGAGGTTTTAAAAAGTGGTTATTCAACATGAGGCACGATCCAATTGACATTTTGAATCATTTTTGGAACAGTCCAAAAAATCAATTTTCTGATGAAAAACGATGACTCCGGAGCTGTCGAAAGTTCCCAAAATGGTCAATATGGATGAAATTTTAACATTTAATCTTTTGACTCTAAATGACTGTTGGATGTGAATTATGACTTTTTCAACTAAAATAAGTGTGTTTAAAGGCATTTCTGTGCCTGAATTGGTCAAAATTGAAGCTTCGTTTTGGGAACTAAGGCCTGGAATAAACTCCCCCTCTCCCTGCGGTTTTTTTCTCAAGAAGCCTCCTTCAGGAAGGCATTGAAAACCTGGATCTTCTCTCTGCCTGAAGCCGTGTGCCGGACCCTGGTGTAATGTGTGTGAAGAGATTAGGACATCTTTTTCCTTTCCAACTCTCCATCTGAGTTGTGTAATGCGCCAAGATACTCCTTGGAGTGGAAGTAGCGCGGTAGAAATGTCCATTACATTACATTACATTTTGAGTAAGCAAAACTCTGTAAAAATGGCAATTTTGGTCACTGTGAGGGTTTATAAAGTGGTTATTCAACATGAGGCACGATCCAATTGACATTTTGAAACATTTTTGGAACAGTCCAAAAAGTCAATTTTCTGATGAAAAATGATGACTCCGGAGCTGTCGAAAGTTCCCAAAATGGTCAATATGGATGAAATTTTAACATTTAATCTTTTGACTCTAAATGACTGTTGGATGTGACTTATGACTTTTTCAACTAAAATAATTGTGTTTAAAGGCATTTCTGTGCCTGAAATTAGTCAAAATTGAAGCTTTTGAGTAAGCAAAACTCTGTAAAAATGGCAATTTTGGTCACTGTGACGGTTTATAAAGTGGGTATTCAACATGAGGCACAATCCAATTGACATTTTGAATCATTTTTTGAACAGTCCAAAAAATCAATTTTCTGATGAAAAACGATGACTCCAGAGCTGTCGAAAGTTCCTAAAATGGTCAATATGGATGAAATTTTAACATTTAATCTTTTGACTCTAAATGACTGTTGGATGTGAATTATTTCTTTTTCGACTAAAATAAGTGTGTTTGAAGGCATTTCTGTGCCTGAAATTGGTCAAAATTGAAGCTTTTGAGTAAGCAAAACTCTGTAAAAATGGCAATTTTGGTCACTGTGAGGTTTTAAAAAGTGGTTATTCAACATGAGGCACGATCCAATTGACATTTTGAATTGTTTTGGAACAGTCCAAAAAATCAATTTTCTGATGAAAAACGATGACTCCGGAGCTGTCGAAAGTTCCCAAAATGGTCAATATGGATGAAATTTTAACATTTAATCTTTTGACTCTAAATGACTGTTGGATGTGAATTATTTCTTTTTCAACTAAAATAAGTGTGTTTAAAGGCATTTCTGTGCCTGAAATTGGTCAAAATGGAAGCTTTTGAGTAAGCAAAACTCTGTAAAAATGGCAATTTTTGTCACTGTGAGGTTTTAAAAAGTGGTTATTCAACATGAGACACGATCCAATTGACATTTTGAATCATTTTTGGAACAGTCCAAAAAATCAATTTTCTGATGAAAAACGATGACTCCAGAGCTGTCGAAAGTTCCCAAAATGGTCAATATGGATGAAATTTTAACATTTAATCTTTTGACTCTAAATGACTGTTGGATGTGAATTGTGACTTTTTCAACTAAAATAAGTGTGTTTTAAGGAATTTCTGTGCCTGAAATTGGTCAAAATTGAAGCTTTTGAGTAAGCAAAACTCTGTAAAAATGGCAATTTTGGTCACTGTGGGCGTTTATAAAGTGGTTATTCAACATGAGGCACGATCCAATTGACATTTTGAATCATTTTTGGAACTGTCCAAAAAATCAATTTTCGGATGAAAAACGATGACTCCGGAGCTGTCGAAAGTTCCCAAAATGGTCAATATGGATGAAATTTTAACATTTAATCTTTTGACTCTAAATGACTGTTGGATGTGAATTATTTCTTTTTCAACTAAAATAAGTGTGTTTAAAGGCATTTCTGTGCCTGAAATTGGTCAAAATGGAAGCTTTTGAGTAAGCAAAACTCTGTAAAAATGGCAATTTTTGTCACTGTGAGGTTTTTATAAAGTGGTTATTCAACATGAGGCACGATCCAATTGACATTTTGAAACATTTTTGGAACAGTCCAAAAAGTCAATTTTCTGATGAAAAACGATGACTCCGGAGCTGTCGAAAGTTCCCAAAATGGTCAATATGGATGAAATTTTAACATTTAATCTTTTGACTCTAAATGACTGTTGGATGTGAATTATGACTTTTTCAACTAAAATAAGTGTGTTTAAAGGCATTTCTGTGCCTGAAATTGGTCAAAATTGAAGCTTTTGAGTAAGCATAACTCTGTAAAAATGGCAATTTTGGTCACTGTGAGGGTTTATAAAGTGGTTATTCAACATGAGGCACGTTCCAATTGACATTTTGAATCATTTTTTGAACAGTCCAAAAAATTAATTTTCGGATGAAAAACGATGACTCCGGAGCTATCGAAAGTTCCCAAAATGGTCAATATGGATGAAATTTTAACATTTAATCTTTTGACTCTAAGTGACTGTTGGATGTGAATTATGACTTTTTCAACTAAAATAAGTGTGTTTAAAGGCATTTCTGTGCCTGAAATTGGTCAAAATTGAAGCTTTTGAGTAAGCATAACTCTGTAAAAATGGCAATTTTGGTCACTGTGAGGGTTTATAAAGTGGTTATTCAACATGAGGCATGATCCAATTGACATTTTGAATCATTTTTGGAACTTTCCAAAAAGTCAATTTTCGGATGAAAAACGATGACTCCGGAGCTGTCGAAAGTTCCCAAAATGGTCAATATGGATGAAATTTTAACATTTAATCTTTTGACTCTAAATGACTGTTGGATGTGAAATATTTCTTTTTCAACTAAAATAAGTGTGTTTGAAGGCATTTCTGTGCCTGAAATTGGTCAAAATTAAAGCTTTTGAGTAAGCAAAACTCTGTAAAAATGGCAATTTTGGTCACTGTGAGGGTTTATAAAGTGGTTATTCAACATGAGGCACGATCCAATTCACATTTTGAATCATTTTTGGAACTGTTCAAAAAATCAATTTTCGGATGAAAAACGATGACTCCAGAGCTGTCGAAAGTTCCCAAAATGGTCAATATGGATGAAATTTTAACATTTAATCTTTTGACTCTAAATGACTGTTGGATGTGAATTATGACTTTTCCAACTAAAATAAGTGTATTTAAAGGCATTTCTGTGCCTGAAATTGGTCAAAATGGAAGCTTTTGAGTAAGCAAAACTCTGTAAAAATGGCAATTTTGGTCACTGTGAGGTTTTAAAAAGTGGTTATTCAACATGAGGCACGATCCAATTGACATTTTGAATTGTTTTGGAACAGTCCAAAAAATCAATTTTCTGATGAAAAACGATGACTCCGGAGCTGTCGAAAGTTCCCAAAATGGTCAGTATGGATGAAATTTTAACATTTAATCTTTTGACTCTAAATGACTGTTGGATGTGAATTATGACTTTTTCAACTAAAATAAGTGTGTTTGAAGGCATTTCTGTGCCTGAAATTGGTCAAAATTGAAGCTTTTGATTAAGCAAAACTCTGTAAAAATGGCAATTTTGGTCACTGTGAGGGTTTATAAAGTGGTTATTCAACATGAGGCACGATCCAATTGACATTTTAAATCATTTTTTGAACAGTCCAAAAAATCAATTTTCTGATGAAAAACGATGACTCCGGAGCTGTCGAAAGTTCCCAAAATGGTCAATATGGATGAAATTTTAACATTTAATCTTTTGACTCTAAATGACTGTTGGATGTGAATTATTTCTTTTTCAACTAAAATAAGTGTGTTTAAAGGCATTTCTGTGCCTGAAATTGGTCAAAATGGAAGCTTTTGAGTAAGCAAAACTCTGTAAAAATGGCAATTTTGGTCACTGTGAGGGTTTATAAAGTGGTTATTCAACATGAGGCACGATCCAATTGACATTTTGAAACATTTTTGGAACAGTCCAAAAAGTCAATTTTCTGATGAAAAATGATGACTCCGGAGCTGTCGAAAGTTCCCAAAATGGTCAATATGGATGAAATTTTAACATTTAATCTTTTGACTCTAAATGACTGTTGGATGTGAATTATGACTTTTTCAACTAAAATAACTGTGTTTAAAGGCATTTCTGTGCCTGAAATCGGTCAAAATTGAAGCTTTTGAGTAAGCAAAACTCTGTAAAAATTGCAATTTTGGTCACTGTGGGGGTTTATAAAGTGGTTATTCAACATGAGGCACGATCCAATTGACATTTTGAATCATTTTTGGAACAGTCCAAAAAATCAATTTTCTGATGAAAAACGATGACTCCGGAGCTGTCGAAAGTTCCCAAAATGGTCAATATGGATGAAATTTTAACATTTAATCTTTTGACTCTAAATGACTGTTGGATGTGAATTATGACTTTTTCAACTAAAATAAGTGTGTTTAAAGGCATTTCTGTGCCTGAAATTGGTCAAAATTGAAGCTTTTGAGTAAGCAAAACTCTGTAAAAATGGCAATTTTGGTCACTGCGACGGTTTATAAAGTGGTTATTCAACATGAGGCACGATCCAATTGACATTTTGAATCATTTTTTGAACAGTCCAAAAAATCAATTTTCTGATGAAAAACGATGACTCCGGAGCTGTCGAAAGTTCCCAAAATGGTCAATATGGATGAAATTTTAACATTTAATCTTTTGACTCTAAATGACTGTTGGATGTGAATTATTTCTTTTTCAACTAAAATAAGTGTGTTTAAAGGCATTTCTGTGCCTGAAATTGGTCAAAATGGAAGCTTTTGAGTAAGCAAAACTCTGTAAAAATGGCAATTTTTGTCACTGTGAGGTTTTTATAAAGTGGTTATTCAACATGAGGCACGATCCAATTGACATTTTGAAACATTTTTGGAACAGTCCAAAAAGTCAATTTTCTGATGAAAAACGATGACTCCGGAGCTGTCGAAAGTTCCCAAAATGGTCAATATGGATGAAATTTTAACATTTAATCTTTTGACTCTAAATGACTGTTGGATGTGAATTATGACTTTTTCAACTAAAATAACTGTGTTTAAAGGCATTTCTGTGCCTAATATCGGTCAAAATTGAAGCTTTTGAGTAAGCAAAACTCTGTAAAAATGGCAATTTTGGTCACTGTGGGCGTTTATAAAGTGGTTATTCAACATGAGGCACGATCCAATTGACATTTTGAATCATTTTTGGAACTGTCCAAAAAATCAATTTTCGGATGAAAAACGATGACTCCGGAGCTGTCGAAAGTTCCCAAAATGGTCAATATGGATGAAATTTTAACATTTAATCTTTTGACTCTAAATGACTGTTGGATGTGAATTATTTCTTTTTCAACTAAAATAAGTGTGTTTAAAGGCATTTCTGTGCCTGAAATTGGTCAAAATGGAAGCTTTTGAGTAAGCAAAACTCTGTAAAAATGGCAATTTTTGTCACTGTGAGGTTTTTATAAAGTGGTTATTCAACATGAGGCACGATCCAATTGACATTTTGAAACATTTTTGGAACAGTCCAAAAAGTCAATTTTCTGATGAAAAACGATGACTCCGGAGCTGTCGAAAGTTCCCAAAATGGTCAATATGGATAAAATTTTAACATTTATTCTTTTGACTCTAAATGACTGTTGGATGTGAATTATGACTTTTTCAACTAAAATAAGTGTGTTTAAAGGCATTTCTGTGCCTGAAATTGGTCAAAATTGAAGCTTTTGAGTAAGCATAACTCTGTAAAAATGGCAATTTTGGTCACTGTGAGGGTTTATAAAGTGGTTATTCAACATGAGGCACGTTCCAATTGACATTTTGAATCATTTTTTGAACAGTCCAAAAAATTAATTTTCGGATGAAAAACGATGACTCCGGAGCTGTCGAAAGTTCCCAAAATGGTCAATATGGATGAAATTTTAACATTTAATCTTTTGACTCTAAATGACTGTTGGATGTGAATTATGACTTTTTCAACTAAAATAACTGTGTTTAAAGGCATTTCTGTGCCTGAAATCGGTCAAAATTGAAGCTTTTGAGTAAGCAAAACTCTGTAAAAATTGCAATTTTGGTCACTGTGGGGGTTTATAAAGTGGTTATTCAACATGAGGCACGATCCAATTGACATTTTGAATCATTTTTGGAACAGTCCAAAAAATCAATTTTCGGATGAAAAACGATGACTCCGGAGCTGTCGAAAGTTCCCAAAATGGTCAATATGGATGAAATTTTAACATTTAATCTTTTGACTCTAAATGACTGTTGGATGTGAATTATGACTTTTTCAACTAAAATAAGTGTGTTTAAAGGCATTTCTGTGCCTGAAATTGGTCAAAATTGAAGCTTTTGAGTAAGCAAAACTCTGTAAAAATGGCAATTTTGGTCACTGTGACGGTTTATAAAGTGGTTATTCAACATGAGGCACGATCCAATTGACATTTTGAATCATTTTTTGAACAGTCCAAAAAATCAATTTTCTGATGAAAAACGATGACTCCGGAGCTGTCGAAAGTTCCCAAAATGGTCAATATGGATGAAATTTTAACATTTAATCTTTTGACTCTAAATGACTGTTGGATGTGAATTATTTCTTTTTCAACTAAAATAAGTGTGTTTAAAGGCATTTCTGTGCCTGAAATTGGTCAAAATGGAAGCTTTTGAGTATGCAAAACTCTGTAAAAATGGCAATTTTTGTCACTGTGAGGTTTTTATAAAGTGGTTATTCAACATGAGGCACGATCCAATTGACATTTTGAAACATTTTTGGAACAGTCCAAAAAGTCAATTTTCTGATGAAAAACGATGACTCCGGAGCTGTCGAAAGTTCCCAAAATGGTCAATATGGATGAAATTTTAACATTTAATCTTTTGACTCTAAATGACTGTTGGATGTGAATTATTTCTTTTTCAACTAAAATAAGTGTGTTTAAAGGCATTTCTGTGCCTGAAATTGGTCAAAATTGAAGCTTTTGAGTAAGCAAAACCCTGTAAAAATGGCGATTTTGGTCACTGTGAGGTTTTAAAAAGTGGTTATTCAACATGAGGCACGATCCAATTGACATTTTGAATCATTTTTGGAACAGTCCAAAAAATCAATTTTCTGATGAAAAACGATGACTCCGGAGCTGTCGAAAGTTCCCAAAATGGTCAGTATGGATGAAATTTTAACATTTAATCTTTTGACTCTAAATGACTGTTGGATGTGAATTATGACTTTTTCAACTAAAATAAGTGTGTTTGAAGGCATTTCTGTGCCTGAAATTGGTCAAAATTGAAGCTTTTGATTAAGCAAAACTCTGTAAAAATGGCAATTTTGGTCACTGTGAGGGTTTATAAAGTGGTTATTCAACATGAGGCACGATCCAATTGACATTTTGAAACATTTTTGGAACAGTCCAAAAAGTCAATTTTCTGATGAAAAATGATGACTCCGGAGCTGTCGAAAGTTCCCAAAATGGTCAATATGGATGAAATTTTAACATTTAATCTTTTGACTCTAAATGACTGTTGGATGTGAATTATTTCTTTTTCAACTAAAATAAGTGTGTTTAAAGGCATTTCTGTGCCTGAAATTGGTCAAAATGGAAGCTTTTGAGTATGCAAAACTCTGTAAAAATGGCAATTTTTGTCACTTTGTGGTTTTGAAAAGTGGTTATTCAACATGAGGCACGATCCAATTGACATTTTGAATCATTTTTGGAACAGTCCAAAAAATCAATTTTCTGATGAAAAACGATGACTCCGGAGCTGTCGAAAGTTCCCAAAATGGTCAATATGGATGAAATTTTAACATTTAATCTTTTGACTCTAAATGACTGTTGGATGTGAATTATGACTTTTTCAACTAAAATAAGTGTGTTTAAAGGCATTTCTGTGCCTGAATTGGTCAAAATTGAAGCTTTTGAGTAAGCAAAACTCTGTAAAAATGGCAATTTTGGTCACTGTGAGGGTTTATAAAGTGGTTATTCAACATGAGGCACGATCCAATTGACATTTTGAAACATTTTTGGAACAGTCCAAAAAGTCAATTTTCTGATGAAAAATGATGACTCCGGAGCTGTCGAAAGTTCCCAAAATGGTCAATATGGATGAAATTTTAACATTTAATCTTTTGACTCTAAATGACTGTTGGATGTGACTTATGACTTTTTCAACTAAAATAATTGTGTTTAAAGGCATTTCTGTGCCTGAAATTGGTCAAAATTGAAGCTTTTGAGTAAGCAAAACTCTGTAAAAATGGCAATTTTGGTCACTGTGACGGTTTATAAAGTGGTTATTCAACATGAGGCACAATCCAATTGACATTTTGAATCATTTTTTGAACAGTCCAAAAAATCAATTTTCTGATGAAAAACGATGACTCCGGAGCTGTCGAAAGTTCCTAAAATGGTCAAAATGGATGAAATTTTAACATTTAATCTTTTGACTCTAAATGACTGTTGGATGTGAATTATTTCTTTTTCAACTAAAATAAGTGTGTTTGAAGGCATTTCTGTGCCTGAAATTGGTCAAAATTAAAGCTTTTGAGTAAGCAAAACTCTGTAAAAATGGCAATTTTGGTCACTGTGAGGGTTTATAAAGTGGTTATTCAACATGAGGCATGATCCAATTGACATTTTGAATCATTTTTGGAACTTTCCAAAAAATCAATTTTCGGATGAAAAACGATGACTCCAGAGCTGTCCAAAGTTCCCAAAATGGTCAATATGGATGGAATTTTAACATTTAATCTTTTGACTCTAAATGACTGTTGGATGTGAAATATTTCTTTTTCAACTAAAATAAGTGTGTTTAAAGGCATTTCTGTGCCTGAAATTGGTCAAAATGGAAGCTTTTGAGTAAGCAAAACTCTGTAAAAATGGCAATTTTTGTCACTGTGAGGTTTTTATAAAGTGGTTATTCAACATGAGGCACGATCCAATTGACATTTTGAAACATTTTTGGAACAGTCCAAAAAGTCAATTTTCTGATGAAAAACGATGACTCCGGAGCTGTCGAAAGTTCCCAAAATGGTCAATATGGATGAAATTTTAACATTTAATCTTTTGACTCTAAATGACTGTTGGATGTGAATTATGACTTTTTCAACTAAAATAACTGTGTTTAAAGGCATTTCTGTGCCTAATATCGGTCAAAATTGAAGCTTTTGAGTAAGCAAAACTCTGTAAAAATGGCAATTTTGGTCACTGTGAGGGTTTATAAAGTGGTTATTCAACATGAGGCACGATCCAATTGACATTTTGAATCATTTTTTGAACAGTCCAAAAAATAAATTTTCTGATGAAAAACGATGACTCCGGAGCTGTCGAAAGTTCCCAAAATGGTCAATATGGATGAAATTTTAACATTTAATCTTTTGACTCTAAATGACTGTTGGATGTGAATTATTTCTTTTTCAACTAAAATAAGTGTGTTTAAAGGCATTTCTGTGCCTGAAATTGGTCAAAATGGAAGCTTTTGAGTAAGCAAAACTCTGTAAAAATGGCAATTTTGGTCACTGTGAGGGTTTATAAAGTGGTTATTCAACATGAGGCACGATCCAATTGACATTTTGAAACATTTTTGGAACAGTCCAAAAAGTCAATTTTCTGATGAAAAATGATGACTCCGGAGCTGTCGAAAGTTCCCAAAATGGTCAATATGGATGAAATTTTAACATTTAATCTTTTGACTCTAAATGACTGTTGGATGTGAATTATGACTTTTTCAACTAAAATAACTGTGTTTAAAGGCATTTCTGTGCCTGAAATCGGTCAAAATTGAAGCTTTTGAGTAAGCAAAACTCTGTAAAAATTGCAATTTTGGTCACTGTGGGGGTTTATAAAGTGGTTATTCAACATGAGGCACGATCCAATTGACATTTTGAATCATTTTTGGAACAGTCCAAAAAATCAATTTTCGGATGAAAAACGATGACTCCGGAGCTGTCGAAAGTTCCCAAAATGGTCAATATGGATGAAATTTTAACATTTAATCTTTTGACTCTAAATGACTGTTGGATGTGAATTATGACTTTTTCAACTAAAATAAGTGTGTTTAAAGGCATTTCTGTGCCTGAAATTGGTCAAAATTGAAGCTTTTGAGTAAGCAAAACTCTGTAAAAAAGGCAATTTTGGTCACTGTGACGGTTTATAAAGTGGTTATTCAACATGAGGCACGATCCAATTGACATTTTGAATCATTTTTTGAACAGTCCAAAAAATCAATTTTCTGATGAAAAACGATGACTCCGGAGCTGTCGAAAGTTCCCAAAATGGTCAATATGGATGAAATTTTAACATTTAATCTTTTGACTCTAAATGACTGTTGGATGTGAATTATTTCTTTTTCAACTAAAATAAGTGTGTTTAAAGGCATTTCTGTGCCTGAAATTGGTCAAAATGGAAGCTTTTGAGTATGCAAAACTCTGTAAAAATGGCAATTTTTGTCACTTTGAGGTTTTAAAAAGTGGTTATTCAACATGAGGCACGATCCAATTGACATTTTGAATCATTTTTGGAACAGTCCAAAAAATCAATTTTCTGATGAAAAACGATGACTCCGGAGCTGTCGAAAGTTCCCAAAATGGTCAATATGGATGAAATTTTAACATTTAATCTTTTGACTCTAAATGACTGTTGGATGTGAATTATGACTTTTTCAACTAAAATAAGTGTGTTTAAAGGCATTTCTGTGCCTGAATTGGTCAAAATTGAAGCTTCGTTTTGGGAACTAAGGCCTGGAATAAACTCCCCCTCTCCCTGCGGTCTTTTTCTCAAGAAGCCTCCTTCAGGAAGGCATTGAAAACCTGGATCTTCTCTCTGCCTGAAGCCGTGTGCCGGACCCTGGTGTAATGTGTGTGAAGAGATTAGGACATCTTTTTCCTTTCCAACTCTCCATCTGAGTTGTGTAATGCGCCAAGATACTCCTTGGAGTGGAAGTAGCGCGGTAGAAATGTCCATTACATTACATTACATTTTGAGTAAGCAAAACTCTGTAAAAATGGCAATTTTGGTCACTGTGAGGGTTTATAAAGTGGTTATTCAACATGAGGCACGATCCAATTGACATTTTGAAACATTTTTGGAACAGTCCAAAAAGTCAATTTTCTGATGAAAAATGATGACTCCGGAGCTGTCGAAAGTTCCCAAAATGGTCAATATGGATGAAATTTTAACATTTAATCTTTTGACTCTAAATGACTGTTGGATGTGACTTATGACTTTTTCAACTAAAATAATTGTGTTTAAAGGCATTTCTGTGCCTGAAATTAGTCAAAATTGAAGCTTTTGAGTAAGCAAAACTCTGTAAAAATGGCAATTTTGGTCACTGTGACGGTTTATAAAGTGGTTATTCAACATGAGGCACAATCCAATTGACATTTTGAATCATTTTTTGAACAGTCCAAAAAATCAATTTTCTGATGAAAAACGATGACTCCAGAGCTGTCGAAAGTTCCTAAAATGGTCAATATGGATGAAATTTTAACATTTAATCTTTTGACTCTAAATGACTGTTGGATGTGAATTATTTCTTTTTCGACTAAAATAAGTGTGTTTGAAGGCATTTCTGTGCCTGAAATTGGTCAAAATTGAAGCTTTTGAGTAAGCAAAACTCTGTAAAAATGGCAATTTTGGTCACTGTGAGGTTTTAAAAAGTGGTTATTCAACATGAGGCACGATCCAATTGACATTTTGAATTGTTTTGGAACAGTCCAAAAAATCAATTTTCTGATGAAAAACGATGACTCCGGAGCTGTCGAAAGTTCCCAAAATGGTCAATATGGATGAAATTTTAACATTTAATCTTTTGACTCTAAATGACTGTTGGATGTGAATTATTTCTTTTTCAACTAAAATAAGTGTGTTTAAAGGCATTTCTGTGCCTGAAATTGGTCAAAATGGAAGCTTTTGAGTAAGCAAAACTCTGTAAAAATGGCAATTTTTGTCACTGTGAGGTTTTAAAAAGTGGTTATTCAACATGAGACACGATCCAATTGACATTTTGAATCATTTTTGGAACAGTCCAAAAAATCAATTTTCTGATGAAAAACGATGACTCCAGAGCTGTCGAAAGTTCCCAAAATGGTCAATATGGATGAAATTTTAACATTTAATCTTTTGACTCTAAATGACTGTTGGATGTGAATTGTGACTTTTTCAACTAAAATAAGTGTGTTTTAAGGCATTTCTGTGCCTGAAATTGGTCAAAATTGAAGCTTTTGAGTAAGCAAAACTCTGTAAAAATGGCAATTTTGGTCACTGTGGGCGTTTATAAAGTGGTTATTCAACATGAGGCACGATCCAATTGACATTTTGAATCATTTTTGGAACTGTCCAAAAAATCAATTTTCGGATGAAAAACGATGACTCCGGAGCTGTCGAAAGTTCCCAAAATGGTCAATATGGATGAAATTTTAACATTTAATCTTTTGACTCTAAATGACTGTTGGATGTGAATTATTTCTTTTTCAACTAAAATAAGTGTGTTTAAAGGCATTTCTGTGCCTGAAATTGGTCAAAATGGAAGCTTTTGAGTAAGCAAAACTCTGTAAAAATGGCAATTTTTGTCACTGTGAGGTTTTTATAAAGTGGTTATTCAACATGAGGCACGATCCAATTGACATTTTGAAACATTTTTGGAACAGTCCAAAAAGTCAATTTTCTGATGAAAAACGATGACTCCGGAGCTGTCGAAAGTTCCCAAAATGGTCAATATGGATGAAATTTTAACATTTAATCTTTTGACTCTAAATGACTGTTGGATGTGAATTATGACTTTTTCAACTAAAATAAGTGTGTTTAAAGGCATTTCTGTGCCTGAAATTGGTCAAAATTGAAGCTTTTGAGTAAGCATAACTCTGTAAAAATGGCAATTTTGGTCACTGTGAGGGTTTATAAAGTGGTTATTCAACATGAGGCACGTTCCAATTGACATTTTGAATCATTTTTTGAACAGTCCAAAAAATTAATTTTCGGATGAAAAACGATGACTCCGGAGCTATCGAAAGTTCCCAAAATGGTCAATATGGATGAAATTTTAACATTTAATCTTTTGACTCTAAGTGACTGTTGGATGTGAATTATGACTTTTTCAACTAAAATAAGTGTGTTTAAAGGCATTTCTGTGCCTGAAATTGGTCAAAATTGAAGCTTTTGAGTAAGCATAACTCTGTAAAAATGGCAATTTTGGTCACTGTGAGGGTTTATAAAGTGGTTATTCAACATGAGGCATGATCCAATTGACATTTTGAATCATTTTTGGAACTTTCCAAAAAGTCAATTTTCGGATGAAAAACGATGACTCCGGAGCTGTCGAAAGTTCCCAAAATGGTCAATATGGATGAAATTTTAACATTTAATCTTTTGACTCTAAATGACTGTTGGATGTGAATTATGACTTTTTCAACTAAAATAAGTGTGTTTGAAGGCATTTCTGTGCCTGAAATTGGTCAAAATTGAAGCTTTTGATTAAGCAAAACTCTGTAAAAATGGCAATTTTGGTCACTGTGAGGGTTTATAAAGTGGTTATTCAACATGAGGCACGATCCAATTGACATTTTAAATCATTTTTTGAACAGTCCAAAAAATCTATTTTCTGATGAAAAACGATGACTCCGGAGCTGTCGAAAGTTCCCAAAATGGTCAATATGGATGAAATTTTAACATTTAATCTTTTGACTCTAAATGACTGTTGGATGTGAATTATTTCTTTTTCAACTAAAATAAGTGTGTTTAAAGGCATTTCTGTGCCTGAAATTGGTCAAAATGGAAGCTTTTGAGTAAGCAAAACTCTGTAAAAATGGCAATTTTGGTCACTGTGAGGGTTTATAAAGTGGTTATTCAACATGAGGCACGATCCAATTGACATTTTGAAACATTTTTGGAACAGTCCAAAAAGTCAATTTTCTGATGAAAAATGATGACTCCGGAGCTGTCGAAAGTTCCCAAAATGGTCAATATGGATGAAATTTTAACATTTAATCTTTTGACTCTAAATGACTGTTGGATGTGAATTATGACTTTTTCAACTAAAATAACTGTGTTTAAAGGCATTTCTGTGCCTGAAATCGGTCAAAATTGAAGCTTTTGAGTAAGCAAAACTCTGTAAAAATTGCAATTTTGGTCACTGTGGGGGTTTATAAAGTGGTTATTCAACATGAGGCACGATCCAATTGACATTTTGAATCATTTTTGGAACAGTCCAAAAAATCAATTTTCTGATGAAAAACGATGACTCCGGAGCTGTCGAAAGTTCCCAAAATGGTCAATATGGATGAAATTTTAACATTTAATCTTTTGACTCTAAATGACTGTTGGATGTGAATTATGACTTTTTCAACTAAAATAAGTGTGTTTAAAGGCATTTCTGTGCCTGAAATTGGTCAAAGTTGAAGCTTTTGAGTAAGCAAAACTCTGTAAAAATGGCAATTTTGGTCACTGCGACGGTTTATAAAGTGGTTATTCAACATGAGGCACGATCCAATTGACATTTTGAATCATTTTTTGAACAGTCCAAAAAATCAATTTTCTGATGAAAAACGATGACTCCGGAGCTGTCGAAAGTTCCCAAAATGGTCAATATGGATGAAATTTTAACATTTAATCTTTTGACTCTAAATGACTGTTGGATGTGAATTATTTCTTTTTCAACTAAAATAAGTGTGTTTAAAGGCATTTCTGTGCCTGAAATTGGTCAAAATGGAAGCTTTTGAGTAAGCAAAACTCTGTAAAAATGGCAATTTTTGTCACTGTGAGGTTTTTATAAAGTGGTTATTCAACATGAGGCACGATCCAATTGACATTTTGAAACATTTTTGGAACAGTCCAAAAAGTCAATTTTCTGATGAAAAACGATGACTCCGGAGCTGTCGAAAGTTCCCAAAATGGTCAATATGGATGAAATTTTAACATTTAATCTTTTGACTCTAAATGACTGTTGGATGTGAATTATGACTTTTTCAACTAAAATAACTGTGTTTAAAGGCATTTCTGTGCCTAATATCGGTCAAAATTGAAGCTTTTGAGTAAGCAAAACTCTGTAAAAATGGCAATTTTGGTCACTGTGGGCGTTTATAAAGTGGTTATTCAACATGAGGCACGATCCAATTGACATTTTGAATCATTTTTGGAACTGTCCAAAAAATCAATTTTCGGATGAAAAACGATGACTCCGGAGCTGTCGAAAGTTCCCAAAATGGTCAATATGGATGAAATTTTAACATTTAATCTTTTGACTCTAAATGACTGTTGGATGTGAATTATTTCTTTTTCAACTAAAATAAGTGTGTTTAAAGGCATTTCTGTGCCTGAAATTGGTCAAAATGGAAGCTTTTGAGTAAGCAAAACTCTGTAAAAATGGCAATTTTTGTCACTGTGAGGTTTTTATAAAGTGGTTATTCAACATGAGGCACGATCCAATTGACATTTTGAAACATTTTTGGAACAGTCCAAAAAGTCAATTTTCTGATGAAAAACGATGACTCCGGAGCTGTCGAAAGTTCCCAAAATGGTCAATATGGATAAAATTTTAACATTTATTCTTTTGACTCTAAATGACTGTTGGATGTGAATTATGACTTTTTCAACTAAAATAAGTGTGTTTAAAGGCATTTCTGTGCCTGAAATTGGTCAAAATTGAAGCTTTTGAGTAAGCATAACTCTGTAAAAATGGCAATTTTGGTCACTGTGAGGGTTTATAAAGTGGTTATTCAACATGAGGCACGTTCCAATTGACATTTTGAATCATTTTTTGAACAGTCCAAAAAATTAATTTTCGGATGAAAAACGATGACTCCGGAGCTGTCGAAAGTTCCCAAAATGGTCAATATGGATGAAATTTTAACATTTAATCTTTTGACTCTAAATGACTGTTGGATGTGAATTATGACTTTTTCAACTAAAATAACTGTGTTTAAAGGCATTTCTGTGCCTGAAATCGGTCAAAATTGAAGCTTTTGAGTAAGCAAAACTCTGTAAAAATTGCAATTTTGGTCACTGTGGGGGTTTATAAAGTGGTTATTCAACATGAGGCACGATCCAATTGACATTTTGAATCATTTTTGGAACAGTCCAAAAAATCAATTTTCGGATGAAAAACGATGACTCCGGAGCTGTCGAAAGTTCCCAAAATGGTCAATATGGATGAAATTTTAACATTTAATCTTTTGACTCTAAATGACTGTTGGATGTGAATTATGACTTTTTCAACTAAAATAAGTGTGTTTAAAGGCATTTCTGTGCCTGAAATTGGTCAAAATTGAAGCTTTTGAGTAAGCAAAACTCTGTAAAAATGGCAATTTTGGTCACTGTGACGGTTTATAAAGTGGTTATTCAACATGAGGCACGATCCAATTGACATTTTGAATCATTTTTTGAACAGTCCAAAAAATCAATTTTCTGATGAAAAACGATGACTCCGGAGCTGTCGAAAGTTCCCAAAATGGTCAATATGGATGAAATTTTAACATTTAATCTTTTGACTCTAAATGACTGTTGGATGTGAATTATTTCTTTTTCAACTAAAATAAGTGTGTTTAAAGGCATTTCTGTGCCTGAAATTGGTCAAAATGGAAGCTTTTGAGTATGCAAAACTCTGTAAAAATGGCAATTTTTGTCACTGTGAGGTTTTTATAAAGTGGTTATTCAACATGAGGCACGATCCAATTGACATTTTGAAACATTTTTGGAACAGTCCAAAAAGTCAATTTTCTGATGAAAAACGATGACTCCGGAGCTGTCGAAAGTTCCCAAAATGGTCAATATGGATGAAATTTTAACATTTAATCTTTTGACTCTAAATGACTGTTGGATGTGAATTATTTCTTTTTCAACTAAAATAAGTGTGTTTAAAGGCATTTCTGTGCCTGAAATTGGTCAAAATTGAAGCTTTTGAGTAAGCAAAACCCTGTAAAAATGGCGATTTTGGTCACTGTGAGGTTTTAAAAAGTGGTTATTCAACATGAGGCACGATCCAATTGACATTTTGAATCATTTTTGGAACAGTCCAAAAAATCAATTTTCTGATGAAAAACGATGACTCCGGAGCTGTCGAAAGTTCCCAAAATGGTCAGTATGGATGAAATTTTAACATTTAATCTTTTGACTCTAAATGACTGTTGGATGTGAATTATGACTTTTTCAACTAAAATAAGTGTGTTTGAAGGCATTTCTGTGCCTGAAATTGGTCAAAATTGAAGCTTTTGATTAAGCAAAACTCTGTAAAAATGGCAATTTTGGTCACTGTGAGGGTTTATAAAGTGGTTATTCAACATGAGGCACGATCCAATTGACATTTTAAATCATTTTTTGAACAGTCCAAAAAATCAATTTTCTGATGAAAAACGATGACTCCGGAGCTGTCGAAAGTTCCCAAAATGGTCAATATGGATGAAATTTTAACATTTAATCTTTTGACTCTAAATGACTGTTGGATGTGAATTATTTCTTTTTCAACTAAAATAAGTGTGTTTAAAGGCATTTCTGTGCCTGAAATTGGTCAAAATGGAAGCTTTTGAGTAAGCAAAACTCTGTAAAAATGGCAATTTTGGTCACTGTGACGGTTTATAAAGTGGTTATTCAACATGAGGCACGATCCAATTGACATTTTGAATCATTTTTTGAACAGTCCAAAAAATCAATTTTCTGATGAAAAACGATGACTCCGGAGCTGTCGAAAGTTCCCAAAATGGTCAATATGGATGAAATTTTAACATTTAATCTTTTGACTCTAAATGACTGTTAGATGTGAATTATTTCTTTTTCAACTAAAATAAGTGTGTTTAAAGGCATTTCTGTGCCTGAAATTGGTCAAAATGGAAGCTTTTGAGTATGCAAAACTCTGTAAAAATGGCAATTTTTGTCACTTTGAGGTTTTGAAAAGTGGTTATTCAACATGAGGCACGATCCAATTGACATTTTGAATCATTTTTGGAACAGTCCAAAAAATCAATTTTCTGATGAAAAACGATGACTCCGGAGCTGTCGAAAGTTCCCAAAATGGTCAATATGGATGAAATTTTAACATTTAATCTTTTGACTCTAAATGACTGTTGGATGTGAATTATGACTTTTTCAACTAAAATAAGTGTGTTTAAAGGCATTTCTGTGCCTGAATTGGTCAAAATTGAAGCTTTTGAGTAAGCAAAACTCTGTAAAAATGGCAATTTTGGTCACTGTGAGGGTTTATAAAGTGGTTATTCAACATGAGGCACGATCCAATTGACATTTTGAAACATTTTTGGAACAGTCCAAAAAGTCAATTTTCTGATGAAAAATGATGACTCCGGAGCTGTCGAAAGTTCCCAAAATGGTCAATATGGATGAAATTTTAACATTTAATCTTTTGACTCTAAATGACTGTTGGATGTGACTTATGACTTTTTCAACTAAAATAATTGTGTTTAAAGGCATTTCTGTGCCTGAAATTGGTCAAAATTGAAGCTTTTGAGTAAGCAAAACTCTGTAAAAATGGCAATTTTGGTCACTGTGACGGTTTATAAAGTGGTTATTCAACATGAGGCACAATCCAATTGACATTTTGAATCATTTTTTGAACAGTCCAAAAAATCAATTTTCTGATGAAAAACGATGACTCCGGAGCTGTCGAAAGTTCCTAAAATGGTCAATATGGATGAAATTTTAACATTTAATCTTTTGACTCTAAATGACTGTTGGATGTGAATTATTTCTTTTTCAACTAAAATAAGTGTGTTTGAAGGCATTTCTGTGCCTGAAATTGGTCAAAATTAAAGCTTTTGAGTAAGCAAAACTCTGTAAAAATGGCAATTTTGGTCACTGTGAGGGTTTATAAAGTGGTTATTCAACATGAGGCATGATCCAATTGACATTTTGAATCATTTTTGGAACTTTCCAAAAAATCAATTTTCGGATGAAAAACGATGACTCCAGAGCTGTCCAAAGTTCCCAAAATGGTCAATATGGATGGAATTTTAACATTTAATCTTTTGACTCTAAATGACTGTTGGATGTGAAATATTTCTTTTTCAACTAAAATAAGTGTGTTTAAAGGCATTTCTGTGCCTGAAATTGGTCAAAATGGAAGCTTTTGAGTAAGCAAAACTCTGTAAAAATGGCAATTTTTGTCACTGTGAGGTTTTTATAAAGTGGTTATTCAACATGAGGCACGATCCAATTGACATTTTGAAACATTTTTGGAACAGTCCAAAAAGTCAATTTTCTGATGAAAAACGATGACTCCGGAGCTGTCGAAAGTTCCCAAAATGGTCAATATGGATGAAATTTTAACATTTAATCTTTTGACTCTAAATGACTGTTGGATGTGAATTATGACTTTTTCAACTAAAATAACTGTGTTTAAAGGCATTTCTGTGCCTAATATCGGTCAAAATTGAAGCTTTTGAGTAAGCAAAACTCTGTAAAAATGGCAATTTTGGTCACTGTGAGGGTTTATAAAGTGGTTATTCAACATGAGGCACGATCCAATTGACATTTTGAATCATTTTTTGAACAGTCCAAAAAATAAATTTTCTGATGAAAAACGATGACTCCGGAGCTGTCGAAAGTTCCCAAAATGGTCAATATGGATGAAATTTTAACATTTAATCTTTTGACTCTAAATGACTGTTGGATGTGAATTATTTCTTTTTCAACTAAAATAAGTGTGTTTAAAGGCATTTCTGTGCCTGAAATTGGTCAAAATGGAAGCTTTTGAGTAAGCAAAACTCTGTAAAAATGGCAATTTTGGTCACTGTGAGGGTTTATAAAGTGGTTATTCAACATGAGGCACGATCCAATTGACATTTTGAAACATTTTTGGAACAGTCCAAAAAGTCAATTTTCTGATGAAAAATGATGACTCCGGAGCTGTCGAAAGTTCCCAAAATGGTCAATATGGATGAAATTTTAACATTTAATCTTTTGACTCTAAATGACTGTTGGATGTGACTTATGACTTTTTCAACTAAAATAATTGTGTTTAAAGGCATTTCTGTGCCTGAAATTGGTCAAAATTGAAGCTTTTGAGTAAGCAAAACTCTGTAAAAATGGCAATTTTGGTCACTGTGACGGTTTATAAAGTGGTTATTCAACATGAGGCACAATCCAATTGACATTTTGAATCATTTTTTGAACAGTCCAAAAAATCAATTTTCTGATGAAAAACGATGACTCCGGAGCTGTCGAAAGTTCCTAAAATGGTCAATATGGATGAAATTTTAACATTTAATCTTTTGACTCTAAATGACTGTTGGATGTGAATTATTTCTTTTTCAACTAAAATAAGTGTGTTTGAAGGCATTTCTGTGCCTGAAATTGGTCAAAATTAAAGCTTTTGAGTAAGCAAAACTCTGTAAAAATGGCAATTTTGGTCACTGTGAGGGTTTATAAAGTGGTTATTCAACATGAGGCATGATCCAATTGACATTTTGAATCATTTTTGGAACTTTCCAAAAAATCAATTTTCGGATGAAAAACGATGACTCCAGAGCTGTCCAAAGTTCCCAAAATGGTCAATATGGATGGAATTTTAACATTTAATCTTTTGACTCTAAATGACTGTTGGATGTGAAATATTTCTTTTTCAACTAAAATAAGTGTGTTTAAAGGCATTTCTGTGCCTGAAATTGGTCAAAATGGAAGCTTTTGAGTAAGCAAAACTCTGTAAAAATGGCAATTTTTGTCACTGTGAGGTTTTTATAAAGTGGTTATTCAACATGAGGCACGATCCAATTGACATTTTGAAACATTTTTGGAACAGTCCAAAAAGTCAATTTTCTGATGAAAAACGATGACTCCGGAGCTGTCGAAAGTTCCCAAAATGGTCAATATGGATGAAATTTTAACATTTAATCTTTTGACTCTAAATGACTGTTGGATGTGAATTATGACTTTTTCAACTAAAATAACTGTGTTTAAAGGCATTTCTGTGCCTAATATCGGTCAAAATTGAAGCTTTTGAGTAAGCAAAACTCTGTAAAAATGGCAATTTTGGTCACTGTGAGGGTTTATAAAGTGGTTATTCAACATGAGGCACGATCCAATTGACATTTTGAATCATTTTTTGAACAGTCCAAAAAATAAATTTTCTGATGAAAAACGATGACTCCGGAGCTGTCGAAAGTTCCCAAAATGGTCAATATGGATGAAATTTTAACATTTAATCTTTTGACTCTAAATGACTGTTGGATGTGAATTATTTCTTTTTCAACTAAAATAAGTGTGTTTAAAGGCATTTCTGTGCCTGAAATTGGTCAAAATGGAAGCTTTTGAGTAAGCAAAACTCTGTAAAAATGGCAATTTTGGTCACTGTGAGGGTTTATAAAGTGGTTATTCAACATGAGGCACGATCCAATTGACATTTTGAAACATTTTTGGAACAGTCCAAAAAGTCAATTTTCTGATGAAAAATGATGACTCCGGAGCTGTCGAAAGTTCCCAAAATGGTCAATATGGATGAAATTTTAACATTTAATCTTTTGACTCTAAATGACTGTTGGATGTGAATTATGACTTTTTCAACTAAAATAACTGTGTTTAAAGGCATTTCTGTGCCTGAAATCGGTCAAAATTGAAGCTTTTGAGTAAGCAAAACTCTGTAAAAATTGCAATTTTGGTCACTGTGGGGGTTTATAAAGTGGTTATTCAACATGAGGCACGATCCAATTGACATTTTGAATCATTTTTGGAACAGTCCAAAAAATCAATTTTCGGATGAAAAACGATGACTCCGGAGCTGTCGAAAGTTCCCAAAATGGTCAATATGGATGAAATTTTAACATTTAATCTTTTGACTCTAAATGACTGTTGGATGTGAATTATGACTTTTTCAACTAAAATAAGTGTGTTTAAAGGCATTTCTGTGCCTGAAATTGGTCAAAATTGAAGCTTTTGAGTAAGCAAAACTCTGTAAAAAAGGCAATTTTGGTCACTGTGACGGTTTATAAAGTGGTTATTCAACATGAGGCACGATCCAATTGACATTTTGAATCATTTTTTGAACAGTCCAAAAAATCAATTTTCTGATGAAAAACGATGACTCCGGAGCTGTCGAAAGTTCCCAAAATGGTCAATATGGATGAAATTTTAACATTTAATCTTTTGACTCTAAATGACTGTTGGATGTGAATTATTTCTTTTTCAACTAAAATAAGTGTGTTTAAAGGCATTTCTGTGCCTGAAATTGGTCAAAATGGAAGCTTTTGAGTATGCAAAACTCTGTAAAAATGGCAATTTTTGTCACTTTGAGGTTTTAAAAAGTGGTTATTCAACATGAGGCACGATCCAATTGACATTTTGAATCATTTTTGGAACAGTCCAAAAAATCAATTTTCTGATGAAAAACGATGACTCCGGAGCTGTCGAAAGTTCCCAAAATGGTCAATATGGATGAAATTTTAACATTTAATCTTTTGACTCTAAATGACTGTTGGATGTGAATTATGACTTTTTCAACTAAAATAAGTGTGTTTAAAGGCATTTCTGTGCCTGAATTGGTCAAAATTGAAGCTTCGTTTTGGGAACTAAGGCCTGGAATAAACTCCCCCTCTCCCTGCGGTCTTTTTCTCAAGAAGCCTCCTTCAGGAAGGCATTGAAAACCTGGATCTTCTCTCTGCCTGAAGCCGTGTGCCGGACCCTGGTGTAATGTGTGTGAAGAGATTAGGACATCTTTTTCCTTTCCAACTCTCCATCTGAGTTGTGTAATGCGCCAAGATACTCCTTGGAGTGGAAGTAGCGCGGTAGAAATGTCCATTACATTACATTACATTTTGAGTAAGCAAAACTCTGTAAAAATGGCAATTTTGGTCACTGTGAGGGTTTATAAAGTGGTTATTCAACATGAGGCACGATCCAATTGACATTTTGAAACATTTTTGGAACAGTCCAAAAAGTCAATTTTCTGATGAAAAATGATGACTCCGGAGCTGTCGAAAGTTCCCAAAATGTTCAATATGGATGAAATTTTAACATTTAATCTTTTGACTCTAAATGACTGTTGGATGTGACTTATGACTTTTTCAACTAAAATAATTGTGTTTAAAGGCATTTCTGTGCCTGAAATTAGTCAAAATTGAAGCTTTTGAGTAAGCAAAACTCTGTAAAAATGGCAATTTTGGTCACTGTGACGGTTTATAAAGTGGTTATTCAACATGAGGCACAATCCAATTGACATTTTGAATCATTTTTTGAACAGTCCAAAAAATCAATTTTCTGATGAAAAACGATGACTCCGGAGCTGTCGAAAGTTCCTAAAATGGTCAATATGGATGAAGTTTTAACATTTAATCTTTTGACTCTAAATGACTGTTGGATGTGAATTATTTCTTTTTCGACTAAAATAAGTGTGTTTGAAGGCATTTCTGTGCCTGAAATTGGTCAAAATTGAAGCTTTTGAGTAAGCAAAACTCTGTAAAAATGGCAATTTTGGTCACTGTGAGGTTTTAAAAAGTGGTTATTCAACATGAGGCACGATCCAATTGACATTTTGAATTGTTTTGGAACAGTCCAAAAAATCAATTTTCTGATGAAAAACGATGACTCCGGAGCTGTCGAAAGTTCCCAAAATGGTCAATATGGATGAAATTTTAACATTTAATCTTTTGACTCTAAATGACTGTTGGATGTGAATTATTTCTTTTTCAACTAAAATAAGTGTGTTTAAAGGCATTTCTGTGCCTGAAATTGGTCAAAATGGAAGCTTTTGAGTAAGCAAAACTCTGTAAAAATGGCAATTTTTGTCACTGTGAGGTTTTAAAAAGTGGTTATTCAACATGAGACACGATCCAATTGACATTTTGAATCATTTTTGGAACAGTCCAAAAAATCAATTTTCTGATGAAAAACGATGACTCCAGAGCTGTCGAAAGTTCCCAAAATGGTCAATATGGATGAAATTTTAACATTTAATCTTTTGACTCTAAATGACTGTTGGATGTGAATTGTGACTTTTTCAACTAAAATAAGTGTGTTTTAAGGCATTTCTGTGCCTGAAATTGGTCAAAATTGAAGCTTTTGAGTAAGCAAAACTCTGTAAAAATGGCAATTTTGGTCACTGTGGGCGTTTATAAAGTGGTTATTCAACATGAGGCACGATCCAATTGACATTTTGAATCATTTTTGGAACTGTCCAAAAAATCAATTTTCGGATGAAAAACGATGACTCCGGAGCTGTCGAAAGTTCCCAAAATGGTCAATATGGATGAAATTTTAACATTTAATCTTTTGACTCTAAATGACTGTTGGATGTGAATTATTTCTTTTTCAACTAAAATAAGTGTGTTTAAAGGCATTTCTGTGCCTGAAATTGGTCAAAATGGAAGCTTTTGAGTAAGCAAAACTCTGTAAAAATGGCAATTTTTGTCACTGTGAGGTTTTTATAAAGTGGTTATTCAACATGAGGCACGATCCAATTGACATTTTGAAACATTTTTGGAACAGTCCAAAAAGTCAATTTTCTGATGAAAAACGATGACTCCGGAGCTGTCGAAAGTTCCCAAAATGGTCAATATGGATGAAATTTTAACATTTAATCTTTTGACTCTAAATGACTGTTGGATGTGAATTATGACTTTTTCAACTAAAATAAGTGTGTTTAAAGGCATTTCTGTGCCTGAAATTGGTCAAAATTGAAGCTTTTGAGTAAGCATAACTCTGTAAAAATGGCAATTTTGGTCACTGTGAGGGTTTATAAAGTGGTTATTCAACATGAGGCACGTTCCAATTGACATTTTGAATCATTTTTTGAACAGTCCAAAAAATTAATTTTCGGATGAAAAACGATGACTCCGGAGCTATCGAAAGTTCCCAAAATGGTCAATATGGATGAAATTTTAACATTTAATCTTTTGACTCTAAGTGACTGTTGGATGTGAATTATGACTTTTTCAACTAAAATAAGTGTGTTTAAAGGCATTTCTGTGCCTGAAATTGGTCAAAATTGAAGCTTTTGAGTAAGCATAACTCTGTAAAAATGGCAATTTTGGTCACTGTGAGGGTTTATAAAGTGGTTATTCAACATGAGGCATGATCCAATTGACATTTTGAATCATTTTTGGAACTTTCCAAAAAGTCAATTTTCGGATGAAAAACGATGACTCCGGAGCTGTCGAAAGTTCCCAAAATGGTCAATATGGATGAAATTTTAACATTTAATCTTTTGACTCTAAATGACTGTTGGATGTGAAATATTTCTTTTTCAACTAAAATAAGTGTGTTTGAAGGCATTTCTGTGCCTGAAATTGGTCAAAATTAAAGCTTTTGAGTAAGCAAAACTCTGTAAAAATGGCAATTTTGGTCACTGTGAGGGTTTATAAAGTGGTTATTCAACATGAGGCACGATCCAATTCACATTTTGAATCATTTTTGGAACTGTTCAAAAAATCAATTTTCGGATGAAAAACGATGACTCCAGAGCTGTCGAAAGTTCCCAAAATGGTCAATATGGATGAAATTTTAACATTTAATCTTTTGACTCTAAATGACTGTTGGATGTGAATTATGACTTTTCCAACTAAAATAAGTGTGTTTAAAGGCATTTCTGTGCCTGAAATTGGTCAAAATGGAAGCTTTTGAGTAAGCAAAACTCTGTAAAAATGGCAATTTTGGTCACTGTGAGGTTTTAAAAAGTGGTTATTCAACATGAGGCACGATCCAATTGACATTTTGAATTGTTTTGGAACAGTCCAAAAAATCAATTTTCTGATGAAAAACGATGACTCCGGAGCTGTCGAAAGTTCCCAAAATGGTCAGTATGGATGAAATTTTAACATTTAATCTTTTGACTCTAAATGACTGTTGGATGTGAATTATGACTTTTTCAACTAAAATAAGTGTGTTTGAAGGCATTTCTGTGCCTGAAATTGGTCAAAATTGAAGCTTTTGATTAAGCAAAACTCTGTAAAAATGGCAATTTTGGTCACTGTGAGGGTTTATAAAGTGGTTATTCAACATGAGGCACGATCCAATTGACATTTTAAATCATTTTTTGAACAGTCCAAAAAATCAATTTTCTGATGAAAAACGATGACTCCGGAGCTGTCGAAAGTTCCCAAAATGGTCAATATGGATGAAATTTTAACATTTAATCTTTTGACTCTAAATGACTGTTGGATGTGAATTATTTCTTTTTCAACTAAAATAAGTGTGTTTAAAGGCATTTCTGTGCCTGAAATTGGTCAAAATGGAAGCTTTTGAGTAAGCAAAACTCTGTAAAAATGGCAATTTTGGTCACTGTGAGGGTTTATAAAGTGGTTATTCAACATGAGGCACGATCCAATTGACATTTTGAAACATTTTTGGAACAGTCCAAAAAGTCAATTTTCTGATGAAAAATGATGACTCCGGAGCTGTCGAAAGTTCCCAAAATGGTCAATATGGATGAAATTTTAACATTTAATCTTTTGACTCTAAATGACTGTTGGATGTGAATTATGACTTTTTCAACTAAAATAACTGTGTTTAAAGGCATTTCTGTGCCTGAAATCGGTCAAAATTGAAGCTTTTGAGTAAGCAAAACTCTGTAAAAATTGCAATTTTGGTCACTGTGGGGGTTTATAAAGTGGTTATTCAACATGAGGCACGATCCAATTGACATTTTGAATCATTTTTGGAACAGTCCAAAAAATCAATTTTCTGATGAAAAACGATGACTCCGGAGCTGTCGAAAGTTCCCAAAATGGTCAATATGGATGAAATTTTAACATTTAATCTTTTGACTCTAAATGACTGTTGGATGTGAATTATGACTTTTTCAACTAAAATAAGTGTGTTTAAAGGCATTTCTGTGCCTGAAATTGGTCAAAATTGAAGCTTTTGAGTAAGCAAAACTCTGTAAAAATGGCAATTTTGGTCACTGCGACGGTTTATAAAGTGGTTATTCAACATGAGGCACGATCCAATTGACATTTTGAATCATTTTTTGAACAGTCCAAAAAATCAATTTTCTGATGAAAAACGATGACTCCGGAGCTGTCGAAAGTTCCCAAAATGGTCAATATGGATGAAATTTTAACATTTAATCTTTTGACTCTAAATGACTGTTGGATGTGAATTATTTCTTTTTCAACTAAAATAAGTGTGTTTAAAGGCATTTCTGTGCCTGAAATTGGTCAAAATGGAAGCTTTTGAGTAAGCAAAACTCTGTAAAAATGGCAATTTTTGTCACTGTGAGGTTTTTATAAAGTGGTTATTCAACATGAGGCACGATCCAATTGACATTTTGAAACATTTTTGGAACAGTCCAAAAAGTCAATTTTCTGATGAAAAACGATGACTCCGGAGCTGTCGAAAGTTCCCAAAATGGTCAATATGGATGAAATTTTAACATTTAATCTTTTGACTCTAAATGACTGTTGGATGTGAATTATGACTTTTTCAACTAAAATAACTGTGTTTAAAGGCATTTCTGTGCCTAATATCGGTCAAAATTGAAGCTTTTGAGTAAGCAAAACTCTGTAAAAATGGCAATTTTGGTCACTGTGGGCGTTTATAAAGTGGTTATTCAACATGAGGCACGATCCAATTGACATTTTGAATCATTTTTGGAACTGTCCAAAAAATCAATTTTCGGATGAAAAACGATGACTCCGGAGCTGTCGAAAGTTCCCAAAATGGTCAATATGGATGAAATTTTAACATTTAATCTTTTGACTCTAAATGACTGTTGGATGTGAAATATTTCTTTTTCAACTAAAATAAGTGTGTTTAAAGGCATTTCTGTGCCTGAAATTGGTCAAAATGGAAGCTTTTGAGTAAGCAAAACTCTGTAAAAATGGCAATTTTTGTCACTGTGAGGTTTTTATAAAGTGGTTATTCAACATGAGGCACGATCCAATTGACATTTTGAAACATTTTTGGAACAGTCCAAAAAGTCAATTTTCTGATGAAAAACGATGACTCCGGAGCTGTCGAAAGTTCCCAAAATGGTCAATATGGATAAAATTTTAACATTTATTCTTTTGACTCTAAATGACTGTTGGATGTGAATTATGACTTTTTCAACTAAAATAAGTGTGTTTAAAGGCATTTCTGTGCCTGAAATTGGTCAAAATTGAAGCTTTTGAGTAAGCATAACTCTGTAAAAATGGCAATTTTGGTCACTGTGAGGGTTTATAAAGTGGTTATTCAACATGAGGCACGTTCCAATTGACATTTTGAATCATTTTTTGAACAGTCCAAAAAATTAATTTTCGGATGAAAAACGATGACTCCGGAGCTGTCGAAAGTTCCCAAAATGGTCAATATGGATGAAATTTTAACATTTAATCTTTTGACTCTAAATGACTGTTGGATGTGAATTATGACTTTTTCAACTAAAATAACTGTGTTTAAAGGCATTTCTGTGCCTGAAATCGGTCAAAATTGAAGCTTTTGAGTAAGCAAAACTCTGTAAAAATTGCAATTTTGGTCACTGTGGGGGTTTATAAAGTGGTTATTCAACATGAGGCACGATCCAATTGACATTTTGAATCATTTTTGGAACAGTCCAAAAAATCAATTTTCGGATGAAAAACGATGACTCCGGAGCTGTCGAAAGTTCCCAAAATGGTCAATATGGATGAAATTTTAACATTTAATCTTTTGACTCTAAATGACTGTTGGATGTGAATTATGACTTTTTCAACTAAAATAAGTGTGTTTAAAGGCATTTCTGTGCCTGAAATTGGTCAAAATTGAAGCTTTTGAGTAAGCAAAACTCTGTAAAAATGGCAATTTTGGTCACTGTGACGGTTTATAAAGTGGTTATTCAACATGAGGCACGATCCAATTGACATTTTGAATCATTTTTTGAACAGTCCAAAAAATCAATTTTCTGATGAAAAACGATGACTCCGGAGCTGTCGAAAGTTCCCAAAATGGTCAATATGGATGAAATTTTAACATTTAATCTTTTGACTCTAAATGACTGTTGGATGTGAATTATTTCTTTTTCAACTAAAATAAGTGTGTTTAAAGGCATTTCTGTGCCTGAAATTGGTCAAAATGGAAGCTTTTGAGTATGCAAAACTCTGTAAAAATGGCAATTTTTGTCACTTTGAGGTTTTAAAAAGTGGTTATTCAACATGAGGCACGATCCAATTGACATTTTGAATCATTTTTGGAACAGTCCAAAAAATCAATTTTCTGATGAAAAACGATGACTCCGGAGCTGTCGAAAGTTCCCAAAATGGTCAATATGGATGAAATTTTAACATTTAATCTTTTGACTCTAAATGACTGTTGGATGTGAATTATGACTTTTTCAACTAAAATAAGTGTGTTTAAAGGCATTTCTGTGCCTGAATTGGTCAAAATTGAAGCTTTTGAGTAAGCAAAACTCTGTAAAAATGGCAATTTTGGTCACTGTGAGGGTTTATAAAGTGGTTATTCAACATGAGGCACGATCCAATTGACATTTTGAAACATTTTTGGAACAGTCCAAAAAGTCAATTTTCTGATGAAAAATGATGACTCCGGAGCTGTCGAAAGTTCCCAAAATGGTCAATATGGATGAAATTTTAACATTTAATCTTTTGACTCTAAATGACTGTTGGATGTGACTTATGACTTTTTCAACTAAAATAATTGTGTTTAAAGGCATTTCTGTGCCTGAAATTAGTCAAAATTGAAGCTTTTGAGTAAGCAAAACTCTGTAAAAATGGCAATTTTGGTCACTGTGACGGTTTATAAAGTGGTTATTCAACATGAGGCACAATCCAATTGACATTTTGAATCATTTTTGGAACAGTCCAAAAAGTCAATTTTCGGATGAAAAACGATGACTCCGGAGCTGTCGAAAGTTCCCAAAATGGTCAATATGGATGAAATTTTAACATTTAATCTTTTGACTCTAAATGACTGTTGGATGTGAATTATTTCTTTTTCAACTAAAATAAGTGTGTTTAAAGGCATTTCTGTGCCTGAAATTGGTCAAAATGGAAGCTTTTGAGTAAGCAAAACTCTGTAAAAATGGCAATTTTTGTCACTGTGAGGTTTTTATAAAGTGGTTATTCCACATGAGGCACGATCCAATTGACATTTTGAAACATTTTTGGAACAGTCCAAAAAGTAAATTTTCTGATGAAAAACGATGACTCCGGAGCTGTCGAAAGTTCCCAAAATGGTCAATATGGATGAAATTTTAACATTTAATCTTTTGACTCTAAATGACTGTTGGATGTGAATTATTTCTTTTTCAACTAAAATAAGTGTGTTTGAAGGCATTTCTGTGCCTGAAATTGGTCAAAATTGAAGCTTTTGAGTAAGCAAAACTCTGTAAAAATGGCAATTTTGATCACTGTGAGGTTTTAAAAAGTGGTTATTCAACATGAGGCACGATCCAATTGACATTTTGAATTGTTTTGGAACAGTCCAAAAAATTAATTTTCTGATGAAAAACGATGACTCCGGAGCTGTCGAAAGTTCCCAAAATGGTCAATATGGATGAAATTTTAACATTTAATCTTTTGACTCTAAATGACTGTTGGATGTGAATTATTTCTTTTTCAACTAAAATAAGTGTGTTTAAAGGCATTTCTGTGCCTGAAATTGGTCAAAATGGAAGCTTTTGAGTAAGCAAAACTCTGTAAAAATGGCAATTTTTGTCACTGTGAGGTTTTAAAAAGTGGTTATTCAACATGAGACACGATCCAATTGACATTTTGAATCATTTTTGGAACAGTCCAAAAAATCAATTTTCTGATGAAAAACGATGACTCCAGAGCTGTCGAAAGTTCCCAAAATGGTCAATATGGATGAAATTTTAACATTTAATCTTTTGACTCTAAATGACTGTTGGATGTGAATTGTGACTTTTTCAACTAAAATAAGTGTGTTTTAAGGCATTTCTGTGCCTGAAATTGGTCAAAATTGAAGCTTTTGAGTAAGCAAAACTCTGTAAAAATGGCAATTTTGGTCACTGTGGGCGTTTATAAAGTGGTTATTCAACATGAGGCACGATCCAATTGACATTTTGAATCATTTTTGGAACTGTCCAAAAAATCAATTTTCGGATGAAAAACGATGACTCCGGAGCTGTCGAATGTTCCCAAAATGGTCAATATGGATGAAATTTTAACATTTAATCTTTTGACTCTAAATGACTGTTGGATGTGAATTATTTCTTTTTCAACTAAAATAAGTGTGTTTAAAGGCATTTCTGTGCCTGAAATTGGTCAAAATGGAAGCTTTTGAGTAAGCAAAACTCTGTAAAAATGGCAATTTTTGTCACTGTGAGGTTTTTATAAAGTGGTTATTCAACATGAGGCACGATCCAATTGACATTTTGAAACATTTTTGGAACAGTCCAAAAAGTCAATTTTCTGATGAAAAACGATGACTCCGGAGCTGTCGAAAGTTCCCAAAATGGTCAATATGGATGAAATTTTAACATTTAATCTTTTGACTCTAAATGACTGTTGGATGTGAATTATGACTTTTTCAACTAAAATAAGTGTGTTTAAAGGCATTTCTGTGCCTGAAATTGGTCAAAATTGAAGCTTTTGAGTAAGCATAACTCTGTAAAAATGGCAATTTTGGTCACTGTGAGGGTTTATAAAGTGGTTATTCAACATGAGGCACGTTCCAATTGACATTTTGAATCATTTTTTGAACAGTCCAAAAAATTAATTTTCGGATGAAAAACGATGACTCCGGTGCTATTGAAAGTTCCCAAAATGGTCAATATGGATGAAATTTTAACATTTAATCTTTTGACTCTAAGTGACTGTTGGATGTGAATTATGACTTTTTCAACTAAAATAAGTGTGTTTAAAGGCATTTCTGTGCCTGAAATTGGTCAAAATTGAAGCTTTTGAGTAAGCATAACTCTGTAAAAATGGCAATTTTGGTCACTGTGAGGGTTTATAAAGTGGTTATTCAACATGAGGCATGATCCAATTGACATTTTGAATCATTTTTGGAACTTTCCAAAAAATCAATTTTCGGATGAAAAACGATGACTCCGGAGCTGTCGAAAGTTCCCAAAATGGTCAATATGGATGAAATTTTAACATTTAATCTTTTGACTCTAAATGACTGTTGGATGTGAAATATTTCTTTTTCAACTAAAATAAGTGTGTTTGAAGGCATTTCTGTGCCTGAAATTGGTCAAAATTAAAGCTTTTGAGTAAGCAAAACTCTGTAAAAATGGCAATTTTGGTCACTGTGAGGGTTTATAAAGTGGTTATTCAACATGAGGCACGATCCAATTCACATTTTGAATCATTTTTGGAACTGTTCAAAAAATCAATTTTCGGATGAAAAACGATGACTCCAGAGCTGTCGAAAGTTCCCAAAATGGTCAATATGGATGAAATTTTAACATTTAATCTTTTGACTCTAAATGACTGTTGGATGTGAATTATGACTTTTCCAACTAAAATAAGTGTGTTTAAAGGCATTTCTGTGCCTGAAATTGGTCAAAATGGAAGCTTTTGAGTAAGCAAAACTCTGTAAAAATGGCAATTTTGGTCACTGTGACGGTTTATAAAGTGGTTATTCAACATGAGGCACGATCCAATTGACATTTTGAATCATTTTTTGAACAGTCCAAAAAATCAATTTTCTGATGAAAAACGATGACTCCGGAGCTGTCGAAAGTTCCCAAAATGGTCAATATGGATGAAATTTTAACATTTAATCTTTTGACTCTAAATGACTGTTGGATGTGAATTATTTCTTTTTCAACTAAAATAAGTGTGTTTAAAGGCATTTCTGTGCCTGAAATTGGTCAAAATGGAAGCTTTTGAGTATGCAAAACTCTGTAAAAATGGCAATTTTTGTCACTTTGAGGTTTTAAAAAGTGGTTATTCAACATGAGGCACGATCCAATTGACATTTTGAATCATTTTTGGAACAGTCCAAAAAATCAATTTTCTGATGAAAAACGATGACTCCGGAGCTGTCGAAAGTTCCCAAAATGGTCAATATGGATGAAATTTTAACATTTAATCTTTTGACTCTAAATGACTGTTGGATGTGAATTATGACTTTTTCAACTAAAATAAGTGTGTTTAAAGGCATTTCTGTGCCTGAATTGGTCAAAATTGAAGCTTCGTTTTGGGAACTAAGGCCTGGAATAAACTCCCCCTCTCCCTGCGGTCTTTTTCTCAAGAAGCCTCCTTCAGGAAGGCATTGAAAACCTGGATCTTCTCTCTGCCTGAAGCCGTGTGCCGGACCCTGGTGTAATGTGTGTGAAGAGATTAGGACATCTTTTTCCTTTCCAACTCTCCATCTGAGTTGTGTAATGCGCCAAGATACTCCTTGGAGTGGAAGTAGCGCGGTAGAAATGTCCATTACATTACATTACATTTTGAGTAAGCAAAACTCTGTAAAAATGGCAATTTTGGTCACTGTGAGGGTTTATAAAGTGGTTATTCAACATGAGGCACGATCCAATTGACATTTTGAAACATTTTTGGAACAGTCCAAAAAGTCAATTTTCTGATGAAAAATGATGACTCCGGAGCTGTCGAAAGTTCCCAAAATGGTCAATATGGATGAAATTTTAACATTTAATCTTTTGACTCTAAATGACTGTTGGATGTGACTTATGACTTTTTCAACTAAAATAATTGTGTTTAAAGGCATTTCTGTGCCTGAAATTAGTCAAAATTGAAGCTTTTGAGTAAGCAAAACTCTGTAAAAATGGCAATTTTGGTCACTGTGACGGTTTATAAAGTGGTTATTCAACATGAGGCACAATCCAATTGACATTTTGAATCATTTTTTGAACAGTCCAAAAAATCAATTTTCTGATGAAAAACGATGACTCCGGAGCTGTCGAAAGTTCCTAAAATGGTCAATATGGATGAAGTTTTAACATTTAATCTTTTGACTCTAAATGACTGTTGGATGTGAATTATTTCTTTTTCGACTAAAATAAGTGTGTTTGAAGGCATTTCTGTGCCTGAAATTGGTCAAAATTGAAGCTTTTGAGTAAGCAAAACTCTGTAAAAATGGCAATTTTGGTCACTGTGAGGTTTTAAAAAGTGGTTATTCAACATGAGGCACGATCCAATTGACATTTTGAATTGTTTTGGAACAGTCCAAAAAATCAATTTTCTGATGAAAAACGATGACTCCGGAGCTGTCGAAAGTTCCCAAAATGGTCAATATGGATGAAATTTTAACATTTAATCTTTTGACTCTAAATGACTGTTGGATGTGAATTATTTCTTTTTCAACTAAAATAAGTGTGTTTAAAGGCATTTCTGTGCCTGAAATTGGTCAAAATGGAAGCTTTTGAGTAAGCAAAACTCTGTAAAAATGGCAATTTTTGTCACTGTGAGGTTTTAAAAAGTGGTTATTCAACATGAGACACGATCCAATTGACATTTTGAATCATTTTTGGAACAGTCCAAAAAATCAATTTTCTGATGAAAAACGATGACTCCAGAGCTGTCGAAAGTTCCCAAAATGGTCAATATGGATGAAATTTTAACATTTAATCTTTTGACTCTAAATGACTGTTGGATGTGAATTGTGACTTTTTCAACTAAAATAAGTGTGTTTTAAGGCATTTCTGTGCCTGAAATTGGTCAAAATTGAAGCTTTTGAGTAAGCAAAACTCTGTAAAAATGGCAATTTTGGTCACTGTGGGCGTTTATAAAGTGGTTATTCAACATGAGGCACGATCCAATTGACATTTTGAATCATTTTTGGAACTGTCCAAAAAATCAATTTTCGGATGAAAAACGATGACTCCGGAGCTGTCGAAAGTTCCCAAAATGGTCAATATGGATGAAATTTTAACATTTAATCTTTTGACTCTAAATGACTGTTGGATGTGAATTATTTCTTTTTCAACTAAAATAAGTGTGTTTAAAGGCATTTCTGTGCCTGAAATTGGTCAAAATGGAAGCTTTTGAGTAAGCAAAACTCTGTAAAAATGGCAATTTTTGTCACTGTGAGGTTTTTATAAAGTGGTTATTCAACATGAGGCACGATCCAATTGACATTTTGAAACATTTTTGGAACAGTCCAAAAAGTCAATTTTCTGATGAAAAACGATGACTCCGGAGCTGTCGAAAGTTCCCAAAATGGTCAATATGGATGAAATTTTAACATTTAATCTTTTGACTCTAAATGACTGTTGGATGTGAATTATGACTTTTTCAACTAAAATAAGTGTGTTTAAAGGCATTTCTGTGCCTGAAATTGGTCAAAATTGAAGCTTTTGAGTAAGCATAACTCTGTAAAAATGGCAATTTTGGTCACTGTGAGGGTTTATAAAGTGGTTATTCAACATGAGGCACGTTCCAATTGACATTTTGAATCATTTTTTGAACAGTCCAAAAAATTAATTTTCGGATGAAAAACGATGACTCCGGAGCTATCGAAAGTTCCCAAAATGGTCAATATGGATGAAATTTTAACATTTAATCTTTTGACTCTAAGTGACTGTTGGATGTGAATTATGACTTTTTCAACTAAAATAAGTGTGTTTAAAGGCATTTCTGTGCCTGAAATTGGTCAAAATTGAAGCTTTTGAGTAAGCATAACTCTGTAAAAATGGCAATTTTGGTCACTGTGAGGGTTTATAAAGTGGTTATTCAACATGAGGCATGATCCAATTGACATTTTGAATCATTTTTGGAACTTTCCAAAAAGTCAATTTTCGGATGAAAAACGATGACTCCGGAGCTGTCGAAAGTTCCCAAAATGGTCAATATGGATGAAATTTTAACATTTAATCTTTTGACTCTAAATGACTGTTGGATGTGAAATATTTCTTTTTCAACTAAAATAAGTGTGTTTGAAGGCATTTCTGTGCCTGAAATTGGTCAAAATTAAAGCTTTTGAGTAAGCAAAACTCTGTAAAAATGGCAATTTTGGTCACTGTGAGGGTTTATAAAGTGGTTATTCAACATGAGGCACGATCCAATTCACATTTTGAATCATTTTTGGAACTGTTCAAAAAATCAATTTTCGGATGAAAAACGATGACTCCAGAGCTGTCGAAAGTTCCCAAAATGGTCAATATGGATGAAATTTTAACATTTAATCTTTTGACTCTAAATGACTGTTGGATGTGAATTATGACTTTTCCAACTAAAATAAGTGTGTTTAAAGGCATTTCTGTGCCTGAAATTGGTCAAAATGGAAGCTTTTGAGTAAGCAAAACTCTGTAAAAATGGCAATTTTGGTCACTGTGAGGTTTTAAAAAGTGGTTATTCAACATGAGGCACGATCCAATTGACATTTTGAATTGTTTTGGAACAGTCCAAAAAATCAATTTTCTGATGAAAAACGATGACTCCGGAGCTGTCGAAAGTTCCCAAAATGGTCAGTATGGATGAAATTTTAACATTTAATCTTTTGACTCTAAATGACTGTTGGATGTGAATTATGACTTTTTCAACTAAAATAAGTGTGTTTGAAGGCATTTCTGTGCCTGAAATTGGTCAAAATTGAAGCTTTTGATTAAGCAAAACTCTGTAAAAATGGCAATTTTGGTCACTGTGAGGGTTTATAAAGTGGTTATTCAACATGAGGCACGATCCAATTGACATTTTAAATCATTTTTTGAACAGTCCAAAAAATCAATTTTCTGATGAAAAACGATGACTCCGGAGCTGTCGAAAGTTCCCAAAATGGTCAATATGGATGAAATTTTAACATTTAATCTTTTGACTCTAAATGACTGTTGGATGTGAATTATTTCTTTTTCAACTAAAATAAGTGTGTTTAAAGGCATTTCTGTGCCTGAAATTGGTCAAAATGGAAGCTTTTGAGTAAGCAAAACTCTGTAAAAATGGCAATTTTGGTCACTGTGAGGGTTTATAAAGTGGTTATTCAACATGAGGCACGATCCAATTGACATTTTGAAACATTTTTGGAACAGTCCAAAAAGTCAATTTTCTGATGAAAAATGATGACTCCGGAGCTGTCGAAAGTTCCCAAAATGGTCAATATGGATGAAATTTTAACATTTAATCTTTTGACTCTAAATGACTGTTGGATGTGAATTATGACTTTTTCAACTAAAATAACTGTGTTTAAAGGCATTTCTGTGCCTGAAATCGGTCAAAATTGAAGCTTTTGAGTAAGCAAAACTCTGTAAAAATTGCAATTTTGGTCACTGTGGGGGTTTATAAAGTGGTTATTCAACATGAGGCACGATCCAATTGACATTTTGAATCATTTTTGGAACAGTCCAAAAAATCAATTTTCTGATGAAAAACGATGACTCCGGAGCTGTCGAAAGTTCCCAAAATGGTCAATATGGATGAAATTTTAACATTTAATCTTTTGACTCTAAATGACTGTTGGATGTGAATTATGACTTTTTCAACTAAAATAAGTGTGTTTAAAGGCATTTCTGTGCCTGAAATTGGTCAAAATTGAAGCTTTTGAGTAAGCAAAACTCTGTAAAAATGGCAATTTTGGTCACTGCGACGGTTTATAAAGTGGTTATTCAACATGAGGCACGATCCAATTGACATTTTGAATCATTTTTTGAACAGTCCAAAAAATCAATTTTCTGATGAAAAACGATGACTCCGGAGCTGTCGAAAGTTCCCAAAATGGTCAATATGGATGAAATTTTAACATTTAATCTTTTGACTCTAAATGACTGTTGGATGTGAATTATTTCTTTTTCAACTAAAATAAGTGTGTTTAAAGGCATTTCTGTGCCTGAAATTGGTCAAAATGGAAGCTTTTGAGTAAGCAAAACTCTGTAAAAATGGCAATTTTTGTCACTGTGAGGTTTTTATAAAGTGGTTATTCAACATGAGGCACGATCCAATTGACATTTTGAAACATTTTTGGAACAGTCCAAAAAGTCAATTTTCTGATGAAAAACGATGACTCCGGAGCTGTCGAAAGTTCCCAAAATGGTCAATATGGATGAAATTTTAACATTTAATCTTTTGACTCTAAATGACTGTTGGATGTGAATTATGACTTTTTCAACTAAAATAACTGTGTTTAAAGGCATTTCTGTGCCTAATATCGGTCAAAATTGAAGCTTTTGAGTAAGCAAAACTCTGTAAAAATGGCAATTTTGGTCACTGTGGGCGTTTATAAAGTGGTTATTCAACATGAGGCACGATCCAATTGACATTTTGAATCATTTTTGGAACTGTCCAAAAAATCAATTTTCGGATGAAAAACGATGACTCCGGAGCTGTCGAAAGTTCCCAAAATGGTCAATATGGATGAAATTTTAACATTTAATCTTTTGACTCTAAATGACTGTTGGATGTGAAATATTTCTTTTTCAACTAAAATAAGTGTGTTTAAAGGCATTTCTGTGCCTGAAATTGGTCAAAATGGAAGCTTTTGAGTAAGCAAAACTCTGTAAAAATGGCAATTTTTGTCACTGTGAGGTTTTTATAAAGTGGTTATTCAACATGAGGCACGATCCAATTGACATTTTGAAACATTTTTGGAACAGTCCAAAAAGTCAATTTTCTGATGAAAAACGATGACTCCGGAGCTGTCGAAAGTTCCCAAAATGGTCAATATGGATAAAATTTTAACATTTATTCTTTTGACTCTAAATGACTGTTGGATGTGAATTATGACTTTTTCAACTAAAATAAGTGTGTTTAAAGGCATTTCTGTGCCTGAAATTGGTCAAAATTGAAGCTTTTGAGTAAGCATAACTCTGTAAAAATGGCAATTTTGGTCACTGTGAGGGTTTATAAAGTGGTTATTCAACATGAGGCACGTTCCAATTGACATTTTGAATCATTTTTTGAACAGTCCAAAAAATTAATTTTCGGATGAAAAACGATGACTCCGGAGCTGTCGAAAGTTCCCAAAATGGTCAATATGGATGAAATTTTAACATTTAATCTTTTGACTCTAAATGACTGTTGGATGTGAATTATGACTTTTTCAACTAAAATAACTGTGTTTAAAGGCATTTCTGTGCCTGAAATCGGTCAAAATTGAAGCTTTTGAGTAAGCAAAACTCTGTAAAAATTGCAATTTTGGTCACTGTGGGGGTTTATAAAGTGGTTATTCAACATGAGGCACGATCCAATTGACATTTTGAATCATTTTTGGAACAGTCCAAAAAATCAATTTTCGGATGAAAAACGATGACTCCGGAGCTGTCGAAAGTTCCCAAAATGGTCAATATGGATGAAATTTTAACATTTAATCTTTTGACTCTAAATGACTGTTGGATGTGAATTATGACTTTTTCAACTAAAATAAGTGTGTTTAAAGGCATTTCTGTGCCTGAAATTGGTCAAAATTGAAGCTTTTGAGTAAGCAAAACTCTGTAAAAATGGCAATTTTGGTCACTGTGACGGTTTATAAAGTGGTTATTCAACATGAGGCACGATCCAATTGACATTTTGAATCATTTTTTGAACAGTCCAAAAAATCAATTTTCTGATGAAAAACGATGACTCCGGAGCTGTCGAAAGTTCCCAAAATGGTCAATATGGATGAAATTTTAACATTTAATCTTTTGACTCTAAATGACTGTTGGATGTGAATTATTTCTTTTTCAACTAAAATAAGTGTGTTTAAAGGCATTTCTGTGCCTGAAATTGGTCAAAATGGAAGCTTTTGAGTATGCAAAACTCTGTAAAAATGGCAATTTTTGTCACTTTGAGGTTTTAAAAAGTGGTTATTCAACATGAGGCACGATCCAATTGACATTTTGAATCATTTTTGGAACAGTCCAAAAAATCAATTTTCTGATGAAAAACGATGACTCCGGAGCTGTCGAAAGTTCCCAAAATGGTCAATATGGATGAAATTTTAACATTTAATCTTTTGACTCTAAATGACTGTTGGATGTGAATTATGACTTTTTCAACTAAAATAAGTGTGTTTAAAGGCATTTCTGTGCCTGAATTGGTCAAAATTGAAGCTTTTGAGTAAGCAAAACTCTGTAAAAATGGCAATTTTGGTCACTGTGAGGGTTTATAAAGTGGTTATTCAACATGAGGCACGATCCAATTGACATTTTGAAACATTTTTGGAACAGTCCAAAAAGTCAATTTTCTGATGAAAAATGATGACTCCGGAGCTGTCGAAAGTTCCCAAAATGGTCAATATGGATGAAATTTTAACATTTAATCTTTTGACTCTAAATGACTGTTGGATGTGACTTATGACTTTTTCAACTAAAATAATTGTGTTTAAAGGCATTTCTGTGCCTGAAATTAGTCAAAATTGAAGCTTTTGAGTAAGCAAAACTCTGTAAAAATGGCAATTTTGGTCACTGTGACGGTTTATAAAGTGGTTATTCAACATGAGGCACAATCCAATTGACATTTTGAATCATTTTTGGAACAGTCCAAAAAGTCAATTTTCGGATGAAAAACGATGACTCCGGAGCTGTCGAAAGTTCCCAAAATGGTCAATATGGATGAAATTTTAACATTTAATCTTTTGACTCTAAATGACTGTTGGATGTGAATTATTTCTTTTTCAACTAAAATAAGTGTGTTTAAAGGCATTTCTGTGCCTGAAATTGGTCAAAATGGAAGCTTTTGAGTAAGCAAAACTCTGTAAAAATGGCAATTTTGGTCACTGTGAGGGTTTATAAAGTGGTTATTCCACATGAGGCACGATCCAATTGACATTTTGAAACATTTTTGGAACAGTCCAAAAAGTAAATTTTCTGATGAAAAACGATGACTCCGGAGCTGTCGAAAGTTCCCAAAATGGTCAATATGGATGAAATTTTAACATTTAATCTTTTGACTCTAAATGACTGTTGGATGTGAATTATTTCTTTTTCAACTAAAATAAGTGTGTTTGAAGGCATTTCTGTGCCTGAAATTGGTCAAAATTGAAGCTTTTGAGTAAGCAAAACTCTGTAAAAATGGCAATTTTGATCACTGTGAGGTTTTAAAAAGTGGTTATTCAACATGAGGCACGATCCAATTGACATTTTGAATTGTTTTGGAACAGTCCAAAAAATTAATTTTCTGATGAAAAACGATGACTCCGGAGCTGTCGAAAGTTCCCAAAATGGTCAATATGGATGAAATTTTAACATTTAATCTTTTGACTCTAAATGACTGTTGGATGTGAATTATTTCTTTTTCAACTAAAATAAGTGTGTTTAAAGGCATTTCTGTGCCTGAAATTGGTCAAAATGGAAGCTTTTGAGTAAGCAAAACTCTGTAAAAATGGCAATTTTTGTCACTGTGAGGTTTTAAAAAGTGGTTATTCAACATGAGACACGATCCAATTGACATTTTGAATCATTTTTGGAACAGTCCAAAAAATCAATTTTCTGATGAAAAACGATGACTCCAGAGCTGTCGAAAGTTCCCAAAATGGTCAATATGGATGAAATTTTAACATTTAATCTTTTGACTCTAAATGACTGTTGGATGTGAATTGTGACTTTTTCAACTAAAATAAGTGTGTTTTAAGGCATTTCTGTGCCTGAAATTGGTCAAAATTGAAGCTTTTGAGTAAGCAAAACTCTGTAAAAATGGCAATTTTGGTCACTGTGGGCGTTTATAAAGTGGTTATTCAACATGAGGCACGATCCAATTGACATTTTGAATCATTTTTGGAACTGTCCAAAAAATCAATTTTCGGATGAAAAACGATGACTCCGGAGCTGTCGAATGTTCCCAAAATGGTCAATATGGATGAAATTTTAACATTTAATCTTTTGACTCTAAATGACTGTTGGATGTGAATTATTTCTTTTTCAACTAAAATAAGTGTGTTTAAAGGCATTTCTGTGCCTGAAATTGGTCAAAATGGAAGCTTTTGAGTAAGCAAAACTCTGTAAAAATGGCAATTTTTGTCACTGTGAGGTTTTTATAAAGTGGTTATTCAACATGAGGCACGATCCAATTGACATTTTGAAACATTTTTGGAACAGTCCAAAAAGTCAATTTTCTGATGAAAAACGATGACTCCGGAGCTGTCGAAAGTTCCCAAAATGGTCAATATGGATGAAATTTTAACATTTAATCTTTTGACTCTAAATGACTGTTGGATGTGAATTATGACTTTTTCAACTAAAATAAGTGTGTTTAAAGGCATTTCTGTGCCTGAAATTGGTCAAAATTGAAGCTTTTGAGTAAGCATAACTCTGTAAAAATGGCAATTTTGGTCACTGTGAGGGTTTATAAAGTGGTTATTCAACATGAGGCACGTTCCAATTGACATTTTGAATCATTTTTTGAACAGTCCAAAAAATTAATTTTCGGATGAAAAACGATGACTCCGGTGCTATTGAAAGTTCCCAAAATGGTCAATATGGATGAAATTTTAACATTTAATCTTTTGACTCTAAGTGACTGTTGGATGTGAATTATGACTTTTTCAACTAAAATAAGTGTGTTTAAAGGCATTTCTGTGTCTGAAATTGGTCAAAATTGAAGCTTTTGAGTAAGCATAACTCTGTAAAAATGGCAATTTTGGTCACTGTGAGGGTTTATAAAGTGGTTATTCAACATGAGGCATGATCCAATTGACATTTTGAATCATTTTTGGAACTTTCCAAAAAATCAATTTTCGGATGAAAAACGATGACTCCGGAGCTGTCGAAAGTTCCCAAAATGGTCAATATGGATGAAATTTTAACATTTAATCTTTTGACTCTAAATGACTGTTGGATGTGAAATATTTCTTTTTCAACTAAAATAAGTGTGTTTGAAGGCATTTCTGTGCCTGAAATTGGTCAAAATTAAAGCTTTTGAGTAAGCAAAACTCTGTAAAAATGGCAATTTTGGTCACTGTGAGGGTTTATAAAGTGGTTATTCAACATGAGGCACGATCCAATTCACATTTTGAATCATTTTTGGAACTGTTCAAAAAATCAATTTTCGGATGAAAAACGATGACTCCAGAGCTGTCGAAAGTTCCCAAAATGGTCAATATGGATGAAATTTTAACATTTAATCTTTTGACTCTAAATGACTGTTGGATGTGAATTATGACTTTTCCAACTAAAATAAGTGTGTTTAAAGGCATTTCTGTGCCTGAAATTGGTCAAAATGGAAGCTTTTGAGTAAGCAAAACTCTGTAAAAATGGCAATTTTGGTCACTGTGAGGTTTTAAAAAGTGGTTATTCAACATGAGGCACGATCCAATTGACATTTTGAATTGTTTTGGAACAGTCCAAAAAATCAATTTTCTGATGAAAAACGATGACTCCGGAGCTGTCGAAAGTTCCCAAAATGGTCAGTATGGATGAAATTTTAACATTTAATCTTTTGACTCTAAATGACTGTTGGATGTGAATTATGACTTTTTCAACTAAAATAAGTGTGTTTGAAGGCATTTCTGTGCCTGAAATTGGTCAAAATTGAAGCTTTTGATTAAGCAAAACTCTGTAAAAATGGCAATTTTGGTCACTGTGAGGGTTTATAAAGTGGTTATTCAACATGAGGCACGATCTAATTGACATTTTAAATCATTTTTTGAACAGTCCAAAAAATCAATTTTCTGATGAAAAACGATGACTCCGGAGCTGTCGAAAGTTCCCAAAATGGTCAATATGGATGAAATTTTAACATTTAATCTTTTGACTCTAAATGACTGTTGGATGTGAATTATTTCTTTTTCAACTAAAATAAGTGTGTTTAAAGGCATTTCTGTGCCTGAAATTGGTCAAAATGGAAGCTTTTGAGTAAGCAAAACTCTGTAAAAATGGCAATTTTGGTCACTGTGAGGGTTTATAAAGTGGTTATTCAACATGAGGCACGATCCAATTGACATTTTGAAACATTTTTGGAACAGTCCAAAAAGTCAATTTTCTGATGAAAAATGATGACTCCGGAGCTGTCGAAAGTTCCCAAAATGGTCAATATGGATGAAATTTTAACATTTAATCTTTTGACTCTAAATGACTGTTGGATGTGAATTATGACTTTTTCAACTAAAATAACTGTGTTTAAAGGCATTTCTGTGCCTGAAATCGGTCAAAATTGAAGCTTTTGAGTAAGCAAAACTCTGTAAAAATTGCAATTTTGGTCACTGTGGGGGTTTATAAAGTGGTTATTCAACATGAGGCACGATCCAATTGACATTTTGAATCATTTTTGGAACAGTCCAAAAAATCAATTTTCTGATGAAAAACGATGACTCCGGAGCTGTCGAAAGTTCCCAAAATGGTCAATATGGATGAAATTTTAACATTTAATCTTTTGACTCTAAATGACTGTTGGATGTGAATTATGACTTTTTCAACTAAAATAAGTGTGTTTAAAGGCATTTCTGTGCCTGAAATTGGTCAAAATTGAAGCTTTTGAGTAAGCAAAACTCTGTAAAAATGGCAATTTTGGTCACTGCGACGGTTTATAAAGTGGTTATTCAACATGAGGCACGATCCAATTGACATTTTGAATCATTTTTTGAACAGTCCAAAAAATCAATTTTCTGATGAAAAACGATGACTCCGGAGCTGTCGAAAGTTCCCAAAATGGTCAATATGGATGAAATTTTAACATTTAATCTTTTGACTCTAAATGACTGTTGGATGTGAATTATTTCTTTTTCAACTAAAATAAGTGTGTTTAAAGGCATTTCTGTGCCTGAAATTGGTCAAAATTGAAGCTTTTGAGTAAGCAAAACTCTGTAAAAATGGCAATTTTGGTCACTGTGAGGTTTTAAAAAGTGGTTATTCAACATGAGGCACGATCCAATTGACATTTTGAATTGTTTTGGAACAGTCCAAAAAATCAATTTTCTGATGAAAAACGATGACTCCGGAGCTGTCGAAAGTTCCCAAAATGGTCAATATGGATGAAATTTTAACATTTAATCTTTTGACTCTAAATGACTGTTGGATGTGAATTATTTCTTTTTCAACTAAAATAAGTGTGTTTAAAGGCATTTCTGTGCCTGAAATTGGTCAAAATGGAAGCTTTTGAGTAAGCAAAACTCTGTAAAAATGGCAATTTTTGTCACTGTGAGGTTTTAAAAAGTGGTTATTCAACATGAGACACGATCCAATTGACATTTTGAATCATTTTTGGAACAGTCCAAAAAATCAATTTTCTGATGAAAAACGATGACTCCAGAGCTGTCGAAAGTTCCCAAAATGGTCAATATGGATGAAATTTTAACATTTAATCTTTTGACTCTAAATGACTGTTGGATGTGAATTGTGACTTTTTCAACTAAAATAAGTGTGTTTTAAGGCATTTCTGTGCCTGAAATTGGTCAAAATTGAAGCTTTTGAGTAAGCAAAACTCTGTAAAAATGGCAATTTTGGTCACTGTGGGCGTTTATAAAGTGGTTATTCAACATGAGGCACGATCCAATTGACATTTTGAATCATTTTTGGAACTGTCCAAAAAATCAATTTTCGGATGAAAAACGATGACTCCGGAGCTGTCGAATGTTCCCAAAATGGTCAATATGGATGAAATTTTAACATTTAATCTTTTGACTCTAAATGACTGTTGGATGTGAATTATGACTTTTTCAACTAAAATAAGTGTGTTTAAAGGCATTTCTGTGCCTGAAATTGGTCAAAATTGAAGCTTTTGAGTAAGCATAACTCTGTAAAAATGGCAATTTTGGTCACTGTGAGGGTTTATAAAGTGGTTATTCAACATGAGGCACGTTCCAATTGACATTTTGAATCATTTTTTGAACAGTCCAAAAAATTAATTTTCGGATGAAAAACGATGACTCCGGAGCTATCGAAAGTTCCCAAAATGGTCAATATGGATGAAATTTTAACATTTAATCTTTTGACTCTAAGTGACTGTTGGATGTGAATTATGACTTTTTCAACTAAAATAAGTGTGTTTAAAGGCATTTCTGTGCCTGAAATTGGTCAAAATTGAAGCTTTTGAGTAAGCATAACTCTGTAAAAATGGCAATTTTGGTCACTGTGAGGGTTTATAAAGTGGTTATTCAACATGAGGCATGATCCAATTGACATTTTGAATCATTTTTGGAACTTTCCAAAAAATCAATTTTCGGATGAAAAACGATGACTCCGGAGCTGTCGAAAGTTCCCAAAATGGTCAATATGGATGAAATTTTAACATTTAATCTTTTGACTCTAAATGACTGTTGGATGTGAAATATTTCTTTTTCAACTAAAATAAGTGTGTTTGAAGGCATTTCTGTGCCTGAAATTGGTCAAAATTAAAGCTTTTGAGTAAGCAAAACTCTGTAAAAATGGCAATTTTGGTCACTGTGAGGGTTTATAAAGTGGTTATTCAACATGAGGCACGATCCAATTCACATTTTGAATCATTTTTGGAACTGTTCAAAAAATCAATTTTCGGATGAAAAACGATGACTCCAGAGCTGTCGAAAGTTCCCAAAATGGTCAATATGGATGAAATTTTAACATTTAATCTTTTGACTCTAAATGACTGTTGGATGTGAATTATGACTTTTCCAACTAAAATAAGTGTGTTTAAAGGCATTTCTGTGCCTGAAATTGGTCAAAATGGAAGCTTTTGAGTAAGCAAAACTCTGTAAAAATGGCAATTTTGGTCACTGTGAGGTTTTAAAAAGTGGTTATTCAACATGAGGCACGATCCAATTGACATTTTGAATTGTTTTGGAACAGTCCAAAAAATCAATTTTCTGATGAAAAACGATGACTCCGGAGCTGTCGAAAGTTCCCAAAATGGTCAGTATGGATGAAATTTTAACATTTAATCTTTTGACTCTAAATGACTGTTGGATGTGAATTATGACTTTTTCAACTAAAATAAGTGTGTTTGAAGGCATTTCTGTGCCTGAAATTGGTCAAAATTGAAGCTTTTGATTAAGCAAAACTCTGTAAAAATGGCAATTTTGGTCACTGTGAGGGTTTATAAAGTGGTTATTCAACATGAGGCACGATCCAATTGACATTTTAAATCATTTTTTGAACAGTCCAAAAAATCAATTTTCTGATGAAAAACGATGACTCCGGAGCTGTCGAAAGTTCCCAAAATGGTCAATATGGATGAAATTTTAACATTTAATCTTTTGACTCTAAATGACTGTTGGATGTGAATTATTTCTTTTTCAACTAAAATAAGTGTGTTTAAAGGCATTTCTGTGCCTGAAATTGGTCAAAATGGAAGCTTTTGAGTAAGCAAAACTCTGTAAAAATGGCAATTTTGGTCACTGTGAGGGTTTATAAAGTGGTTATTCAACATGAGGCACGATCCAATTGACATTTTGAAACATTTTTGGAACAGTCCAAAAAGTCAATTTTCTGATGAAAAATGATGACTCCGGAGCTGTCGAAAGTTCCCAAAATGGTCAATATGGATGAAATTTTAACATTTAATCTTTTGACTCTAAATGACTGTTGGATGTGAATTATGACTTTTTCAACTAAAATAACTGTGTTTAAAGGCATTTCTGTGCCTGAAATCGGTCAAAATTGAAGCTTTTGAGTAAGCAAAACTCTGTAAAAATTGCAATTTTGGTCACTGTGGGGGTTTATAAAGTGGTTATTCAACATGAGGCACGATCCAATTGACATTTTGAATCATTTTTGGAACAGTCCAAAAAATCAATTTTCTGATGAAAAACGATGACTCCGGAGATGTCGAAAGTTCCCAAAATGGTCAATATGGATGAAATTTTAACATTTAATCTTTTGACTCTAAATGACTGTTGGATGTGAATTATGACTTTTTCAACTAAAATAAGTGTGTTTAAAGGCATTTCTGTGCCTGAAATTGGTCAAAATTGAAGCTTTTGAGTAAGCAAAACTCTGTAAAAATGGCAATTTTGGTCACTGCGACGGTTTATAAAGTGGTTATTCAACATGAGGCACGATCCAATTGACATTTTGAATCATTTTTTGAACAGTCCAAAAAATCAATTTTCTGATGAAAAACGATGACTCCGGAGCTGTCGAAAGTTCCCAAAATGGTCAATATGGATGAAATTTTAACATTTAATCTTATGACTCTAAATGACTGTTGGATGTGAATTATTTCTTTTTCAACTAAAATAAGTGTGTTTAAAGGCATTTCTGTGCCTGAAATTGGTCAAAATGGAAGCTTTTGAGTATGCAAAACTCTGTAAAAATGGCAATTTTTGTCACTTTGAGGTTTTAAAAAGTGGTTATTCAACATGAGGCACGATCCAATTGACATTTTGAATCATTTTTGGAACAGTCCAAAAAATCAATTTTCTGATGAAAAACGATGACTCCGGAGCTGTCGAAAGTTCCCAAAATGGTCAATATGGATGAAATTTTAACATTTAATCTTTTGACTCTAAATGACTGTTGGATGTGAATTATGACTTTTTCAACTAAAATAAGTGTGTTTAAAGGCATTTCTGTGCCTGAATTGGTCAAAATTGAAGCTTTTGAGTAAGCAAAACTCTGTAAAAATGGCAATTTTGGTCACTGTGAGGGTTTATAAAGTGGTTATTCAACATGAGGCACGATCCAATTGACATTTTGAAACATTTTTGGAACAGTCCAAAAAGTCAATTTTCTGATGAAAAATGATGACTCCGGAGCTGTCGAAAGTTCCCAAAATGGTCAATATGGATGAAATTTTAACATTTAATCTTTTGACTCTAAATGACTGTTGGATGTGACTTATGACTTTTTCAACTAAAATAATTGTGTTTAAAGGCATTTCTGTGCCTGAAATTGGTCAAAATTGAAGCTTTTGAGTAAGCAAAACTCTGTAAAAATGGCAATTTTGGTCACTGTGACGGTTTATAAAGTGGTTATTCAACATGAGGCACAATCCAATTGACATTTTGAATCATTTTTTGAACAGTCCAAAAAATCAATTTTCTGATGAAAAACGATGACTCCGGAGCTGTCGAAAGTTCCTAAAATGGTCAATATGGATGAAATTTTAAGATTTAATCTTTTGACTCTAAATGACTGTTGGATGTGAATTATTTCTTTTTCAACTAAAATAAGTGTGTTTGAAGGCATTTCTGTGCCTGAAATTGGTCAAAATTAAAGCTTTTGAGTAAGCAAAACTCTGAAAAAATGGCAATTTTGGTCACTGTGAGGGTTTATAAAGTGGTTATTCAACATGAGGCACGATCCAATTCACATTTTGAATCATTTTTGGAACTGTCCAAAAAATTTTCGGATGAAAAACGATGACTCCAGAGCTGTCGAAAGTTCCCAAAATGGTCAATATGGATGAAATTTTAACATTTAATCTTTTGACTCTAAATGACTGTTGGATGTGAATTATGACTTTTCCAACTAAAATAAGTGTGTTTAAAGGCATTTCTGTGCCTGAAATTGGTCAAAATGGAAGCTTTTGAGTAAGCAAAACTCTGTAAAAATGGCAATTTTGGTCACTGTGAGGTTTTAAAAAGTGGTTATTCAACATGAGGCACGATCCAATTGACATTTTGAATTGTTTTGGAACAGTCCAAAAAATCAATTTTCTGATGAAAAACGATGACTCCGGAGCTGTCGAAAGTTCCCAAAATGGTCAATATGGATGAAATTTTAACATTTAATCTTTTGACTCTAAATGACTGTTGGATGTGAATTATTTCTTTTTCAACTAAAATAAGTGTGTTTAAAGGCATTTCTGTGCCTGAAATTGGTCAAAATGGAAGCTTTTGAGTAAGCAAAACTCTGTAAAAATGGCAATTTTGGTCACTGTGGGCGTTTATAAAGTGGTTATTCAACATGAGGCACGATCCAATTGACATTTTGAATCATTTTTGGAACTGTCCAAAAAATCAATTTTCGGATGAAAAACGATGACTCCGGAGCTGTCGAAAGTTCCCAAAATGGTCAATATGGATGAAATTTTAACATTTAATCTTTTGACTCTAAATGACTGTTGGATGTGAATTATTTCTTTTTCAACTAAAATAAGTGTGTTTAAAGGCATTTCTGTGCCTGAAATCGGTCAAAATTGAAGCTTTTGAGTAAGCAAAACTCTGTAAAAATTGCAATTTTGGTCACTGTGGGGGTTTATAAAGTGGTTATTCAACATGAGGCACGATCCAATTGACATTTTGAATCATTTTTGGAACAGTCCAAAAAATCAATTTTCTGATGAAAAACGATGACTCCGGAGCTGTCGAAAGTTCCCAAAATGGTCAATATGGATGAAATTTTAACATTTAATCTTTTGACTCTAAATGACTGTTGGATGTGAATTATGACTTTTTCAACTAAAATAAGTGTGTTTAAAGGCATTTCTGTGCCTGAATTGGTCAAAATTGAAGCTTTTGAGTAAGCAAAACTCTGTAAAAATGGCAATTTTGGTCACTGTGAGGGTTTATAAAGTGGTTATTCAACATGAGGCACGATCCAATTGACATTTTGAAACATTTTTGGAACAGTCCAAAAAGTCAATTTTCTGATGAAAAATGATGACTCCGGAGCTGTCGAAAGTTCCCAAAATGGTCAATATGGATGAAATTTTAACATTTAATCTTTTGACTCTAAATGACTGTTGGATGTGACTTATGACTTTTTCAACTAAAATAATTGTGTTTAAAGGCATTTCTGTGCCTGAAATTGGTCAAAATTGAAGCTTTTGAGTAAGCAAAACTCTGTAAAAATGGCAATTTTGGTCACTGTGACGGTTTATAAAGTGGTTATTCAACATGAGGCACAATCCAATTGACATTTTGAATCATTTTTTGAACAGTCCAAAAAATCAATTTTCTGATGAAAAACGATGACTCCGGAGCTGTCGAAAGTTCCTAAAATGGTCAATATGGATGAAATTTTAACATTTAATCTTTTGACTCTAAATGACTGTTGGATGTGAATTATTTCTTTTTCAACTAAAATAAGTGTGTTTGAAGGCATTTCTGTGCCTGAAATTGGTCAAAATTAAAGCTTTTGAGTAAGCAAAACTCTGAAAAAATGGCAATTTTGGTCACTGTGAGGGTTTATAAAGTGGTTATTCAACATGAGGCACGATCCAATTCACATTTTGAATCATTTTTGGAACTGTCCAAAAAATTTTCGGATGAAAAACGATGACTCCAGAGCTGTCGAAAGTTCCCAAAATGGTCAATATGGATGAAATTTTAACATTTAATCTTTTGACTCTAAATGACTGTTGGATGTGAATTATGACTTTTCCAACTAAAATAAGTGTGTTTAAAGGCATTTCTGTGCCTGAAATTGGTCAAAATGGAAGCTTTTGAGTAAGCAAAACTCTGTAAAAATGGCAATTTTGGTCACTGTGAGGTTTTAAAAAGTGGTTATTCAACATGAGGCACGATCCAATTGACATTTTGAATTGTTTTGGAACAGTCCAAAAAATCAATTTTCTGATGAAAAACGATGACTCCGGAGCTGTCGAAAGTTCCCAAAATGGTCAATATGGATGAAATTTTAACATTTAATCTTTTGACTCTAAATGACTGTTGGATGTGAATTATTTCTTTTTCAACTAAAATAAGTGTGTTTAAAGGCATTTCTGTGCCTGAAATTGGTCAAAATGGAAGCTTTTGAGTAAGCAAAACTCTGTAAAAATGGCAATTTTGGTCACTGTGGGCGTTTATAAAGTGGTTATTCAACATGAGGCACGATCCAATTGACATTTTGAATCATTTTTGGAACTGTCCAAAAAATCAATTTTCGGATGAAAAACGATGACTCCGGAGCTGTCGAAAGTTCCCAAAATGGTCAATATGGATGAAATTTTAACATTTAATCTTTTGACTCTAAATGACTGTTGGATGTGAATTATTTCTTTTTCAACTAAAATAAGTGTGTTTAAAGGCATTTCTGTGCCTGAAATTGGTCAAAATGGAAGCTTTTGAGTAAGCAAAACTCTGTAAAAATGGCAATTTTTGTCACTGTGAGGTTTTTATAAAGTGGTTATTCAACATGAGGCACGATCCAATTGACATTTTGAAACATTTTTGGAACAGTCCAAAAAGTCAATTTTCTGATGAAAAACGATGACTCCGGAGCTGTCGAAAGTTCCCAAAATGGTCAATATGGATAAAATTTTAACATTTATTCTTTTGACTCTAAATGACTGTTGGATGTGAATTATGACTTTTTCAACTAAAATAAGTGTGTTTAAAGGCATTTCTGTGCCTGAAATTGGTCAAAATTGAAGCTTTTGAGTAAGCATAACTCTGTAAAAATGGCAATTTTGGTCACTGTGAGGGTTTATAAAGTGGTTATTCAACATGAGGCACGTTCCAATTGACATTTTGAATCATTTTTTGAACAGTCCAAAAAATTAATTTTCGGATGAAAAACGATGACTCCGGAGCTGTCGAAAGTTCCCAAAATGGTCAATATGGATGAAATTTTAACATTTAATCTTTTGACTCTAAATGACTGTTGGATGTGAATTATGACTTTTTCAACTAAAATAACTGTGTTTAAAGGCATTTCTGTGCCTGAAATCGGTCAAAATTGAAGCTTTTGAGTAAGCAAAACTCTGTAAAAATTGCAATTTTGGTCACTGTGGGGGTTTATAAAGTGGTTATTCAACATGAGGCACGATCCAATTGACATTTTGAATCATTTTTGGAACAGTCCAAAAAATCAATTTTCGGATGAAAAACGATGACTCCGGAGCTGTCGAAAGTTCCCAAAATGGTCAATATGGATGAAATTTTAACATTTAATCTTTTGACTCTAAATGACTGTTGGATGTGAATTATGACTTTTTCAACTAAAATAAGTGTGTTTAAAGGCATTTCTGTGCCTGAAATTGGTCAAAATTGAAGCTTTTGAGTAAGCAAAACTCTGTAAAAATGGCAATTTTGGTCACTGTGACGGTTTATAAAGTGGTTATTCAACATGAGGCACGATCCAATTGACATTTTGAATCATTTTTTGAACAGTCCAAAAAATCAATTTTCTGATGAAAAACGATGACTCCGGAGCTGTCGAAAGTTCCCAAAATGGTCAATATGGATGAAATTTTAACATTTAATCTTTTGACTCTAAATGACTGTTGGATGTGAATTATTTCTTTTATAACTAAAATAAGTGTGTTTAAAGGCATTTCTGTGCCTGAAATTGGTCAAAATGGAAGCTTTTGAGTATGCAAAACTCTGTAAAAATGGCAATTTTTGTCACTTTGAGGTTTTAAAAAGTGGTTATTCAACATGAGGCACGATCCAATTGACATTTTGAATCATTTTTGGAACAGTCCAAAAAATCAATTTTCTGATGAAAAACGATGACTCCGGAGCTGTCGAAAGTTCCCAAAATGGTCAATATGGATGAAATTTTAACATTTAATCTTTTGACTCTAAATGACTGTTGGATGTGAATTATGACTTTTTCAACTAAAATAAGTGTGTTTAAAGGCATTTCTGTGCCTGAATTGGTCAAAATTGAAGCTTTTGAGTAAGCAAAACTCTGTAAAAATGGCAATTTTGGTCACTGTGAGGGTTTATAAAGTGGTTATTCAACATGAGGCACGATCCAATTGACATTTTGAATTGTTTTGGAACAGTCCAAAAAATCAATTTTCTGATGAAAAACGATGACTCCGGAGCTGTCGAAAGTTCCCAAAATGGTCAATATGGATGAAATTTTAACATTTAATCTTTTGACTCTAAATGACTGTTGGATGTGAATTATTTCTTTTTCAACTAAAATAAGTGTGTTTAAAGGCATTTCTGTGCCTGAAATTGGTCAAAATGGAAGCTTTTGAGTAAGCAAAACTCTGTAAAAATGGCAATTTTTGTCACTGTGAGGTTTTAAAAAGTGGTTATTCAACATGAGACACGATCCAATTGACATTTTGAATCATTTTTGGAACAGTCCAAAAAATCAATTTTCTGATGAAAAACGATGACTCCAGAGCTGTCGAAAGTTCCCAAAATGGTCAATATGGATGAAATTTTAACATTTAATCTTTTGACTCTAAATGACTGTTGGATGTGAATTGTGACTTTTTCAACTAAAATAAGTGTGTTTTAAGGCATTTCTGTGCCTGAAATTGGTCAAAATTGAAGCTTTTGAGTAAGCAAAACTCTGTAAAAATGGCAATTTTGGTCACTGTGGGCGTTTATAAAGTGGTTATTCAACATGAGGCACGATCCAATTGACATTTTGAATCATTTTTGGAACTGTCCAAAAAATCAATTTTCGGATGAAAAACGATGACTCCGGAGCTGTCGAAAGTTCCCAAAATGGTCAATATGGATGAAATTTTAACATTTAATCTTTTGACTCTAAATGACTGTTGGATGTGAATTATTTCTTTTTCAACTAAAATAAGTGTGTTTAAAGGCATTTCTGTGCCTGAAATTGGTCAAAATGGAAGCTTTTGAGTAAGCAAAACTCTGTAAAAATGGCAATTTTTGTCACTGTGAGGTTTTTATAAAGTGGTTATTCAACATGAGGCACGATCCAATTGACATTTTGAAACATTTTTGGAACAGTCCAAAAAGTAAATTTTCTGATGAAAAACGATGACTCCGGAGCTGTCGAAAGTTCCCAAAATGGTCAATATGGATGAAATTTTAACATTTAATCTTTTGACTCTAAATGACTGTTGGATGTGAATTATGACTTTTTCAACTAAAATAAGTGTGTTTAAAGGCATTTCTGTGCCTGAAATTGGTCAAAATTGAAGCTTTTGAGTAAGCATAACTCTGTAAAAATGGCAATTTTGGTCACTGTGAGGGTTTATAAAGTGGTTATTCAACATGAGGCACGTTCCAATTGACATTTTGAATCATTTTTTGAACAGTCCAAAAAATTAATTTTCGGATGAAAAACGATGACTCCGGAGCTATCGAAAGTTCCCAAAATGGTCAATATGGATGAAATTTTAACATTTAATCTTTTGACTCTAAGTGACTGTTGGATGTGAATTATGACTTTTTCAACTAAAATAAGTGTGTTTAAAGGCATTTCTGTGCCTGAAATTGGTCAAAATTGAAGCTTTTGAGTAAGCATAACTCTGTAAAAATGGCAATTTTGGTCACTGTGAGGGTTTATAAAGTGGTTATTCAACATGAGGCATGATCCAATTGACATTTTGAATCATTTTTGGAACTTTCCAAAAAATCAATTTTCGGATGAAAAACGATGACTCCGGAGCTGTCGAAAGTTCCCAAAATGGTCAATATGGATGAAATTTTAACATTTAATCTTTTGACTCTAAATGACTGTTGGATGTGAAATATTTCTTTTTCAACTAAAATAAGTGTGTTTGAAGGCATTTCTGTGCCTGAAATTGGTCAAAATTAAAGCTTTTGAGTAAGCAAAACTCTGTAAAAATGGCAATTTTGGTCACTGTGAGGGTTTATAAAGTGGTTATTCAACATGAGGCATGATCCAATTCACATTTTGAATCATTTTTGGAACTGTTCAAAAAATCAATTTTCGGATGAAAAACGATGACTCCAGAGCTGTCGAAAGTTCCCAAAATGGTCAATATGGATGAAATTTTAACATTTAATCTTTTGACTCTAAATGACTGTTGGATGTGAATTATGACTTTTCCAACTAAAATAAGTGTGTTTAAAGGCATTTCTGTGCCTGAAATTGGTCAAAATGGAAGCTTTTGAGTAAGCAAAACTCTGTAAAAATGGCAATTTTGGTCACTGTGAGGTTTTAAAAAGTGGTTATTCAACATGAGGCACGATCCAATTGACATTTTGAATTGTTTTGGAACAGTCCAAAAAATCAATTTTCTGATGAAAAACGATGACTCCGGAGCTGTCGAAAGTTCCCAAAATGGTCAATATGGATGAAATTTTAACATTTAATCTTTTGACTCTAAATGACTGTTGGATGTGAATTATGACTTTTTCAACTAAAATAAGTGTGTTTGAAGGCATTTCTGTGCCTGAAATTGGTCAAAATTGAAGCTTTTGAGTAAGCAAAACTCTGTAAAAATGGCAATTTTGGTCACTGTGAGGGTTTATAAAGTGGTTATTCAACATGAGGCATGATCCAATTGACATTTTGAATCATTTTTGGAACTTTCCAAAAAATCAATTTTCGGATGAAAAACGATGACTCCAGAGCTGTCCAAAGTTCCCAAAATGGTCAATATGGATGAAATTTTAACATTTAATCTTTTGACTCTAAATGACTGTTGGATGTGAAATATTTCTTTTTCAACTAAAATAAGTGTGTTTAAAGGCATTTCTGTGCCTGAAATTGGTCAAAATGGAAGCTTTTGAGTAAGCAAAACTCTGTAAAAATGGCAATTTTTGTCACTGTGAGGTTTTTATAAAGTGGTTATTCAACATGAGGCACGATCCAATTGACATTTTGAAACATTTTTGGAACAGTCCAAAAAGTCAATTTTCTGATGAAAAACGATGACTCCGGAGCTGTCGAAAGTTCCCAAAATGGTCAATATGGATGAAATTTTAACATTTAATCTTTTGACTCTAAATGACTGTTGGATGTGAATTATGACTTTTTCAACTAAAATAAGTGTGTTTAAAGGCATTTCTGTGCCTGAAATTGGTCAAAATTGAAGCTTTTGAGTAAGCATAACTCTGTAAAAATTGCAATTTTGGTCACTGTGGGGGTTTATAAAGTGGTTATTCAACATGAGGCACGATCCAATTGACATTTTGAATCATTTTTGGAACAGTCCAAAAAATCAATTTTCTGATGAAAAACGATGACTCCGGAGCTGTCGAAAGTTCCCAAAATGGTCAATATGGATGAAATTTTAACATTTAATCTTTTGACTCTAAATGACTGTTGGATGTGAATTATGACTTTTTCAACTAAAATAAGTGTGTTTAAAGGCATTTCTGTGCCTGAAATTGGTCAAAATTGAAGCTTTTGAGTAAGCAAAACTCTGTAAAAATGGCAATTTTGGTCACTGCGACGGTTTATAAAGTGGTTATTCAACATGAGGCACGATCCAATTGACATTTTGAATCATTTTTTGAACAGTCCAAAAAATCAATTTTCTGATGAAAAACGATGACTCCGGAGCTGTCGAAAGTTCCCAAAATGGTCAATATGGATGAAATTTTAACATTTAATCTTTTGACTCTAAATGACTGTTGGATGTGAATTATTTCTTTTTCAACTAAAATAAGTGTGTTTAAAGGCATTTCTGTGCCTGAAATTGGTCAAAATAGAAGCTTTTGAGTATGCAAAACTCTGTAAAAATGGCAATTTTTGTCACTTTGAGGTTTTAAAAAGTGGTTATTCAACATGAGGCACGATCCAATTGACATTTTGAATCATTTTTGGAACAGTCCAAAAAATCAATTTTCTGATGAAAAACGATGACTCCGGAGCTGTCGAAAGTTCCCAAAATGGTCAATATGGATGAAATTTTAACATTTAATCTTTTGACTCTAAATGACTGTTGGATGTGAATTATGACTTTTTCAACTAAAATAAGTGTGTTTAAAGGCATTTCTGTGCCTGAATTGGTCAAAATTGAAGCTTTTGAGTAAGCAAAACTCTGTAAAAATGGCAATTTTGGTCACTGTGAGGGTTTATAAAGTGGTTATTCAACATGAGGCACGATCCAATTGACATTTTGAAACATTTTTGGAACAGTCCAAAAAGTCAATTTTCTGATGAAAAATGATGACTCCGGAGCTGTCGAAAGTTCCCAAAATGGTCAATATGGATGAAATTTTAACATTTAATCTTTTGACTCTAAATGACTGTTGGATGTGACTTATGACTTTTTCAACTAAAATAATTGTGTTTAAAGGCATTTCTGTGCCTGAAATTGGTCAAAATTGAAGCTTTTGAGTAAGCAAAACTCTGTAAAAATGGCAATTTTGGTCACTGTGACGGTTTATAAAGTGGTTATTCAACATGAGGCACAATCCAATTGACATTTTGAATCATTTTTTGAACAGTCCAAAAAATCAATTTTCTGATGAAAAACGATGACTCCGGAGCTGTCGAAAGTTCCTAAAATGGTCAATATGGATGAAATTTTAACATTTAATCTTTTGACTCTAAATGACTGTTGGATGTGAATTATTTCTTTTTCAACTAAAATAAGTGTGTTTGAAGGCATTTCTGTGCCTGAAATTGGTCAAAATTAAAGCTTTTGAGTAAGCAAAACTCTGAAAAAATGGCAATTTTGGTCACTGTGAGGGTTTATAAAGTGGTTATTCAACATGAGGCACGATCCAATTCACATTTTGAATCATTTTTGGAACTGTCCAAAAAATTTTCGGATGAAAAACGATGACTCCAGAGCTGTCGAAAGTTCCCAAAATGGTCAATATGGATGAAATTTTAACATTTAATCTTTTGACTCTAAATGACTGTTGGATGTGAATTATGACTTTTCCAACTAAAATAAGTGTGTTTAAAGGCATTTCTGTGCCTGAAATTGGTCAAAATGGAAGCTTTTGAGTAAGCAAAACTCTGTAAAAATGGCAATTTTGGTCACTGTGAGGTTTTAAAAAGTGGTTATTCAACATGAGGCACGATCCAATTGACATTTTGAATTGTTTTGGAACAGTCCAAAAAATCAATTTTCTGATGAAAAACGATGACTCCGGAGCTGTCGAAAGTTCCCAAAATGGTCAATATGGATGAAATTTTAACATTTAATCTTTTGACTCTAAATGACTGTTGGATGTGAATTATTTCTTTTTCAACTAAAATAAGTGTGTTTAAAGGCATTTCTGTGCCTGAAATTGGTCAAAATGGAAGCTTTTGAGTAAGCAAAACTCTGTAAAAATGGCAATTTTGGTCACTGTGGGCGTTTATAAAGTGGTTATTCAACATGAGGCACGATCCAATTGACATTTTGAATCATTTTTGGAACTGTCCAAAAAATCAATTTTCGGATGAAAAACGATGACTCCGGAGCTGTCGAAAGTTCCCAAAATGGTCAATATGGATGAAATTTTAACATTTAATCTTTTGACTCTAAATGACTGTTGGATGTGAATTATTTCTTTTTCAACTAAAATAAGTGTGTTTAAAGGCATTTCTGTGCCTGAAATTGGTCAAAATGGAAGCTTTTGAGTAAGCAAAACTCTGTAAAAATGGCAATTTTTGTCACTGTGAGGTTTTTATAAAGTGGTTATTCAACATGAGGCACGATCCAATTGACATTTTGAAACATTTTTGGAACAGTCCAAAAAGTCAATTTTCTGATGAAAAACGATGACTCCGGAGCTGTCGAAAGTTCCCAAAATGGTCAATATGGATAAAATTTTAACATTTATTCTTTTGACTCTAAATGACTGTTGGATGTGATTTATGACTTTTTCAACTAAAATAAGTGTGTTTAAAGGCATTTCTGTGCCTGAAATTGGTCAAAATTGAAGCTTTTGAGTAAGCATAACTCTGTAAAAATGGCAATTTTGGTCACTGTGAGGGTTTATAAAGTGGTTATTCAACATGAGGCACGTTCCAATTGACATTTTGAATCATTTTTTGAACAGTCCAAAAAATTAATTTTCGGATGAAAAACGATGACTCCGGAGCTGTCGAAAGTTCCCAAAATGGTCAATATGGATGAAATTTTAACATTTAATCTTTTGACTCTAAATGACTGTTGGATGTGAATTATGACTTTTTCAACTAAAATAACTGTGTTTAAAGGCATTTCTGTGCCTGAAATCGGTCAAAATTGAAGCTTTTGAGTAAGCAAAACTCTGTAAAAATTGCAATTTTGGTCACTGTGGGGGTTTATAAAGTGGTTATTCAACATGAGGCACGATCCAATTGACATTTTGAATCATTTTTGGAACAGTCCAAAAAATCAATTTTCGGATGAAAAACGATGACTCCGGAGCTGTCGAAAGTTCCCAAAATGGTCAATATGGATGAAATTTTAACATTTAATCTTTTGACTCTAAATGACTGTTGGATGTGAATTATGACTTTTTCAACTAAAATAAGTGTGTTTAAAGGCATTTCTGTGCCTGAAATTGGTCAAAATTGAAGCTTTTGAGTAAGCAAAACTCTGTAAAAATGGCAATTTTGGTCACTGTGACGGTTTATAAAGTGGTTATTCAACATGAGGCACGATCCAATTGACATTTTGAATCATTTTTTGAACAGTCCAAAAAATCAATTTTCTGATGAAAAACGATGACTCCGGAGCTGTCGAAAGTTCCCAAAATGGTCAATATGGATGAAATTTTAACATTTAATCTTTTGACTCTAAATGACTGTTGGATGTGAATTATTTCTTTTATAACTAAAATAAGTGTGTTTAAAGGCATTTCTGTGCCTGAAATTGGTCAAAATGGAAGCTTTTGAGTATGCAAAACTCTGTAAAAATGGCAATTTTTGTCACTTTGAGGTTTTAAAAAGTGGTTATTCAACATGAGGCACGATCCAATTGACATTTTGAATCATTTTTGGAACAGTCCAAAAAATCAATTTTCTGATGAAAAACGATGACTCCGGAGCTGTCGAAAGTTCCCAAAATGGTCAATATGGATGAAATTTTAACATTTAATCTTTTGACTCTAAATGACTGTTGGATGTGAATTATGACTTTTTCAACTAAAATAAGTGTGTTTAAAGGCATTTCTGTGCCTGAATTGGTCAAAATTGAAGCTTTTGAGTAAGCAAAACTCTGTAAAAATGGCAATTTTGGTCACTGTGAGGGTTTATAAAGTGGTTATTCAACATGAGGCACGATCCAATTGACATTTTGAAACATTTTTGGAACAGTCCAAAAAATCAATTTTCTGATGAAAAACGATGACTCCGGAGCTGTCGAAAGTTCCTAAAATGGTCAATATGGATGAAATTTTAACATTTAATCTTTTGACTCTAAATGACTGTTGGATGTGAATTATTTCTTTTTCAACTAAAATAAGTGTGTTTGAAGGCATTTCTGTGCCTGAAATTGGTCAAAATTAAAGCTTTTGAGTAAGCAAAACTCTGTAAAAATGGCAATTTTGGTCACTGTGAGGGTTTATAAAGTGGTTATTCAACATGAGGCACGATCCAATTCACATTTTGAATCATTTTTGGAACTGTCCAAAAAATCAATTTTCGGATGAAAAACGATGACTCCAGAGCTGTCGAAAGTTCCCAAAATGGTCAATATGGATGAAATTTTAACATTTAATCTTTTGACTCTAAATGACTGTTGGATGTGAATTATGACTTTTCCAACTAAAATAAGTGTGTTTAAAGGCATTTCTGTGCCTGAAATTGGTCAAAATTGAAGCTTTTGAGTAAGCAAAACTCTGTAAAAATGGCAATTTTGGTCACTGTGAGGTTTTAAAAAGTGGTTATTCAACATGAGGCACGATCCAATTGACATTTTGAATTGTTTTGGAACAGTCCAAAAAATCAATTTTCTGATGAAAAACGATGACTCCGGAGCTGTCGAAAGTTCCCAAAATGGTCAATATGGATGAAATTTTAACATTTAATCTTTTGACTCTAAATGACTGTTGGATGTGAATTATTTCTTTTTCAACTAAAATAAGTGTGTTTAAAGGCATTTCTGTGCCTGAAATTGGTCAAAATGGAAGCTTTTGAGTAAGCAAAACTCTGTAAAAATGGCAATTTTTGTCACTGTGAGGTTTTAAAAAGTGGTTATTCAACATGAGACACGATCCAATTGACATTTTGAATCATTTTTGGAACAGTCCAAAAAATCAATTTTCTGATGAAAAACGATGACTCCAGAGCTGTCGAAAGTTCCCAAAATGGTCAATATGGATGAAATTTTAACATTTAATCTTTTGACTCTAAATGACTGTTGGATGTGAATTGTGACTTTTTCAACTAAAATAAGTGTGTTTTAAGGCATTTCTGTGCCTGAAATTGGTCAAAATTGAAGCTTTTGAGTAAGCAAAACTCTGTAAAAATGGCAATTTTGGTCACTGTGGGCGTTTATAAAGTGGTTATTCAACATGAGGCACGATCCAATTGACATTTTGAATCATTTTTGGAACTGTCCAAAAAATCAATTTTCGGATGAAAAACGATGACTCCGGAGCTGTCGAAAGTTCCCAAAATGGTCAATATGGATGAAATTTTAACATTTAATCTTTTGACTCTAAATGACTGTTGGATGTGAATTATTTCTTTTTCAACTAAAATAAGTGTGTTTAAAGGCATTTCTGTGCCTGAAATTGGTCAAAATGGAAGCTTTTGAGTAAGCAAAACTCTGTAAAAATGGCAATTTTTGTCACTGTGAGGTTTTTATAAAGTGGTTATTCAACATGAGGCACGATCCAATTGACATTTTGAAACATTTTTGGAACAGTCCAAAAAGTAAATTTTCTGATGAAAAACGATGACTCCGGAGCTGTCGAAAGTTCCCAAAATGGTCAATATGGATGAAATTTTAACATTTAATCTTTTGACTCTAAATGACTGTTGGATGTGAATTATGACTTTTTCAACTAAAATAAGTGTGTTTAAAGGCATTTCTGTGCCTGAAATTGGTCAAAATTGAAGCTTTTGAGTAAGCATAACTCTGTAAAAATGGCAATTTTGGTCACTGTGAGGGTTTATAAAGTGGTTATTCAACATGAGGCACGTTCCAATTGACATTTTGAATCATTTTTTGAACAGTCCAAAAAATTAATTTTCGGATGAAAAACGATGACTCCGGAGCTATCGAAAGTTCCCAAAATGGTCAATATGGATGAAATTTTAACATTTAATCTTTTGACTCTAAGTGACTGTTGGATGTGAATTATGACTTTTTCAACTAAAATAAGTGTGTTTAAAGGCATTTCTGTGCCTGAAATTGGTCAAAATTGAAGCTTTTGAGTAAGCATAACTCTGTAAAAATGGCAATTTTGGTCACTGTGAGGGTTTATAAAGTGGTTATTCAACATGAGGCATGATCCAATTGACATTTTGAATCATTTTTGGAACTTTCCAAAAAATCAATTTTCGGATGAAAAACGATGACTCCGGAGCTGTCGAAAGTTCCCAAAATGGTCAATATGGATGAAATTTTAACATTTAATCTTTTGACTCTAAATGACTGTTGGATGTGAAATATTTCTTTTTCAACTAAAATAAGTGTGTTTGAAGGCATTTCTGTGCCTGAAATTGGTCAAAATTAAAGCTTTTGAGTAAGCAAAACTCTGTAAAAATGGCAATTTTGGTCACTGTGAGGGTTTATAAAGTGGTTATTCAACATGAGGCACGATCCAATTCACATTTTGAATCATTTTTGGAACTGTTCAAAAAATCAATTTTCGGATGAAAAACGATGACTCCAGAGCTGTCGAAAGTTCCCAAAATGGTCAATATGGATGAAATTTTAACATTTAATCTTTTGACTCTAAATGACTGTTGGATGTGAATTATGACTTTTCCAACTAAAATAAGTGTGTTTAAAGGCATTTCTGTGCCTGAAATTGGTCAAAATGGAAGCTTTTGAGTAAGCAAAACTCTGTAAAAATGGCAATTTTGGTCACTGTGAGGTTTTAAAAAGTGGTTATTCAACATGAGGCACGATCCAATTGACATTTTGAATTGTTTTGGAACAGTCCAAAAAATCAATTTTCTGATGAAAAACGATGACTCCGGAGCTGTCGAAAGTTCCCAAAATGGTCAATATGGATGAAATTTTAACATTTAATCTTTTGACTCTAAATGACTGTTGGATGTGAATTATGACTTTTTCAACTAAAATAAGTGTGTTTGAAGGCATTTCTGTGCCTGAAATTGGTCAAAATTGAAGCTTTTGAGTAAGCAAAACTCTGTAAAAATGGCAATTTTGGTCACTGTGAGGGTTTATAAAGTGGTTATTCAACATGAGGCATGATCCAATTGACATTTTGAATCATTTTTGGAACTTTCCAAAAAATCAATTTTCGGATGAAAAACGATGACTCCAGAGCTGTCCAAAGTTCCCAAAATGGTCAATATGGATGAAATTTTAACATTTAATCTTTTGACTCTAAATGACTGTTGGATGTGAAATATTTCTTTTTCAACTAAAATAAGTGTGTTTAAAGGCATTTCTGTGCCTGAAATTGGTCAAAATGGAAGCTTTTGAGTAAGCAAAACTCTGTAAAAATGGCAATTTTTGTCACTGTGAGGTTTTTATAAAGTGGTTATTCAACATGAGGCACGATCCAATTGACATTTTGAAACATTTTTGGAACAGTCCAAAAAGTCAATTTTCTGATGAAAAACGATGACTCCGGAGCTGTCGAAAGTTCCCAAAATGGTCAATATGGATGAAATTTTAACATTTAATCTTTTGACTCTAAATGACTGTTGGATGTGAATTATGACTTTTTCAACTAAAATAACTGTCTTTAAAGGCATTTCTGTGCCTAATATCGGTCAAAATTGAAGCTTTTGAGTAAGCAAAACTCTGTAAAAATGGCAATTTTGGTCACTGTGGGGGTTTATAAAGTGGTTATTCAACATGAGGCACGATCCAATTGACATTTTGAATCATTTTTTGAACAGTCCAAAAAATAAATTTTCTGATGAAAAACGATGACTCCGGAGCTGTCGAAAGTTCCCAAAATGGTCAATCTGGATGAAATTTTAACATTTAATCTTTTGACTCTAAATGACTGTTGGATGTGAATTATTTCTTTTTCAACTAAAATAAGTGTGTTTAAAGGCATTTCTGTGCCTGAAATTGGTCAAAATTGAAGCTTTTGAGTAAGCAAAACTCTGTAAAAATGGCAATTTTGGTCACTGTGAGGGTTTATAAAGTGGTTATTCAACATGAGGCACGATCCAATTGACATTTTAAATCATTTTTTGAACAGTCCAAAAAATCAATTTTCTGATGAAAAACGATGACTCCGGAGCTGTCGAAAGTTCCCAAAATGGTCAATATGGATGAAATTTTAACATTTAATCTTTTGACTCTAAATGACTGTTGGATGTGAATTATTTCTTTTTCAACTAAAATAAGTGTGTTTAAAGGCATTTCTGTGCCTGAAATTGGTCAAAATGGAAGCTTTTGAGTAAGCAAAACTCTGTAAAAATGGCAATTTTGGTCACTGTGAGGGTTTATAAAGTGGTTATTCAACATGAGGCACGATCCAATTGACATTTTGAAACATTTTTGGAACAGTCCAAAAAGTCAATTTTCTGATGAAAAATGATGACTCCGGAGCTGTCGAAAGTTCCCAAAATGGTCAATATGGATGAAATTTTAACATTTAATCTTTTGACTCTAAATGACTGTTGGATGTGAATTATGACTTTTTCAACTAAAATAACTGTGTTTAAAGGCATTTCTGTGCCTGAAATCGGTCAAAATTGAAGCTTTTGAGTAAGCAAAACTCTGTAAAAATTGCAATTTTGGTCACTGTGGGGGTTTATAAAGTGGTTATTCAACATGAGGCACGATCCAATTGACATTTTGAATCATTTTTGGAACAGTCCAAAAAATCAATTTTCTGATGAAAAACGATGACTCCGGAGCTGTCGAAAGTTCCCAAAATGGTCAATATGGATGGAATTTTAACATTTAATCTTTTGACTCTAAATGACTGTTGGATGTGAATTATGACTTTTTCAACTAAAATAAGCGTGTTTAAAGGCATTTCTGTGCCTGAAATTGGTCAAAATTGAAGCTTTTGAGTAAGCAAAACTCTGTAAAAATGGCAATTTTGGTCACTGTGACGGTTTATAAAGTGGTTATTCAACATGAGGCACGATCCAATTGACATTTTGAATCATTTTTTGAACAGTCCAAAAAATCAATTTTCTGATGAAAAACGATGACTCCGGAGCTGTCGAAAGTTCCCAAAATGGTCAATATGGATGAAATTTTAACATTTAATCTTTTGACTCTAAATGACTGTTGGATGTGAATTATTTCTTTTTCAACTAAAATAAGTGTGTTTAAAGGCATTTCTGTGCCTGAAATTGGTCAAAATGGAAGCTTTTGAGTATGCAAAACTCTGTAAAAATGGCAATTTTTGTCACTTTGAGGTTTTAAAAAGTGGTTATTCAACATGAGGCACGATCCAATTGACATTTTGAATCATTTTTGGAACAGTCCAAAAAGTCAATTTTCTGATGAAAAACGATGACTCCGGAGCTGTCGAAAGTTCCCAAAATGGTCAATATGGATGAAATTTTAACATTTAATCTTTTGACTCTAAATGACTGTTGGATGTGAATTATGACTTTTTCAACTAAAATAACTGTCTTTAAAGGCATTTCTGTGCCTAATATCGGTCAAAATTGAAGCTTTTGAGTAAGCAAAACTCTGTAAAAATGGCAATTTTGGTCACTGTGGGGGTTTATAAAGTGGTTATTCAACATGAGGCACGATCCAATTGACATTTTGAATCATTTTTTGAACAGTCCAAAAAATAAATTTTCTGATGAAAAACGATGACTCCGGAGCTGTCGAAAGTTCCCAAAATGGTCAATCTGGATGAAATTTTAACATTTAATCTTTTGACTCTAAATGACTGTTGGATGTGAATTATTTCTTTTTCAACTAAAATAAGTGTGTTTAAAGGCATTTCTGTGCCTGAAATTGGTCAAAATTGAAGCTTTTGAGTAAGCAAAACTCTGTAAAAATGGCAATTTTGGTCACTGTGAGGGTTTATAAAGTGGTTATTCAACATGAGGCACGATCCAATTGACATTTTAAATCATTTTTTGAACAGTCCAAAAAATCAATTTTCTGATGAAAAACGATGACTCCGGAGCTGTCGAAAGTTCCCAAAATGGTCAATATGGATGAAATTTTAACATTTAATCTTTTGACTCTAAATGACTGTTGGATGTGAATTATTTCTTTTTCAACTAAAATAAGTGTGTTTAAAGGCATTTCTGTGCCTGAAATTGGTCAAAATGGAAGCTTTTGAGTAAGCAAAACTCTGTAAAAATGGCAATTTTGGTCACTGTGAGGGTTTATAAAGTGGTTATTCAACATGAGGCACGATCCAATTGACATTTTGAAACATTTTTGGAACAGTCCAAAAAGTCAATTTTCTGATGAAAAATGATGACTCCGGAGCTGTCGAAAGTTCCCAAAATGGTCAATATGGATGAAATTTTAACATTTAATCTTTTGACTCTAAATGACTGTTGGATGTGAATTATGACTTTTTCAACTAAAATAACTGTGTTTAAAGGCATTTCTGTGCCTGAAATCGGTCAAAATTGAAGCTTTTGAGTAAGCAAAACTCTGTAAAAATTGCAATTTTGGTCACTGTGGGGGTTTATAAAGTGGTTATTCAACATGAGGCACGATCCAATTGACATTTTGAATCATTTTTGGAACAGTCCAAAAAATCAATTTTCTGATGAAAAACGATGACTCCGGAGCTGTCGAAAGTTCCCAAAATGGTCAATATGGATGGAATTTTAACATTTAATCTTTTGACTCTAAATGACTGTTGGATGTGAATTATGACTTTTTCAACTAAAATAAGCGTGTTTAAAGGCATTTCTGTGCCTGAAATTGGTCAAAATTGAAGCTTTTGAGTAAGCAAAACTCTGTAAAAATGGCAATTTTGGTCACTGTGACGGTTTATAAAGTGGTTATTCAACATGAGGCACGATCCAATTGACATTTTGAATCATTTTTTGAACAGTCCAAAAAATCAATTTTCTGATGAAAAACGATGACTCCGGAGCTGTCGAAAGTTCCCAAAATGGTCAATATGGATGAAATTTTAACATTTAATCTTTTGACTCTAAATGACTGTTGGATGTGAATTATTTCTTTTTCAACTAAAATAAGTGTGTTTAAAGGCATTTCTGTGCCTGAAATTGGTCAAAATGGAAGCTTTTGAGTATGCAAAACTCTGTAAAAATGGCAATTTTTGTCACTTTGAGGTTTTAAAAAGTGGTTATTCAACATGAGGCACGATCCAATTGACATTTTGAATCATTTTTGGAACAGTCCAAAAAATCAATTTTCTGATGAAAAACGATGACTCCGGAGCTGTCGAAAGTTCCCAAAATGGTCAATATGGATGAAATTTTAACATTTAATCTTTTGACTCTAAATGACTGTTGGATGTGAATTATGACTTTTTCAACTAAAATAAGTGTGTTTAAAGGCATTTCTGTGCCTGAATTGGTCAAAATTGAAGCTTTTGAGTAAGCAAAACTCTGTAAAAATGGCAATTTTGGTCACTGTGAGGGTTTATAAAGTGGTTATTCAACATGAGGCACGATCCAATTGACATTTTGAAACATTTTTGGAACAGTCCAAAAAGTCAATTTTCTGATGAAAAATGATGACTCCGGAGCTGTCGAAAGTTCCCAAAATGGTCAATATGGATGAAATTTTAACATTTAATCTTTTGACTCTAAATGACTGTTGGATGTGACTTATGACTTTTTCAACTAAAATAATTGTGTTTAAAGGCATTTCTGTGCCTGAAATTGGTCAAAATTGAAGCTTTTGAGTAAGCAAAACTCTGTAAAAATGGCAATTTTGGTCACTGTGACGGTTTATAAAGTGGTTATTCAACATGAGGCACAATCCAATTGACATTTTGAATCATTTTTTGAACAGTCCAAAAAATCAATTTTCTGATGAAAAACGATGACTCCGGAGCTGTCGAAAGTTCCTAAAATGGTCAATATGGATGAAATTTTAACATTTAATCTTTTGACTCTAAATGACTGTTGGATGTGAATTATTTCTTTTTCAACTAAAATAAGTGTGTTTGAAGGCATTTCTGTGCCTGAAATTGGTCAAAATTAAAGCTTTTGAGTAAGCAAAACTCTGTAAAAATGGCAATTTTGGTCACTGTGAGGGTTTATAAAGTGGTTATTCAACATGAGGCACGATCCAATTGACATTTTGAATCATTTTTTGAACAGTCCAAAAAATAAATTTTCTGATGAAAAACGATGACTCCGGAGCTGTCGAAAGTTCCCAAAATGGTCAATATGGATGAAATTTTAACATTTAATCTTTTGACTCTAAGTGACTGTTGGATGTGAATTATGACTTTTTCAACTAAAATAGGTGTTTTTAAAGGCATTTCTGTGCCTGAAATTGGTCAAAATTGAAGCTTTTGAGTAAGCATAACTCTGTAAAAATGGCAATTTTGGTCACTGTGAGGGTTTATAAAGTGGTTATTCAACATGAGGCATGATCCAATTGACATTTTGAATCATTTTTGGAACTTTCCAAAAAATCAATTTTCGGATGAAAAACGATGACTCCGGAGCTGTCGAAAGTTCCCAAAATGGTCAATATGGATGAAATTTTAACATTTAATCTTTTGACTCTAAATGACTGTTGGATGTGAAATATTTCTTTTTCAACTAAAATAAGTGTGTTTAAAGGCATTTCTGTGCCTGAAATTGGTCAAAATGGAAGCTTTTGAGTAAGCAAAACTCTGTAAAAATGGCAATTTTTGTCACTGTGAGGTTTTTATAAAGTGGTTATTCAACATGAGGCACGATCCAATTGACATTTTGAAACATTTTTGGAACACTCCAAAAAGTCAATTTTCTGATGAAAAACGATGACTCCGGAGCTGTCGAAAGTTCCCAAAATGGTCAATATGGATGAAATTTTAACATTTAATCTTTTGACTCTAAATGACTGTTGGATGTGAATTATGACTTTTTCAACTAAAATAAGTGTGTTTAAAGGCATTTCTGTGCCTGAAATTGGTCAAAATTGAAGCTTTTGAGTAAGCATAACTCTGTAAAAATGGCAATTTTGGTCACTGTGAGGGTTTATAAAGTGGTTATTCAACATGAGGCACGTTCCAATTGACATTTTGAATCATTTTTTGAACAGTCCAAAAAATTAATTTTCGGATGAAAAACGATGACTCCGGAGCTGTCGAAAGTTCCCAAAATGGTCAATATGGATGAAATTTTAACATTTAATCTTTTGACTCTGAAGGACTGTTGGATGTGAATTATGACTTTTTCAACTAAAATAACTGTGTTTAAAGGCATTTCTGTGCCTAATATCGGTCAAAATTGAAGCTTTTGAGTAAGCAAAACTCTGTAAAAATGGGAATTTTGGTCACTGTAGGGGTTTATAAAGTGGTTATTCAACATGAGGCACGATCCAATTGACATTTTGAATCATTTTTGGAACAGTCCAAAAAAACAATTTTCGGATGAAAAACGATGACTCCGGAGCTGTCGAAAGTTCCCAAAATGGTCAATATGGATGAAATTTTAACATTTAATCTTTTGACTCTAAATGACTGTTGGGTGTGAATTATTTCTTATCCAACTAAAATAAGTGTGTTTAAAGGCATTTCTGTGCCTGAAATTGGTCAAAATGGAAGCTTTTGAGTAAGAAAAACGCTGTAAAAATGGCAATTTTTGTCACTGTGAGGTTTTTATAAAGTGGTTATTCAACATGAGGCACGATCCAATTGACATTTTGAAACATTTTTGGAACAGTCCAAAAAGTCAATTTTCTGATGAAAAACGATGACTCCGGAGCTGTCGAAAGTTCCCAAAATGGTCAATATGGATGAAATTTTAATATTTAATCTTTTGACTCTAAATGACTGTTGGATGTGAATTATGACTTTTTCAACTAAGATAAGTGTGTTTAAAGGCATTTCTGTGCCTGAAATTGGTCAAAATTGAAGCTTTTGAGTAAGCAAAACTCTGTAAAAATGGCAAATTTGGTCACTGTGAGGTTTTAAAAAGTGGTTATTCAACATGAGGCACGATCCAATTGACATTTTGAATTGTTTTGGAACAGTCCAAAAATCAATTTTCTGATGAAAAACGATGACTCCGGAGCTGTCGAAAGTTCCCAAAATGGTCAATATGGATGAAATTTTAACATTTAATCTTTTGACTCTAAATGACTGTTGGATGTGAATTATTTCTTTTTCAACTAAAATAAGTGTGTTTAAAGGCATTTCTGTGCCTGAAATTGGTCAAAATGGAAGCTTTTGAGTAAGCAAAACTCTGTAAAAATGGCAATTTTTGTCACTGTGAGGTTTTAAAAAGTGGTAATTCAACATGAGGCACGATCCAATTGACATTTTGAATCATTTTTGGAACAGTCCAAAAAATCAATTTTCTGATGAAAAACGATGACTCCAGAGCTGTCGAAAGTTCCCAAAATGGTCAATATGGATGAAATTTTAACATTTAATCTTTTGACTCTAAATGACTGTTGGATGTGAATTGTGACTTTTTCAACTAAAATAAGTGTGTTTTAAGGCATTTCTGTGCCTGAAATTGGTCAAAATTGAAGCTTTTGAGTAAGCAAAACTCTGTAAAAATGGCAATTTTGGTCACTGTGGGCGTTTATAAAGTGGTTATTCAACATGAGGCACGATCCAATTGACATTTTGAATCATTTTTGGAACTGTCCAAAAAATCAATTTTCGGATGAAAAATGATGACTCCGGAGCTGTCGAAAGTTCCCAAAATGGTCAATATGGATGACATTTTAACATTTAATCTTTTGACTCTAAATGACTGTTGGATGTGAATTATGACTTTTTCAACTAAAATAAGTGTGTGTAAAGGCATTTCTGTGCCTGAAATTGGTCAAAATTGAAGCTTTTGAGTAAGCAAAACTCTGTAAAAATGGCGATTTTGGTCACTGTGAGGTTTTAAAAAGTGGTTATTCAACATGAGGCACGATCCAATTGACATTTTGAATCATTTTTGGAACAGTCCAAAAAATCAATTTTCTGATGAAAAACGATGACTCCGGAGCTGTCGAAAGTTCCCAAAATGATCAATATGGATGAAATTTTAACATTTAATCTTTTGACTCTAAATGACTGTTGGATGTGAATTATGACTTTTTCAACTAAAATAAGTGTGTTTGAAGGCATTTCTGTGCCTGAAATTGGTCAAAATTGAAGCTTTTGATTAAGCAAAACTCTGTAAAAAGGGCAATTTTGGTCACTGTGAGGGTTTATAAAGTGGTTATTCAACATGAGGCATGATCCAATTGACATTTTGAATCATTTTTGGAACTTTCCAAAAAATCAATTTTCTGATGAAAAACGATGACTCCGGAGCTGTCGAAAGTTCCCAAAATGGTCAATATGGATGAAATTTTAACATTTAATCTTTTGACTCTAAATGACTGTTGGATGTGAATTATGACTTTTTCAACTAAAATAAGTGTGTTTAAAGGCATTTCTGTGCCTGAAATTGGTCAAAATTGAAGCTTTTGAGTAAGCAAAACTCTGTAAAAATGGCAATTTTGGTCACTGTGACGGTTTATAAAGTGGTTATTCAACATGAGGCACGATCCAATTGACATTTTGAATCATTTTTTGAACAGTCCAAAAAATCAATTTTCTGATGAAAAACGATGACTCCAGAGCTGTCGAAAGTTCCCAAAATGGTCAATATGGATGAAATTTTAACATTTAATCTTTTGACTCTAAATGACTGTTGGATGTGAATTATGACTTTTTCAACAAAAATAAGTGTGTTTAAAGGCATTTCTGTGCCTGAATTGGTCAAAATTGAAGCATTTGAGTAAGCAAAACTCTGTAAAAATGGCAATTTTGGTCACTGTGAGGGTTTATAAAGTGGTTATTCAACATGAGGCACGATCCAATTGACATTTTGAAACATTTTTGGAACAGTCCAAAAAGTCAATTTTCTGATGAAAAATGATGACTCCGGAGCTGTCGAAAGTTCCCAAAATGGTCAATATGGATGAAATTTTAACATTTAATCTTTTGACTCTAAATGACTGTTGGATGTGACTTATGACTTTTTCAACTAAAATAAGTGTGTTTAAAGGCATTTCTGTGCCTGAAATTGGTCAAAATTGAAGCTTTTGAGTAAGCAAAACTCTGTAAAAATGGCAATTTTGGTCACTGTGAGGGTTTATAAAGTGGTTATTCAACATGAGGCACGATCCAATTGACATTTTGAAACATTTTTGGAACAGTCCAAAAAGTCAATTTTCTGATGAAAAATGATGACTCCGGAGCTGTCGAAAGTTCCCAAAATGGTCAATATGGATGAAATTTTAACATTTAATCTTTTGACTCTAAATGACTGTTGGATGTGACTTATGACTTTTTCAACTAAAATAAGTGTGTTTAAAGGCATTTCTGTGCCTGAAATTGGTCAAAATTGAAGCTTTTGAGTAAGCAAAACTCTGTAAAAATGGCAATTTTGGTCACTGTGAGGGTTTATAAAGTGGTTATTCAACATGAGGCACGATCCAATTGACATTTTGAATCATTTTTTGAACAGTCCAAAAAATCAATTTTCTGATGAAAAACGATGACTCCGGAGCTGTCAAAAGTTCCCAAAATGGTCAATATGGATGAAATTTTAACATTTAATCTTTTGACTCTAAATGACTGTTGGATGTGAATTATGACTTTTTCAACAAAAATAAGTGTGTTTAAAGGCATTTCTGTGCCTGAATTGGTCAAAATTGAAGCATTTGAGTAAGCAAAACTCTGTAAAAATGGCAATTTTGGTCACTGTGAGGGTTTATAAAGTGGTTATTCAACATGAGGCACGATCCAATTGACATTTTGAATCATTTTTTGAACAGTCCAAAAAATCAATTTTCTGATGAAAAACGATGACTCCGGAGCTGTCGAAAGTTCCCAAAATGGTCAATATGGATGAAATTTTAACATTTAATCTTTTGACTCTAAATGACTGTTGGATGTGAATTATTTCTTTTTCAACTAAAATAAGTGTGTTTGAAGGCATTTCTGTGCCTGAAATTGGTCAAAATTAAAGCTTTTGAGTAAGCAAAACTCTGTAAGAATGGCAATTTTGGTCACTGTGAGGGTTTATAAAGTGGTTATTCAACATGAGGCACGATCCAATTCACATTTTGAATCATTTTTGGAACTGTCCAAAAAATCAATTTTCGGATGAAAAACGATGACTCCAGAGCTGTCGAAAGTTCCCAAAATGGTCAATATGGATGAAATTTTAACATTTAATCTTTTGACTCTAAATGACTGTTGGATGTGAATTATGACTTTTCCAACTAAAATAAGTGTGTTTAAAGGCATTTCTGTGCCTGAAATTGGTCAAAATGGAAGCTTTTGAGTAAGCAAAACTCTGTAAAAATGGCAATTTTGGTCACTGTGAGGTTTTAAAAAGTGGTTATTCAACATGAGGCACGATCCAATTGACATTTTGAATTGTTTTGGAACAGTCCAAAAAATCAATTTTCTGATGAAAAACGATGACTCCGGAGCTGTCGAAAGTTCCCAAAATGGTCAATATGGATGAAATTTTAACATTTAATCTTTTGACTCTAAATGACTGTTGGATGTGAATTATGACTTTTTCAACTAAAATAAGTGTGTTTAAAGGCATTTCTGTGCCTGAAATCGGTCAAAATTGAAGCTTTTGAGTAAGCAAAACTCTGTAAAAATGGCAATTGTGGTCACTGTGAGGGTTTATAAAATGGCTATTCAACATGAGGCACGATCCAATTTACATTTTGAATCATTTTTGGAACAGTCCAAAAAATCAATTTTCGGATGAAAAACGATGACTCCGGAGCTGTCGAAAGTTCCCAAAATGGTCAATATGGATGAAATTTTAACATTTAATCTTTTGACTCTAAATGACTGTTGGATGTGAATTATGACTTTTTTCAACTAAAATAAGTGTGTTTAAAGGCATTTCTGTGCCTGAAATTGGTCAAAATTGAAGCTTTTGAGTAAGCTAAACTCTGTAAAAATTGCAATTTTGGTCACTGTGACGGTTTATAAAGTGGTTATTCAACATGAGGCACGATCCAATTGACATTTTGAATCATTTTTTGAACAGTCCAAAAAATAAATTTTCTGATGAAAAACGATGACTCCGGAGCTGTCGAAAGTTCCCAAAATGGTCAATATGGATGAAATTTTAACATTTAATCTTTTGACTCTAAATGACTGTTGGATGTGAATTATTTCTTTTTCAACTAAAATAAGTGTGTTTAAAGGCATTTCTGTGCCTGAAATTGGTCAAAATGGAAGCTTTTGAGTAAGCAAAACTCTGTAAAAATGGCAATTTTTGTCACTGTGAGGTTTTAAAAAGTGGTTATTCAACATGAGGCACGATCCAATTGACATTTTGAAACATTTTTGGAACAGTCCAAAAAGTCAATTTTCTGATGAAAAATGATGACTCCGGAGCTGTCGAAAGTTCCCAAAATGGTCAATATGGATGACATTTTAACATTTAATCTTTTGACTCTAAATGACTGTTGGATGTGAATTATGACTTTTTCAACTAAAATAAGTGTGTGTAAAGGCATTTCTGTGCCTGAAATTGGTCAAAATTGAAGCTTTTGAGTAAGCAAAACTCTGTAAAAATGGCGATTTTGGTCACTGTGAGGTTTTAAAAAGTGGTTATTCAACATGAGGCACGATCCAATTGACATTTTGAATCATTTTTGGAACAGTCCAAAAAATCAATTTTCTGATGAAAAACGATGACTCCGGAGCTGTCGAAAGTTCCCAAAATGGTCAATATGGATGAAATTTTAACATTTAATCTTTTGACTCTAAATGACTGTTGGATGTGAATTATGACTTTTTCAACTAAAATAAGTGTGTTTGAAGGCATTTCTGTGCCTGAAATTGGTCAAAATTGAAGCTTTTGATTAAGCAAAACTCTGTAAAAATGGCAATTTTGGTCACTGTGAGGGTTTATAAAGTGGTTATTCAACATGAGGCATGATCCAATTGACATTTTGAATCATTTTTGGAACTTTCCAAAAAATCAATTTTCTGATGAAAAACGATGACTCCAGAGCTGTCGAAAGTTCCCAAAATGGTCAATATGGATGAAATTTTAACATTTAATCTTTTGACTCTAAATGACTGTTGGATGTGAATTATGACTTTTTCAACTAAAATAAGTGTGTTTAAAGGCATTTCTGTGCCGGAAATTGGTCAAAATTGAAGCTTTTGAGTAAGCAAAGCTCTGTAAAAATGGCAATTTTGGTCACTGTGACGGTTTATAAAGTGGTTATTCAACATGAGGCACGATCCAATTTTCATTTTGAATCATTTTTTGAACAGTCCAAAAAATAAATTTTCTGATGAAAAACGATGACTCCGGAGCTGTCGAAAGTTCCCAAAATGGTCAATATGGATGAAATTTTAACATTTAATCTTTTGACTCTAAATGACTGTTGGATGTGAATTATTTCTTTTTCAACTAAAATAAGTGTGTTTAAAGGCATTTCTGTGCCTGAAATTGGTCAAAATGGAAGCTTTTGAGTAAGCAAAACTCTGTAAAAATGGCAATTTTTGTCACTGTGAGGTTTTAAAAAGTGGTTATTCAACATGAGGCACGATCCAATTGACATTTTGAAACATTTTTGGAACAGTCCAAAAAGTCAATTTTCTGATGAAAAATGATGACTCCGGAGCTGTCGAAAGTTCCCAAAATGGTCAATATGGATGACATTTTAACATTTAATCTTTTGACTCTAAATGACTGTTGGATGTGAATTATGACTTTTTCAACTAAAATAAGTGTGTGTAAAGGCATTTCTGTGCCTGAAATTGGTCAAAATTGAAGCTTTTGAGTAAGCAAAACTCTGTAAAAATGGCGATTTTGGTCACTGTGAGGTTTTAAAAAGTGGTTATTCAACATGAGGCACGATCCAATTGACATTTTGAATCATTTTTGGAACAGTCCAAAAAATCAATTTTCTGATGAAAAACGATGACTCCGGAGCTGTCGAAAGTTCCCAAAATGGTCAATATGGATGAAATTTTAACATTTAATCTTTTGACTCTAAATGACTGTTGGATGTGAATTATGACTTTTTCAACTAAAATAAGTGTGTTTGAAGGCATTTCTGTGCCTGAAATTGGTCAAAATTGAAGCTTTTGATTAAGCAAAACTCTGTAAAAATGGCAATTTTGGTCACTGTGAGGGTTTATAAAGTGGTTATTCAACATGAGGCATGATCCAATTGACATTTTGAATCATTTTTGGAACTTTCCAAAAAATCAATTTTCTGATGAAAAACGATGACTCCAGAGCTGTCGAAAGTTCCCAAAATGGTCAATATGGATGAAATTTTAACATTTAATCTTTTGACTCTAAATGACTGTTGGATGTGAATTATGACTTTTTCAACTAAAATAAGTGTGTTTAAAGGCATTTCTGTGCCGGAAATTGGTCAAAATTGAAGCTTTTGAGTAAGCAAAGCTCTGTAAAAATGGCAATTTTGGTCACTGTGACGGTTTATAAAGTGGTTATTCAACATGAGGCACGATCCAATTTTCATTTTGAATCATTTTTTGAACAGTCCAAAAAATAAATTTTCTGATGAAAAACGATGACTCCGGAGCTGTCGAAAGTTCCCAAAATGGTCAATATGGATGAAATTTTAACATTTAATCTTTTGACTCTAAATGACTGTTGGATGTGAATTATTTCTTTTTCAACTAAAATAAGTGTGTTTAAAGGCATTTCTGTGCCTGAAATTGGTCAAAATGGAAGCTTTTGAGTAAGCAAAACTCTGTAAAAATGGCAATTTTTGTCACTGTGAGGTTTTAAAAAGTGGTTATTCAACATGAGGCACGATCCAATTGACATTTTGAAACATTTTTGGAACAGTCCAAAAAGTCAATTTTCTGATGAAAAATGATGACTCCGGAGCTGTCGAAAGTTCCCAAAATGGTCAATATGGATGACATTTTAACATTTAATCTTTTGACTCTAAATGACTGTTGGATGTGAATTATGACTTTTTCAACTAAAATAAGTGTGTGTAAAGGCATTTCTGTGCCTGAAATTGGTCAAAATGGAAGCTTTTGAGTAAGCAAAACTCTGTAAAAATGGCAATTTTTGTCACTTTGAGGTTTTAAAAAGTGGTTATTCAACATGAGGCACGATCCAATTGACATTTTGAATCATTTTTGGAACAGTCCAAAAAGTCAATTTTCTGATGAAAAACGATGACTCCGGAGCTGTCGAAAGTTCCCAAAATGGTCAATATGGATGAAATTTTAACATTTAATCTTTTGACTCTAAATGACTGTTGGATGTGAATTATGACTTTTTCAACTAAAATAAGTGTGTTTAAAGGCATTTCTGTGCCTGAATTGGTCAAAATTGAAGCTTTTGAGTAAGCAAAACTCTGTAAAAATGGCAATTTTGGTCACTGTGAGGGTTTATAAAGTGGTTATTCAACATGAGGCACGATCCAATTGACATTTTGAAACATTTTTGGAACAGTCCAAAAAGTCAATTTTCTGATGAAAAATGATGACTCCGGAGCTGTCGAAAGTTCCCAAAATGGTCAATATGGATGAAATTTTAACATTTAATCTTTTGACTCTAAATGACTGTTGGATGTGAATTATGACTTTTTCAACTAAAATAACTGTGTTTAAAGGCATTTCTGTGCCTGAAATCGGTCAAAATTGAAGCTTTTGAGTAAGCAAAACTCTGTAAAAATTGCAATTTTGGTCACTGTGGGGGTTTATAAAGTGGTTATTCAACATGAGGCACGATCCAATTGACATTTTGAATCATTTTTGGAACAGTCCAAAAAATCAATTTTCGGATGAAAAACGATGACTCCGGAGCTGTCGAAAGTTCCCAAAATGGTCAATATGGATGAAATTTTAACATTTAATCTTTTGACTCTAAATGACTTTTGGATGTGAATTATTTCTTTTCCATCTAAAATAAGTGTGTTTAAAGGCATTTCTGTGCCTGAAATTGGTCAAAATGGAAGCTTTTGAGAAAGCAAAACTCTGTAAAAATGGCAATTTTTGTCACTGTGAGGTTTTTATAAAGTGGTTATTCAACATGAGGCACGATCCAATTGACATTTTGAAACATTTTTGGAACAGTCCAAAAAATCAATTTTCTGATGAAAAACGATGACTCCGGAGCTGTCGAAAGTTCCCAAAATGGTCAATATGGATGAAATTTTAACATTTAATCTTTTGACTCTAAATGACTGTTGGATGTGAATTATGACTTTTTCAACTAAAATAAGTGTGTTTAAAGGCATTTCTGTGCCTGAAATTGGTCAAGATTGAAGCTTTTGAGTAAGCAAAACTCTGTAAAAATGGCAATTTTGGTCACTGTGACGGTTTATAAAGTGGTTATTCAACATGAGGCACGATCCAATTGACATTTTGAATCATTTTTTGAACAGTCCAAAAATCAATTTTCTGATGAAAAACGATGACTCCGGAGCTGTCGAAAGTTCCCAAAATGGTCAATATGGATGAAATTTTAACATTTAATCTTTTGACTCTAAATGACTGTTGGATGTGAATTATTTCTTTTTCAACTAAAATAAGTGTGTTTAAAGGCATTTCTGTGCCTGAAATTGGTCAAAATGGAAGCTTTTGAGTAAGCAAAACTCTGTAAAAATGGCAATTTTTGTCACTTTGAGGTTTTAAAAAGTGGTTATTCAACATGAGGCACGATCCAATTGACATTTTGAATCATTTTTGGAACAGTCCAAAAAATCAATTTTCTGATGAAAAACGATGACTCCGGAGCTGTCGAAAGTTCCCAAAATGGTCAATATGGATGAAATTTTAACATTTAATCTTTTGACTCTAAATGACTGTTGGATGTGAATTATGACTTTTTCAACTAAAATAAGTGTGTTTAAAGGCATTTCTGTGCCTGAATTGGTCAAAATTGAAGCTTTTGAGTAAGCAAAACTCTGTAAAAATGGCAATTTTGGTCACTGTGAGGGTTTATAAAGTGGTTATTCAACATGAGGCACGATCCAATTGACATTTTGAAACATTTTTGGAACAGTCCAAAAAGTCAATTTTCTGATGAAAAAGGATGACTCCGGAGCTGTCGAAAGTTCCAAAAATGGTCAATATGGATGAAATTTTAACATTTAATCTTTTGACTCTAAATGACTGTTGGATGTGAATTATGACTTTTTCAACTAAAATAACTGTGTTTAAAGGCATTTCTGTGCCTGAAATCGGTCAAAATTGAAGCTTTTGAGTAAGCAAAACTCTGTAAAAATTGCAATTTTGGTCACTGTGGGGGTTTATAAAGTGGTTATTCAACATGAGGCATGATCCAAACGACATTTTGAATCATTTTTGGAACAGTCCAAAAAATCAATTTTCGGATGAAAAACGATGACTCCGGAGCTGTTGAAAGTTCCCAAAATGGTCAATATGGATGAAATTTTAACATTTAATCTTTTGACTCTAAATGACTGTTGGATGTGAATTATTTCTTTTCCAACTAAAATAAGTGTGTTTAAAGGCATTTCTGTGCCTGAAATTGGTCAAAATGGAAGCTTTTGAGTAAGCAAAACTCTGTAAAAATGGCAATTTTTGTCACTGTGAGGTTTTTATAAAGTGGTTATTCAACATGAGGCACGATCCAATTGACATTTTGAAACATTTTTGGAACAGTCCAAAAAGTCAATTTTCTGATGAAAAACGATGACTCCGGAGCTGTCGAAAGTTCCCAAAATGGTCAATATGGATGAAATTTTAACATTTAATCTTTTGACTCTAAATGACTGTTGGATGTGAATTATTTATTTTCCAACTAAAATAAGTGTGTTTAAAGGCATTTCTGTGCCTGAAATTGGTCAAAATGGAAGCTTTTGAGTAAGCAAAACTCTGTAAAAATGGCAATTTTTGTCACTGTGAGGTTTTTATAAAGTGGTTATTCAACATGAGGCACGATCCAATTGACATTTTGAAACATTTTTGGAACAGTCCAAAAAGTCAATTTTCTGATGAAAAACGATGACTCCGGACCTGTCGAACGATCCCAAAATGGTCTATAATGATGAAATTTTAACATTTAATCTTTTGACTCTAAATTACTGTTGGATGTGAATTATGACTTTGTCAACTAGAATAAGTGTGTTTAAAGTCATTTCTGTAGCGGAAACGGGTCAAAATGGAAGCTTTTGAGTAAGCAAAACTCTGTAAAAATGGCAATTTTGGTCACTGTGAGGGTTTAAAAAGTGGTTATTCAACATGATGCACGATCCAATTGACATTTTGAATCATTTTTGGTACAGTCCAAAAAAATCAATTTTCGGATGAAAAACGATGACTCCGGACCTGTCGAACGATCCCAAAATGGTCTATAATGATGAAATTTCAACATTTAATCTTTTGACTCTAAATGACTGTTGGATGTGAATTATGACTTTGTCAACTAAAATAAGTGTGTTTAAAGTCATTTCTGTGCCTGAAACAGGTCAAAATTGAAGCTTTTGAGTAATCAAAACTCTGTAAAAATGGCAATTTTGGTCACTGTGAGGGTTTAAAAAGTGGTTATTCAACATGAGGCATGATCCAATTGACATTTCGAATAATTTTTGGTACAGTCCAAAAAAATCAATTTTCGGATGAAAAACGATGACTCCGGACTTGTCGAACGATCCCAAAATGGTCTATAATGATGAAATTTTAACATTTAATCTTTTGACTCTAAATTACTGTTGGATGTGAATTATGACTTTGTCAACTAGAATAAGTGTGTTTAAAGTCATTTCTGTAGCGGAAACGGGTCAAAATGGAAGCTTTTGAGTAAGCAAAACTCTGTAAAAATGGCAATTTTGGTCACTGTGAGGGTTTAAAAAGTGGTTATTCAACCGGAGGCACGATCCAATCGACATTTTGAATCATTTTTGGTACAGACCAAAAAATCTATTTTCGGATGAAAAACCATGACTCTGGACCTGTCGAACGATCCCAAAATGGTCAATATGGATGAAATTTGAACATTTAATCTTTTGACTTGAAATGACTGTTGGATGTGAATTATGACTTTGGCAACTAAAATAAGTGTGTTTAAAGTCATTTCTGTGCCTGAAACGGGTCAAAATTGAAGCTTTTGAGTAAGCAAAACTCTGTAAAAATGGCAATTTTGGTCACTGTGAGGGTTTAAAAAGTGGTTATTCAACATGAGGCATGATCCAATTGACATTTTGAATCATTTTTGGTACAGTCGAAAAATCCATTTTCGATGAAAAACGATGACTCCGGACCTGTCGAACGATCCCAAAATGGTCTATAATGATGAAATTTTAACATTTAATCTTTTGACTCTAAATGACTGTTGGATGTGAATTATGACTTTTTCAACTAAAATAAGTGTGTTTAAAGGCATTTCTGTGCCTGAATTGGTCAAAATTGAAGCTTTTGAGTAAGCAAAACTGTGTAAAAATGGCAATTTTGGTCACTGTGAGGGTTTATAAAGTGGTTATTCAACATGAGGCACGATCCAATTGACATTTTGAAACATTTTTGGAACAGTCCAAAAAGTCAATTTTCTGATGAAAAATGATGACTCCGGAGCTGTCGAAAATTCCCAAAATGGTCAATATGGATGAAATTTTAACATTTAATCTTTTGACTCTAAATGACTGTTGGATGTGAATTATTTATTTTCCAACTAAAATAAGTGTGTTTAAAGGCATTTCTGTGCCTGAAATTGGTCAAAATGGAAGCTTTTGAGTAAGCAAAACTCTGTAAAAATGGCAATTTTTGTCACTGTGAGGTTTTAAAAAGTGGTTATTCAACATGAGGCACGATCCAATTGACATTTTGAATTGTTTTGGAACAGTCCAAAAAATCAATTTTCTGATGAAAAACGATGACTCCGGAGCTGTCGAAAGTTCCCAAAATGGTCAATATGGATGAAATTTTAACATTTAATCTTTTGACTCTAAATGACTGTTGGATGTGAATTATGACTTTTTCAACTAAAATAAGTGTGTTTAAAGGCATTTCTGTGCCTGAAATCGGTCAAAATTGAAGCTTTTGAGTAAGCAAAACTCTGTAAAAATGGCAATTGTGGTCACTGTGAGGGTTTATAAAATGGCTATTCAACATGAGGCACGATCCAATTTACATTTTGAATCATTTTTGGAACAGTCCAAAAAATCAATTTTCGGATGAAAAACGATGACTCCGGAGCTGTCGAAAGTTCCCAAAATGGTCAATATGGATGAAATTTTAACATTTAATCTTTTGACTCTAAATGACTGTTGGATGTGAATTATGACTTTTTTCAACTAAAATAAGTGTGTTTAAAGGCATTTCTGTGCCTGAAATTGGTCAAAATTGAAGCTTTTGAGTAAGCTAAACTCTGTAAAAATTGCAATTTTGGTCACTGTGACGGTTTATAAAGTGGTTATTCAACATGAGGCACGATCCAATTGACATTTTGAATCATTTTTTGAACAGTCCAAAAAATAAATTTTCTGATGAAAAACGATGACTCCGGAGCTGTCGAAAGTTCCCAAAATGGTCAATATGGATGAAATTTTAACATTTAATCTTTTGACTCTAAATGACTGTTGGATGTGAATTATTTCTTTTTCAACTAAAATAAGTGTGTTTAAAGGCATTTCTGTGCCTGAAATTGGTCAAAATGGAAGCTTTTGAGTAAGCAAAACTCTGTAAAAATGGCAATTTTTGTCACTGTGAGGTTTTAAAAAGTGGTTATTCAACATGAGGCACGATCCAATTGACATTTTGAAACATTTTTGGAACAGTCCAAAAAGTCAATTTTCTGATGAAAAATGATGACTCCGGAGCTGTCGAAAGTTCCCAAAATGGTCAATATGGATGACATTTTAACATTTAATCTTTTGACTCTAAATGACTGTTGGATGTGAATTATGACTTTTTCAACTAAAATAAGTGTGTGTAAAGGCATTTCTGTGCCTGAAATTGGTCAAAATTGAAGCTTTTGAGTAAGCAAAACTCTGTAAAAATGGCGATTTTGGTCACTGTGAGGTTTTAAAAAGTGGTTATTCAACATGAGGCACGATCCAATTGACATTTTGAATCATTTTTGGAACAGTCCAAAAAATCAATTTTCTGATGAAAAACGATGACTCCGGAGCTGTCGAAAGTTCCCAAAATGGTCAATATGGATGAAATTTTAACATTTAATCTTTTGACTCTAAATGACTGTTGGATGTGAATTATGACTTTTTCAACTAAAATAAGTGTGTTTGAAGGCATTTCTGTGCCTGAAATTGGTCAAAATTGAAGCTTTTGATTAAGCAAAACTCTGTAAAAATGGCAATTTTGGTCACTGTGAGGGTTTATAAAGTGGTTATTCAACATGAGGCATGATCCAATTGACATTTTGAATCATTTTTGGAACTTTCCAAAAAATCAATTTTCTGATGAAAAACGATGACTCCAGAGCTGTCGAAAGTTCCCAAAATGGTCAATATGGATGAAATTTTAACATTTAATCTTTTGACTCTAAATGACTGTTGGATGTGAATTATGACTTTTTCAACTAAAATAAGTGTGTTTAAAGGCATTTCTGTGCCGGAAATTGGTCAAAATTGAAGCTTTTGAGTAAGCAAAGCTCTGTAAAAATGGCAATTTTGGTCACTGTGACGGTTTATAAAGTGGTTATTCAACATGAGGCACGATCCAATTTTCATTTTGAATCATTTTTTGAACAGTCCAAAAAATAAATTTTCTGATGAAAAACGATGACTCCGGAGCTGTCGAAAGTTCCCAAAATGGTCAATATGGATGAAATTTTAACATTTAATCTTTTGACTCTAAATGACTGTTGGATGTGAATTATTTCTTTTTCAACTAAAATAAGTGTGTTTAAAGGCATTTCTGTGCCTGAAATTGGTCAAAATGGAAGCTTTTGAGTAAGCAAAACTCTGTAAAAATGGCAATTTTTGTCACTGTGAGGTTTTAAAAAGTGGTTATTCAACATGAGGCACGATCCAATTGACATTTTGAAACATTTTTGGAACAGTCCAAAAAGTCAATTTTCTGATGAAAAATGATGACTCCGGAGCTGTCGAAAGTTCCCAAAATGGTCAATATGGATGACATTTTAACATTTAATCTTTTGACTCTAAATGACTGTTGGATGTGAATTATGACTTTTTCAACTAAAATAAGTGTGTGTAAAGGCATTTCTGTGCCTGAAATTGGTCAAAATTGAAGCTTTTGAGTAAGCAAAACTCTGTAAAAATGGCGATTTTGGTCACTGTGAGGTTTTAAAAAGTGGTTATTCAACATGAGGCACGATCCAATTGACATTTTGAATCATTTTTGGAACAGTCCAAAAAATCAATTTTCTGATGAAAAACGATGACTCCGGAGCTGTCGAAAGTTCCCAAAATGGTCAATATGGATGAAATTTTAACATTTAATCTTTTGACTCTAAATGACTGTTGGATGTGAATTATGACTTTTTCAACTAAAATAAGTGTGTTTGAAGGCATTTCTGTGCCTGAAATTGGTCAAAATTGAAGCTTTTGATTAAGCAAAACTCTGTAAAAATGGCAATTTTGGTCACTGTGAGGGTTTATAAAGTGGTTATTCAACATGAGGCATGATCCAATTGACATTTTGAATCATTTTTGGAACTTTCCAAAAAATCAATTTTCTGATGAAAAACGATGACTCCAGAGCTGTCGAAAGTTCCCAAAATGGTCAATATGGATGAAATTTTAACATTTAATCTTTTGACTCTAAATGACTGTTGGATGTGAATTATGACTTTTTCAACTAAAATAAGTGTGTTTAAAGGCATTTCTGTGCCGGAAATTGGTCAAAATTGAAGCTTTTGAGTAAGCAAAGCTCTGTAAAAATGGCAATTTTGGTCACTGTGACGGTTTATAAAGTGGTTATTCAACATGAGGCACGATCCAATTTTCATTTTGAATCATTTTTTGAACAGTCCAAAAAATAAATTTTCTGATGAAAAACGATGACTCCGGAGCTGTCGAAAGTTCCCAAAATGGTCAATATGGATGAAATTTTAACATTTAATCTTTTGACTCTAAATGACTGTTGGATGTGAATTATTTCTTTTTCAACTAAAATAAGTGTGTTTAAAGGCATTTCTGTGCCTGAAATTGGTCAAAATGGAAGCTTTTGAGTAAGCAAAACTCTGTAAAAATGGCAATTTTTGTCACTGTGAGGTTTTAAAAAGTGGTTATTCAACATGAGGCACGATCCAATTGACATTTTGAAACATTTTTGGAACAGTCCAAAAAGTCAATTTTCTGATGAAAAATGATGACTCCGGAGCTGTCGAAAGTTCCCAAAATGGTCAATATGGATGACATTTTAACATTTAATCTTTTGACTCTAAATGACTGTTGGATGTGAATTATGACTTTTTCAACTAAAATAAGTGTGTGTAAAGGCATTTCTGTGCCTGAAATTGGTCAAAATGGAAGCTTTTGAGTAAGCAAAACTCTGTAAAAATGGCAATTTTTGTCACTTTGAGGTTTTAAAAAGTGGTTATTCAACATGAGGCACGATCCAATTGACATTTTGAATCATTTTTGGAACAGTCCAAAAAGTCAATTTTCTGATGAAAAACGATGACTCCGGAGCTGTCGAAAGTTCCCAAAATGGTCAATATGGATGAAATTTTAACATTTAATCTTTTGACTCTAAATGACTGTTGGATGTGAATTATGACTTTTTCAACTAAAATAAGTGTGTTTAAAGGCATTTCTGTGCCTGAATTGGTCAAAATTGAAGCTTTTGAGTAAGCAAAACTCTGTAAAAATGGCAATTTTGGTCACTGTGAGGGTTTATAAAGTGGTTATTCAACATGAGGCACGATCCAATTGACATTTTGAAACATTTTTGGAACAGTCCAAAAAGTCAATTTTCTGATGAAAAATGATGACTCCGGAGCTGTCGAAAGTTCCCAAAATGGTCAATATGGATGAAATTTTAACATTTAATCTTTTGACTCTAAATGACTGTTGGATGTGAATTATGACTTTTTCAACTAAAATAACTGTGTTTAAAGGCATTTCTGTGCCTGAAATCGGTCAAAATTGAAGCTTTTGAGTAAGCAAAACTCTGTAAAAATTGCAATTTTGGTCACTGTGGGGGTTTATAAAGTGGTTATTCAACATGAGGCACGATCCAATTGACATTTTGAATCATTTTTGGAACAGTCCAAAAAATCAATTTTCGGATGAAAAACGATGACTCCGGAGCTGTCGAAAGTTCCCAAAATGGTCAATATGGATGAAATTTTAACATTTAATCTTTTGACTCTAAATGACTTTTGGATGTGAATTATTTCTTTTCCATCTAAAATAAGTGTGTTTAAAGGCATTTCTGTGCCTGAAATTGGTCAAAATGGAAGCTTTTGAGAAAGCAAAACTCTGTAAAAATGGCAATTTTTGTCACTGTGAGGTTTTTATAAAGTGGTTATTCAACATGAGGCACGATCCAATTGACATTTTGAAACATTTTTGGAACAGTCCAAAAAATCAATTTTCTGATGAAAAACGATGACTCCGGAGCTGTCGAAAGTTCCCAAAATGGTCAATATGGATGAAATTTTAACATTTAATCTTTTGACTCTAAATGACTGTTGGATGTGAATTATGACTTTTTCAACTAAAATAAGTGTGTTTAAAGGCATTTCTGTGCCTGAAATTGGTCAAGATTGAAGCTTTTGAGTAAGCAAAACTCTGTAAAAATGGCAATTTTGGTCACTGTGACGGTTTATAAAGTGGTTATTCAACATGAGGCACGATCCAATTGACATTTTGAATCATTTTTTGAACAGTCCAAAAATCAATTTTCTGATGAAAAACGATGACTCCGGAGCTGTCGAAAGTTCCCAAAATGGTCAATATGGATGAAATTTTAACATTTAATCTTTTGACTCTAAATGACTGTTGGATGTGAATTATTTCTTTTTCAACTAAAATAAGTGTGTTTAAAGGCATTTCTGTGCCTGAAATTGGTCAAAATGGAAGCTTTTGAGTAAGCAAAACTCTGTAAAAATGGCAATTTTTGTCACTTTGAGGTTTTAAAAAGTGGTTATTCAACATGAGGCACGATCCAATTGACATTTTGAATCATTTTTGGAACAGTCCAAAAAATCAATTTTCTGATGAAAAACGATGACTCCGGAGCTGTCGAAAGTTCCCAAAATGGTCAATATGGATGAAATTTTAACATTTAATCTTTTGACTCTAAATGACTGTTGGATGTGAATTATGACTTTTTCAACTAAAATAAGTGTGTTTAAAGGCATTTCTGTGCCTGAATTGGTCAAAATTGAAGCTTTTGAGTAAGCAAAACTCTGTAAAAATGGCAATTTTGGTCACTGTGAGGGTTTATAAAGTGGTTATTCAACATGAGGCACGATCCAATTGACATTTTGAAACATTTTTGGAACAGTCCAAAAAGTCAATTTTCTGATGAAAAAGGATGACTCCGGAGCTGTCGAAAGTTCCAAAAATGGTCAATATGGATGAAATTTTAACATTTAATCTTTTGACTCTAAATGACTGTTGGATGTGAATTATGACTTTTTCAACTAAAATAACTGTGTTTAAAGGCATTTCTGTGCCTGAAATCGGTCAAAATTGAAGCTTTTGAGTAAGCAAAACTCTGTAAAAATTGCAATTTTGGTCACTGTGGGGGTTTATAAAGTGGTTATTCAACATGAGGCATGATCCAAACGACATTTTGAATCATTTTTGGAACAGTCCAAAAAATCAATTTTCGGATGAAAAACGATGACTCCGGAGCTGTTGAAAGTTCCCAAAATGGTCAATATGGATGAAATTTTAACATTTAATCTTTTGACTCTAAATGACTGTTGGATGTGAATTATTTCTTTTCCAACTAAAATAAGTGTGTTTAAAGGCATTTCTGTGCCTGAAATTGGTCAAAATGGAAGCTTTTGAGTAAGCAAAACTCTGTAAAAATGGCAATTTTTGTCACTGTGAGGTTTTTATAAAGTGGTTATTCAACATGAGGCACGATCCAATTGACATTTTGAAACATTTTTGGAACAGTCCAAAAAGTCAATTTTCTGATGAAAAACGATGACTCCGGAGCTGTCGAAAGTTCCCAAAATGGTCAATATGGATGAAATTTTAACATTTAATCTTTTGACTCTAAATGACTGTTGGATGTGAATTATTTATTTTCCAACTAAAATAAGTGTGTTTAAAGGCATTTCTGTGCCTGAAATTGGTCAAAATGGAAGCTTTTGAGTAAGCAAAACTCTGTAAAAATGGCAATTTTTGTCACTGTGAGGTTTTTATAAAGTGGTTATTCAACATGAGGCACGATCCAATTGACATTTTGAAACATTTTTGGAACAGTCCAAAAAGTCAATTTTCTGATGAAAAACGATGACTCCGGACCTGTCGAACGATCCCAAAATGGTCTATAATGATGAAATTTTAACATTTAATCTTTTGACTCTAAATTACTGTTGGATGTGAATTATGACTTTGTCAACTAGAATAAGTGTGTTTAAAGTCATTTCTGTAGCGGAAACGGGTCAAAATGGAAGCTTTTGAGTAAGCAAAACTCTGTAAAAATGGCAATTTTGGTCACTGTGAGGGTTTAAAAAGTGGTTATTCAACATGATGCACGATCCAATTGACATTTTGAATCATTTTTGGTACAGTCCAAAAAAATCAATTTTCGGATGAAAAACGATGACTCCGGACCTGTCGAACGATCCCAAAATGGTCTATAATGATGAAATTTCAACATTTAATCTTTTGACTCTAAATGACTGTTGGATGTGAATTATGACTTTGTCAACTAAAATAAGTGTGTTTAAAGTCATTTCTGTGCCTGAAACAGGTCAAAATTGAAGCTTTTGAGTAATCAAAACTCTGTAAAAATGGCAATTTTGGTCACTGTGAGGGTTTAAAAAGTGGTTATTCAACATGAGGCATGATCCAATTGACATTTCGAATAATTTTTGGTACAGTCCAAAAAAATCAATTTTCGGATGAAAAACGATGACTCCGGACTTGTCGAACGATCCCAAAATGGTCTATAATGATGAAATTTTAACATTTAATCTTTTGACTCTAAATTACTGTTGGATGTGAATTATGACTTTGTCAACTAGAATAAGTGTGTTTAAAGTCATTTCTGTAGCGGAAACGGGTCAAAATGGAAGCTTTTGAGTAAGCAAAACTCTGTAAAAATGGCAATTTTGGTCACTGTGAGGGTTTAAAAAGTGGTTATTCAACCGGAGGCACGATCCAATCGACATTTTGAATCATTTTTGGTACAGACCAAAAAATCTATTTTCGGATGAAAAACCATGACTCTGGACCTGTCGAACGATCCCAAAATGGTCAATATGGATGAAATTTGAACATTTAATCTTTTGACTTGAAATGACTGTTGGATGTGAATTATGACTTTGGCAACTAAAATAAGTGTGTTTAAAGTCATTTCTGTGCCTGAAACGGGTCAAAATTGAAGCTTTTGAGTAAGCAAAACTCTGTAAAAATGGCAATTTTGGTCACTGTGAGGGTTTAAAAAGTGGTTATTCAACATGAGGCATGATCCAATTGACATTTTGAATCATTTTTGGTACAGTCGAAAAATCCATTTTCGATGAAAAACGATGACTCCGGACCTGTCGAACGATCCCAAAATGGTCTATAATGATGAAATTTTAACATTTAATCTTTTGACTCTAAATGACTGTTGGATGTGAATTATGACTTTTTCAACTAAAATAAGTGTGTTTAAAGGCATTTCTGTGCCTGAATTGGTCAAAATTGAAGCTTTTGAGTAAGCAAAACTGTGTAAAAATGGCAATTTTGGTCACTGTGAGGGTTTATAAAGTGGTTATTCAACATGAGGCACGATCCAATTGACATTTTGAAACATTTTTGGAACAGTCCAAAAAGTCAATTTTCTGATGAAAAATGATGACTCCGGAGCTGTCGAAAATTCCCAAAATGGTCAATATGGATGAAATTTTAACATTTAATCTTTTGACTCTAAATGACTGTTGGATGTGAATTATTTATTTTCCAACTAAAATAAGTGTGTTTAAAGGCATTTCTGTGCCTGAAATTGGTCAAAATGGAAGCTTTTGAGTAAGCAAAACTCTGTAAAAATGGCAATTTTTGTCACTGTGAGGTTTTTATAAAGTGGTTATTCAACATGAGGCACGATCCAATTGACATTTTGAAACATTTTTGGAACAGTCCAAAAAGTCAATTTTCTGATGAAAAACGATGACTCCGGACCTGTCGAACGATCCCAAAATGGTCTATAATGATGAAATTTTAACATTTAATCTTTTGACTCTAAATTACTGTTGGATGTGAATTATGACTTTGTCAACTAGAATAAGTGTGTTTAAAGTCATTTCTGTAGCGGAAACGGGTCAAAATGGAAGCTTTTGAGTAAGCAAAACTCTGTAAAAATGGCAATTTTGGTCACTGTGAGGGTTTAAAAAGTGGTTATTCAACATGATGCACGATCCAATTGACATTTTGAATCATTTTTGGTACAGTCCAAAAAAATCAATTTTCGGATGAAAAACGATGACTCCGGACCTGTCGAACGATCCCAAAATGGTCTATAATGATGAAATTTCAACATTTAATCTTTTGACTCTAAATGACTGTTGGATGTGAATTATGACTTTGTCAACTAAAATAAGTGTGTTTAAAGTCATTTCTGTGCCTGAAACAGGTCAAAATTGAAGCTTTTGAGTAATCAAAACTCTGTAAAAATGGCAATTTTGGTCACTGTGAGGGTTTAAAAAGTGGTTATTCAACATGAGGCATGATCCAATTGACATTTCGAATAATTTTTGGTACAGTCCAAAAAAATCAATTTTCGGATGAAAAACGATGACTCCGGACTTGTCGAACGATCCCAAAATGGTCTATAATGATGAAATTTTAACATTTAATCTTTTGACTCTAAATGACTGTTGGATGTGAATTATGACTTTTTCAACTAAAATAAGTGTGTGTAAAGGCATTTCTGTGCCTGAAATTGGTCAAAATTGAAGCTTTTGAGTAAGCAAAACTCTGTAAAAATGGCGATTTTGGTCACTGTGAGGTTTTAAAAAGTGGTTATTCAACATGAGGCACGATCCAATTGACATTTTGAATCATTTTTGGAACAGTCCAAAAAATCAATTTTCTGATGAAAAACGATGACTCCGGAGCTGTCGAAAGTTCCCAAAATGGTCAATATGGATGAAATTTTAACATTTAATCTTTTGACTCTAAATGACTGTTGGATGTGAATTATGACTTTTTCAACTAAAATAAGTGTGTTTAAAGGCATTTCTGTGCCTGAAATTGGTCAAAATTGAAGCTTTTGAGTAAGCAAAACTCTGTAAAAATGGCAATTTTGGTCACTGTGACGGTTTATAAAGTGGTTATTCAACATGAGGCACGATCCAATTGACATTTTAAATCATTTTTTGAACAGTCCAAAAAATCAATTTTCTGATGAAAAACGATGACTCCGGAGCTGTCGAAAGTTCCCAAAATGGTCAATATGGATGAAATTTTAACACTTAATCTTTTGACTCTAAATGACTGTTGGATGTGAATTATTTCTTTTTCAACTAAAATAAGTGTGTTTAAAGGCATTTCTGTGCCTAAATTGGTCAAAACTGAAGCTTTTGAGTAAGCAAAACTCTGTAAAAATGGCAATTTTGGTCACTGTGAGGGTTTATAAAGTGGTTATTCAACATGAGGCACGATCCAATTGACATTTTGAAACATTTTTGGAACAGTCAAAAAAATCAATTTTCGGATGAAAAACGATGACTCCGGAGCTGTCGAAAGTTCCCAAAATGGTCAATATGGATGAAATTTTAACATTTAATCTTTTGACTCTAAATGACTGTTGGATGTGAATTTTGACTTTTTCAACTAAAATAAGTGTGTTTAAAGGCATTTCTGTGCCTGAAATTGGTCAAAATTGAAGCTTTTGAGTAAGCAAAGCTCTGTAAAAATGGCAATTTTGGTCACTGTGACGGTTTATAAAGTGGTTATTCAACATGAGGCACGATCCAATTTTCATTTTGAATCATTTTTTGAACAGTCCAAAAAATCAATTTTCTGATGAAAAACGATGACTCCGGAGCTGTCGAAAGTTCCCAAAATGGTCAATATGGATGAAATTTTAACATTTAATCTTTTGACTCTAAATGACTGTTGGATGTGAATTATTTCTTTTTCAACTAAAATAAGTGTGTTTAAAGGCATTTCTGTGCCTGAAATTGGTCAAAATGGAAGCTTTTGAGTAAGCAAAACTCTGTAAAAATGGCAATTTTTGTCACTTTGAGGTTTTAAAAAGTGGTTATTCAACATGAGGCACGATCCAATTGACATTTTGAATCATTTTTGGAACAGTCCAAAAAGTCAATTTTCTGATGAAAAACGATGACTCCGGAGCTGTCGAAAGTTCCCAAAATGGTCAATATGGATGAAATTTTAACATTTAATCTTTTGACTCTAAATGACTGTTGGATGTGAATTATGACTTTTTCAACTAAAATAAGTGTGTTTAAAGGCATTTCTGTGCCTAAATTGGTCAAAATTGAAGCTTTTGAGTAAGCAAAACTCTGTAAAAATGGCAATTTTGGTCACTGTGAGGGTTTATAAAGTGGTTATTCAACATGAGGCACGATCCAATTGACATTTTGAAACATTTTTGGAACAGTCCAAAAAGTCAATTTTCTGATGAAAAATGATGACTCCGGAGCTGTCGAAAGTTCCCAAAATGGTCAATATGGATGAAATTTTAACATTTAATCTTTTGACTCTAAATGACTGTTGGATGTGAATTATGACTTTTTCAACTAAAATAACTGTGTTTAAAGGCATTTCTGTGCCTGAAATCGGTCAAAATTGAAGCTTTTGAGTAAGCAAAACTCTGTAAAAATTGCAATTTTGGTCACTGTGGGGGTTTATAAAGTGGTTATTCAACATGAGGCACGATCCAATTGACATTTTGAATCATTTTTGGAACAGTCCAAAAAATCAATTTTCGGATGAAAAACGATGACTCCGGAGCTGTCGAAAGTTCCCAAAATGGTCAATATGGATGAAATTTTAACATTTAATCTTTTGACTCTAAATGACTTTTGGATGTGAATTATTTCTTTTCCATCTAAAATAAGTGTGTTTAAAGGCATTTCTGTGCCTGAAATTGGTCAAAATGGAAGCTTTTGAGAAAGCAAAACTCTGTAAAAATGGCAATTTTTGTCACTGTGAGGTTTTTATAAAGTGGTTATTCAACATGAGGCACGATCCAATTGACATTTTGAAACATTTTTGGAACAGTCCAAAAAATCAATTTTCTGATGAAAAACGATGACTCCGGAGCTGTCGAAAGTTCCCAAAATGGTCAATATGGATGAAATTTTAACATTTAATCTTTTGACTCTAAATGACTGTTGGATGTGAATTATGACTTTTTCAACTAAAATAAGTGTGTTTAAAGGCATTTCTGTGCCTGAAATTGGTCAAGATTGAAGCTTTTGAGTAAGCAAAACTCTGTAAAAATGGCAATTTTGGTCACTGTGACGGTTTATAAAGTGGTTATTCAACATGAGGCACGATCCAATTGACATTTTGAATCATTTTTTAACAGTCCAAAAATCAATTTTCTGATGAAAAACGATGACTCCGGAGCTGTCGAAAGTTCCCAAAATGGTCAATATGGATGAAATTTTAACATTTAATCTTTTGACTCTAAATGACTGTTGGATGTGAATTATTTCTTTTTCAACTAAAATAAGTGTGTTTAAAGGCATTTCTGTGCCTGAAATTGGTCAAAATGGAAGCTTTTGAGTAAGCAAAACTCTGTAAAAATGGCAATTTTTGTCACTTTGAGGTTTTAAAAAGTGGTTATTCAACATGAGGCACGATCCAATTGACATTTTGAATCATTTTTGGAACAGTCCAAAAAATCAATTTTCTGATGAAAAACGATGACTCCGGAGCTGTTGAAAGTTCCCAAAATGGTCAATATGGATGAAATTTTAACATTTAATCTTTTGACTCTAAATGACTGTTGGATGTGAATTATGACTTTTTCAACTAAAATAAGTGTGTTTAAAGGCATTTCTGTGCCTGAATTGGTCAAAATTGAAGCTTTTGAGTAAGCAAAACTCTGTAAAAATGGCAATTTTGGTCACTGTGAGGGTTTATAAAGTGGTTATTCAACATGAGGCACGATCCAATTGACATTTTGAAACATTTTTGGAACAGTCCAAAAAGTCAATTTTCTGATGAAAAAGGATGACTCCGGAGCTGTCGAAAGTTCCAAAAATGGTCAATATGGATGAAATTTTAACATTTAATCTTTTGACTCTAAATGACTGTTGGATGTGAATTATGACTTTTTCAACTAAAATAACTGTGTTTAAAGGCATTTCTGTGCCTGAAATCGGTCAAAATTGAAGCTTTTGAGTAAGCAAAACTCTGTAAAAATTGCAATTTTGGTCACAGTGGGGGTTTATAAAGTGGTTATTCAACATGAGGCATGATCCAAACGACATTTTGAATCATTTTTGGAACAGTCCAAAAAATCAATTTTCGGATGAAAAACGATGACTCCGGAGCTGTTGAAAGTTCCCAAAATGGTCAATATGGATGAAATTTTAACATTTAATCTTTTGACTCTAAATGACTGTTGGATGTGAATTATTTCTTTTCCAACTAAAATAAGTGTGTTTAAAGGCATTTCTGTGCCTGAAATTGGTCAAAATGGAAGCTTTTGAGTAAGCAAAACTCTGTAAAAATGGCAATTTTTGTCACTGTGAGGTTTTTATAAAGTGGTTATTCAACATGAGGCACGATCCAATTGACATTTTGAAACATTTTTGGAACAGTCCAAAAAGTCAATTTTCTGATGAAAAACGATGACTCCGGAGCTGTCGAAAGTTCCCAAAATGGTCAATATGGATGAAATTTTAACATTTAATCTTTTGACTCTAAATGACTGTTGGATGTGAATTATTTATTTTCCAACTAAAATAAGTGTGTTTAAAGGCATTTCTGTGCCTGAAATTGGTCAAAATGGAAGCTTTTGAGTAAGCAAAACTCTGTAAAAATGGCAATTTTTGTCACTGTGAGGTTTTTATAAAGTGGTTATTCAACATGAGGCACGATCCAATTGACATTTTGAAACATTTTTGGAACAGTCCAAAAAGTCAATTTTCTGATGAAAAACGATGACTCCGGACCTGTCGAACGATCCCAAAATGGTCTATAATGATGAAATTTTAACATTTAATCTTTTGACTCTAAATTACTGTTGGATGTGAATTATGACTTTGTCAACTAGAATAAGTGTGTTTAAAGTCATTTCTGTAGCGGAAACGGGTCAAAATGGAAGCTTTTGAGTAAGCAAAACTCTGTAAAAATGGCAATTTTGGTCACTGTGAGGGTTTAAAAAGTGGTTATTCAACATGATGCACGATCCAATTGACATTTTGAATCATTTTTGGTACAGTCCAAAAAAATCAATTTTCGGATGAAAAACGATGACTCCGGACCTGTCGAACGATCCCAAAATGGTCTATAATGATGAAATTTCAACATTTAATCTTTTGACTCTAAATGACTGTTGGATGTGAATTATGACTTTGTCAACTAAAATAAGTGTGTTTAAAGTCATTTCTGTGCCTGAAACAGGTCAAAATTGAAGCTTTTGAGTAATCAAAACTCTGTAAAAATGGCAATTTTGGTCACTGTGAGGGTTTAAAAAGTGGTTATTCAACATGAGGCATGATCCAATTGACATTTCGAATAATTTTTGGTACAGTCCAAAAAAATCAATTTTCGGATGAAAAACGATGACTCCGGACTTGTCGAACGATCCCAAAATGGTCTATAATGATGAAATTTTAACATTTAATCTTTTGACTCTAAATTACTGTTGGATGTGAATTATGACTTTGTCAACTAGAATAAGTGTGTTTAAAGTCATTTCTGTAGCGGAAACGGGTCAAAATGGAAGCTTTTGAGTAAGCAAAACTCTGTAAAAATGGCAATTTTGGTCACTGTGAGGGTTTAAAAAGTGGTTATTCAACCGGAGGCACGATCCAATCGACATTTTGAATCATTTTTGGTACAGACCAAAAAATCTATTTTCGGATGAAAAACCATGACTCTGGACCTGTCGAACGATCCCAAAATGGTCAATATGGATGAAATTTGAACATTTAATCTTTTGACTTGAAATGACTGTTGGATGTGAATTATGACTTTGGCAACTAAAATAAGTGTGTTTAAAGTCATTTCTGTGCCTGAAACGGGTCAAAATTGAAGCTTTTGAGTAAGCAAAACTCTGTAAAAATGGCAATTTTGGTCACTGTGAGGGTTTAAAAAGTGGTTATTCAACATGAGGCATGATCCAATTGACATTTTGAATCATTTTTGGTACAGTCGAAAAATCCATTTTCGATGAAAAACGATGACTCCGGACCTGTCGAACGATCCCAAAATGGTCTATAATGATGAAATTTTAACATTTAATCTTTTGACTCTAAATGACTGTTGGATGTGAATTATGACTTTTTCAACTAAAATAAGTGTGTTTAAAGGCATTTCTGTGCCTGAATTGGTCAAAATTGAAGCTTTTGAGTAAGCAAAACTGTGTAAAAATGGCAATTTTGGTCACTGTGAGGGTTTATAAAGTGGTTATTCAACATGAGGCACGATCCAATTGACATTTTGAAACATTTTTGGAACAGTCCAAAAAGTCAATTTTCTGATGAAAAATGATGACTCCGGAGCTGTCGAAAATTCCCAAAATGGTCAATATGGATGAAATTTTAACATTTAATCTTTTGATTCTAAATGACTGTTGGATGTGAATTATTTATTTTCCAACTAAAATAAGTGTGTTTAAAGGCATTTCTGTGCCTGAAATTGGTCAAAATGGAAGCTTTTGAGTAAGCAAAACTCTGTAAAAATGGCAATTTTTGTCACTGTGAGGTTTTTATAAAGTGGTTATTCAACATGAGGCACGATCCAATTGACATTTTGAAACATTTTTGGAACAGTCCAAAAAGTCAATTTTCTGATGAAAAACGATGACTCCGGACCTGTCGAACGATCCCAAAATGGTCTATAATGATGACATTTTAACATTTAATCTTTTGACTCTAAATTACTGTTGGATGTGAATTATGACTTTGTCAACTAGAATAAGTGTGTTTAAAGTCATTTCTGTAGCGGAAACGGGTCAAAATGGAAGCTTTTGAGTAAGCAAAACTCTGTAAAAATGGCAATTTTGGTCACTGTGAGGGTTTAAAAAGTGGTTATTCAACATGATGCACGATCCAATTGACATTTTGAATCATTTTTGGTACAGTCCAAAAAAATCAATTTTCGGATGAAAAACGATGACTCCGGACCTGTCGAACGATCCCAAAATGGTCTATAATGATGAAATTTCAACATTTAATCTTTTGACTCTAAATGACTGTTGGATGTGAATTATGACTTTGTCAACTAAAATAAGTGTGTTTAAAGTCATTTCTGTGCCTGAAACAGGTCAAAATTGAAGCTTTTGAGTAATCAAAACTCTGTAAAAATGGCAATTTTGGCCACTGTGAGGGTTTAAAAAGTGGTTATTCAACATGAGGCATGATCCAATTGACATTTCGAATAATTTTTGGTACAGTCCAAAAAAATCAATTTTCGGATGAAAAACGATGACTCCGGACTTGTCGAACGATCCCAAAATGGTCTATAATGATGAAATTTTAACATTTAATCTTTTGACTCTAAATTACTGTTGGATGTGAATTATGACTTTGTCAACTAGAATAAGTGTGTTTAAAGTCATTTCTGTAGCGGAAACGGGTCAAAATGGAAGCTTTTGAGTAAGCAAAACTCTGTAAAAATGGCAATTTTGGTCACTGTGAGGGTTTAAAAAGTGGTTATTCAACCGGAGGCACGATCCAATCGACATTTTGAATCATTTTTGGTACAGACCAAAAAATCTATTTTCGGATGAAAAACCATGACTCTGGACCTGTCGAACGATCCCAAAATGGTCAATATGGATGAAATTTGAACATTTAATCTTTTGACTTGAAATGACTGTTGGATGTGAATTATGACTTTGGCAACTAAAATAAGTGTGTTTAAAGTCATTTCTGTGCCTGAAACGGGTCAAAATTGAAGCTTTTGAGTAAGCAAAACTCTGTAAAAATGGCAATTTTGGTCACTGTGAGGGTTTAAAAAGTGGTTATTCAACATGAGGCATGATCCAATTGACATTTTGAATCATTTTTGGTACAGTCGAAAAATCCATTTTCGATGAAAAACGATGACTCCGGACCTGTCGAACGATCCCAAAATGGTCTATAATGATGAAATTTTAACATTTAATCTTTTGACTCTAAATGACTGTTGGATGTGAATTATGACTTTTTCAACTAAAATAAGTGTGTTTAAAGGCATTTCTGTGCCTGAATTGGTCAAAATTGAAGCTTTTGAGTAAGCAAAACTGTGTAAAAATGGCAATTTTGGTCACTGTGAGGGTTTATAAAGTGGTTATTCAACATGAGGCACGATCCAATTGACATTTTGAAACATTTTTGGAACAGTCCAAAAAGTCAATTTTCTGATGAAAAATGATGACTCCGGAGCTGTCGAAAATTCCCAAAATGGTCAATATGGATGAAATTTTAACATTTAATCTTTTGACTCTAAATGACTGTTGGATGTGAATTATTTATTTTCCAACTAAAATAAGTGTGTTTAAAGGCATTTCTGTGCCTGAAATTGGTCAAAATGGAAGCTTTTGAGTAAGCAAAACTCTGTAAAAATGGCAATTTTTGTCACTGTGAGGTTTTTATAAAGTGGTTATTCAACATGAGGCACGATCCAATTGACATTTTGAAACATTTTTGGAACAGTCCAAAAAGTCAATTTTCTGATGAAAAACGATGACTCCGGACCTGTCGAACGATCCCAAAATGGTCTATAATGATGACATTTTAACATTTAATCTTTTGACTCTAAATTACTGTTGGATGTGAATTATGACTTTGTCAACTAGAATAAGTGTGTTTAAAGTCATTTCTGTAGCGGAAACGGGTCAAAATGGAAGCTTTTGAGTAAGCAAAACTCTGTAAAAATGGCAATTTTGGTCACTGTGAGGGTTTAAAAAGTGGTTATTCAACATGATGCACGATCCAATTGACATTTTGAATCATTTTTGGTACAGTCCAAAAAAATCAATTTTCGGATGAAAAACGATGACTCCGGACCTGTCGAACGATCCCAAAATGGTCTATAATGATGAAATTTCAACATTTAATCTTTTGACTCTAAATGACTGTTGGATGTGAATTATGACTTTGTCAACTAAAATAAGTGTGTTTAAAGTCATTTCTGTGCCTGAAACAGGTCAAAATTGAAGCTTTTGAGTAATCAAAACTCTGTAAAAATGGCAATTTTGGTCACTGTGAGGGTTTAAAAAGTGGTTATTCAACATGAGGCATGATCCAATCGGACATTTCGAATAATTTTTGGTACAGTCCAAAAAAATCAATTTTCGGATGAAAAACGATGACTCCGGACTTGTCGAACGATCCCAAAATGGTCTATAATGATGAAATTTTAACATTTAATCTTTTGACTCTAAATTACTGTTGGATGTGAATTATGACTTTGTCAACTAGAATAAGTGTGTTTAAAGTCATTTCTGTAGCGGAAACGGGTCAAAATGGAAGCTTTTGAGTAAGCAAAACTCTGTAAAAATGGCAATTTTGGTCACTGTGAGGGTTTAAAAAGTGGTTATTCAACCGGAGGCACGATCCAATCGACATTTTGAATCATTTTTGGTACAGACCAAAAAATCTATTTTCGGATGAAAAACCATGACTCTGGACCTGTCGAACGATCCCAAAATGGTCAATATGGATGAAATTTGAACATTTAATCTTTTGACTTGAAATGACTGTTGGATGTGAATTATGACTTTGGCAACTAAAATAAGTGTGTTTAAAGTCATTTCTGTGCCTGAAACGGGTCAAAATTGAAGCTTTTGAGTAAGCAAAACTCTGTAAAAATGGCAATTTTGGTCACTGTGAGGGTTTAAAAAGTGGTTATTCAACATGAGGCATGATCCAATTGACATTTTGAATCATTTTTGGTACAGTCGAAAAATCCATTTTCGATGAAAAACGATGACTCCGGACCTGTCGAACGATCCCAAAATGGTCTATAATGATGAAATTTTAACATTTAATCTTTTGACTCTAAATGACTGTTGGATGTGAATTATGACTTTTTCAACTAAAATAAGTGTGTTTAAAGGCATTTCTGTGCCTGAATTGGTCAAAATTGAAGCTTTTGAGTAAGCAAAACTGTGTAAAAATGGCAATTTTGGTCACTGTGAGGGTTTATAAAGTGGTTATTCAACATGAGGCACGATCCAATTGACATTTTGAAACATTTTTGGAACAGTCCAAAAAGTCAATTTTCTGATGAAAAATGATGACTCCGGAGCTGTCGAAAATTCCCAAAATGGTCAATATGGATGAAATTTTAACATTTAATCTTTTGACTCTAAATGACTGTTGGATGTGACTTATGACTTTTTCAACTAAAATAAGTGTGTTTAAAGGCATTTCTGTGCCTGAAATTGGTCAAAATTGAAGCTTTTGAGTAAGCAAAACTCTGTAAAAATGGCAATTTTGGTCACTGTGACAGTTTATAAAGTGGTTATTCAACATGAGGCACGATCCAATTGACATTTTGAATCATTTTTTGAACAGTCCAAAAAACCAATTTTCTGATGAAAAACGATGACTCCGGAGCTGTCGAAAGTTCCCAAAATGGTCAATATGGATGAAATTTTAACATTTAATCTTTTGACTCTAAATGACTGTTGGATGTGAATTATTTCTTTTTCAACTAAAATAAGTGTGTTTGAAGGCATTTCTGTGCCTGAAATTGGTCAAAATTAAAGCTTTTGAGTAAGCAAAACTCTGTAAAAATGGCAATTTTGGTCACTGTGAGGGTTTATAAAGTGGTTATTCAACGTGAGGCACGATCCAATTCACATTTTGAATCATTTTTGGAACTGTCCAAAAAATCAATTTTCGGATGAAAAACGATGACTCCAGAGCTGTCGAAAGTTCCCAAAATGGTCAATATGGATGAAATTTTAACATTTAATCTTTTGACTCTAAATGACTGTTGGATGTGAATTATGACTTTTCCAACTAAAATAAGTGTGTTTAAAGGCATTTCTGTGCCTGAAATTGGTCAAAATGGAAGCTTTTGAGTAAGCAAAACTCTGTAAAAATGGCAATTTTGCTCACTGTGAGGTTTTAAAAAGTGGTTATTCCACATGAGGCACGATCCAATTGACATTTTGAACCATTTTTGGAACAGTCCAAAAAATCAATTTTCTGATGAAAAACGATGACTCCGGAGCTGTCGAAAGTTCCCAAAATGGTCAATATGGATGAAATTTTAACATTTAATCTTTTGACTCTAAATGACTGTTGGATGTGAATTATGACTTTTTCAACTAAAATAAGTGTGTTTAAAGGGATTTCTGTGCCTGAAATTGGTCAAAATTGAAGCTTTTGAGTAAGCAAAACTCTGTAAAAATGGCAATTTTGGTCACTGTGACGGTTTATAAAGTGGTTATTCAACATGAGGCACGATCCAATTGACATTTTGAATCATTTTTTGAACAGTCCAAAAAATCAATTTTCTGATGAAAAACGATGACTCCGGAGCTGTCGAAAGTTCCCAAAATGGTCAATATGGATGAAATTTTAACATTTAATCTTTTGACTCTAAATGACTGTTGGATGTGAATTATTTCTTTTTCAACTAAAATAAGTGTGTTTAAAGGCATTTCTGTGCCTGAAATTGGTCAAAATGGAAGCTTTTGAGTAAGCAAAACTCTGTAAAAATGGCAATTTTTGTCACTTTGAGGTTTTAAAAAGTGGTTATTCAACATGAGGCACGATCCAATTGACATTTTGAATCATTTGTGGAACAGTCCAAAAAATCAGTTTTCTGATGAAAAACGATGACTCCGGAGCTGTCGAAAGTTCCCAAAATGGTCAATATGGATGAAATTTTAACATTTAATCTTTTGACTCTAAATGACTGTTGGATGTGAATTATGACTTTTTCAACTAAAATAAGTGTGTTTAAAGGCATTTCTGTGCCTGAATTGGTCAAAATTGAAGCTTTTGAGTAAGCAAAACTCTGTAAAAATGGCAATTTTGGTCACTGTGAGGGTTTATAAAGTGGTTATTCAACATGAGGCACGATCCAATTGACATTTTGAAACATTTTTGGAACAGTCCAAAAAGTCAATTTTCTGATGAAAAATGATGACTCCGGAGCTGTCGAAAGTTCCCAAAATGGTCAATATGGATGAAATTTTAACATTTAATCTTTTGACTCTAAATGACTGTTGGATGTGACTTATGACTTTTTCAACTAAAATAAGTGTGTTTAAAGGCATTTCTGTGCCTGAAATTGGTCAAAATTGAAGCTTTTGAGTAAGCAAAACTCTGTAAAAATGGCAATTTTGGTCACTGTGAGGGTTTAGAAAGTGGTTATTCAACATGAGGCACGATCCAATTGACATTTTGAATCATTTTTGGAACAGTCCAAAAAATCAATTTTCGGATGAAAAACGATGACTCCGGAGCTGTCGAAAGTTCCCAAAATGGTCAATATGGATGAAATTTTAACATTTAATCTTTTGACTCTAAATGATTGTTGGATGTGAATTATGACTTTTTCAACTAAAATAAGTGTGTTTAAAGGCATTTCTGTGCCTGAAATTGGTCAAAATTTAAGCTTTTGAGTAAGCAAAACTCTGTAAAAATGGCAATTTTGGTCACTGTGACGGTTTATAAAGTGGTTATTCAACATGAGGCACGATCCAATTGACATTTTGAATCATTTTTTGAACAGTCCAAAAAATCAATTTTCTGATGAAAAACGATGACTCCGGAGCTGTCGAAAGTTCCCAAAATGGTCAATATGGATGAAATTTTAACATTTAATCTTTTGACTCTAAATGACTGTTGGATGTGAATTATTTCTTTTTCAACTAAAATAAGTGTGTTTGAAGGCATTTCTGTGCCTGAAATTGGTCAAAATTAAAGCTTTTGAGTAAGCAAAACTCTGTAAAAATGGCAATTTTGGTCACTGTGAGGGTTTATAAAGTGGTTATTCAACATGAGGCACGATCCAATTCACATTTTGAATCATTTTTGGAACTGTCCAAAAAATCAATTTTCGGATGAAAAACGATGACTCCAGAGCTGTCGAAAGTTCCCAAAATGGTCAATATGGATGAAATTTTAACATTTAATCTTTTGACTCTAAATGACTGTTGGATGTGAATTATGACTTTTCCAACTAAAATAAGTGTGTTTAAAGGCATTTCTGTGCCTGAAATTGGTCAAAATGGAAGCTTTTGAGTAAGCAAAACTCTGTAAAAATGGCAATTTTGGTCACTGTGAGGTTTTAAAAAGTGGTTATTCAACATGAGGCACGATCCAATTGACATTTTGAATTGTTTTGGAACAGTCCAAAAAATCAATTTTCTGATGAAAAACGATGACTCCGGAGCTGTCGAAAGTTCCCAAAATGGTCAATATGGATGAAATTTTAACATTTAATCTTTTGACTCTAAATGACTGTTGGATGTGAATTATGACTTTTTCAACTAAAATAAGTGTGTTTGAAGGCATTTCTGTGCCTGAAATTGGTCAAAATTGAAGCTTTTGAGTAAGCAAAACTCTGTAAAAATGGCAATTTTGGTCACTGTGAGGGTTTATAAAGTGGTTATTCAACATGAGGCATGATCCAATTGACATTTTGAATCATTTTTGGAACTTTCCAAAAAATCAATTTCCGGATGAAAAACGATGACTCCGGAGCTGTCGAAAGTTCCCAAAATGGTCAATATGGATGAAATTTTAACATTTAATCTTTTGACTCTAAATGACTGTTGGATGTGAATTATTTCTTTTCCAACTAAAATAAGTGTGTTTAAAGGCATTTCTGTGCCTGAAATTGGTCAAAATGGAAGCTTTTGAGTAAGAAAAACTCTGTAAAAATGGCAATTTTGGTCACTGTGAGGGTTTATAAAATGGCTATTCAACATGAGGCACGATCCAATTGACATTTTGAATCATTTTTGGAACAGTCCAAAAAATCAATTTTCGGATGAAAAACGATGACTCCGGAGCTGTCGAAAGTTCCCAAAATGGTCAATATGGATGAAATTTTAACATTTAATCTTTTGACTCTAAATGACTGTTGGATGTGAATTATGACTTTTTCAACTAAAATAAGTGTGTTTAAAGGCATTTCTGTGCCTGAAATTGGTCAAAATTGAAGCTTTTGAGTAAGCAAAACTCTGTAAAAATTGCAATTTTGGTCACTGTGACGGTTTATAAAGTGGTTATTCAACATGAGGCACGATCCAATTGACATTTTGAATCATTTTTTGAACAGTCCAAAAAATAAATTTTCTGATGAAAAACGATGACTCCGGAGCTGTCGAAAGTTCCCAAAATGGTCAATATGGATGAAATTTTAACATTTAATCTTTTGACTCTAAATGACTGTTGGATGTGAATTATTTCTTTTTCAACTAAAATAAGTGTGTTTAAAGGCATTTCTGTGCCTGAAATTGGTCAAAATGGAAGCTTTTGAGTAAGCAAATCTCTGTAAAAATGGCGATTTTGGTCACTGTGAGGTTTTAAAAAGTGGTTATTCAACATGAGGCACGATCCAATTGACATTTTGAATCATTTTTGGAACAGTCCAAAAAATCAATTTTCTGATGAAAAACGATGACTCCGGAGCTGTCGAAAGTTCCCAAAATGGTCAATATGGATGAAATTTTAACATTTAATCTTTTGACTCTAAATGACTGTTGGATGTGAATTATGACTTTTTCAACTAAATAAGTGTGTTTAAAGGCATTTCTGTGCCTGAAATTGGTCAAAATTGAAGCTTTTGAGTAAGCAAAACTCTGTAAAAATGGCAATTTTGGTCACTGTGACGGTTTATAAAGTGGTTATTCAACATGAGGCACGATCCAATTGACATTTTAAATCATTTTTTGAACAGTCCAAAAAATCAATTTTCTGATGAAAAACGATGACTCCGGAGCTGTCGAAAGTTCCCAAAATGGTCAATATGGATGAAATTTTAACACTTAATCTTTTGACTCTAAATGACTGTTGGATGTGAATTATTTCTTTTTCAACTAAAATAAGTGTGTTTAAAGGCATTTCTGTGCCTAAATTGGTCAAAATTGAAGCTTTTGAGTAAGCAAAACTCTGTAAAAATGGCAATTTTGGTCACTGTGAGGGTTTATAAAGTGGTTATTCAACATGAGGCACGATCCAATTGACATTTTGAAACATTTTTGGAACAGTCAAAAAAAATCAATTTTCGGATGAAAAACGATGACTCCGGAGCTGTCGAAAGTTCCCAAAATGGTCAATATGGATGAAATTTTAACATTTAATCTTTTGACTCTAAATGACTGTTGGATGTGAATTTTGACTTTTTCAACTAAAATAAGTGTGTTTAAAGGCATTTCTGTGCCTGAAATTGGTCAAAATTGAAGCTTTTGAGTAAGCAAAGCTCTGTAAAAATGGCAATTTTGGTCACTGTGACGGTTTATAAAGTGGTTATTCAACATGAGGCACGATCCAATTTTCATTTTGAATCATTTTTTGAACAGTCCAAAAAATCAATTTTCTGATGAAAAACGATGACTCCGAAGCTGTCGAAAGTTCCCAAAATGGTCAATATGGATGAAATTTTAACATTTAATCTTTTGACTCTAAATGACTGTTGGATGTGAATTATTTCTTTTTCAACTAAAATAAGTGTGTGTAAAGGCATTTCTGTGCCTGAAATTGGTCAAAATTGAAGCTTTTGAGTAAGCAAAACTCTGTAAAAATGGCGATTTTGGTCACTGTGAGGTTTTAAAAAGTGGTTATTCAACATGAGGCACGATCCAATTGACATTTTGAATCATTTTTGGAACAGTCCAAAAAATCAATTTTCTGATGAAAAACGATGACTCCGGAGCTGTCGAAAGTTCCCAAAATGGTCAATATGGATGAAATTTTAACATTTAATCTTTTGACTCTAAATGACTGTTGGATGTGAATTATGACTTTTTCAACTAAAATAAGTGTGTTTAAAGGCATTTCTGTGCCTGAAATTGGTCAAAATTGAAGCTTTTGAGTAAGCAAAACTCTGTAAAAATGGCAATTTTGGTCACTGTGACGGTTTATAAAGTGGTTATTCAACATGAGGCACGATCCAATTGACATTTTAAATCATTTTTTGAACAGTCCAAAAAATCAATTTTCTGATGAAAAACGATGACTCCGGAGCTGTCGAAAGTTCCCAAAATGGTCAATATGGATGAAATTTTAACACTTAATCTTTTGACTCTAAATGACTGTTGGATGTGAATTATTTCTTTTTCAACTAAAATAAGTGTGTTTAAAGGCATTTCTGTGCCTAAATTGGTCAAAACTGAAGCTTTTGAGTAAGCAAAACTCTGTAAAAATGGCATTTTGGTCACTGTGAGGGTTTATAAAGTGGTTATTCAACATGAGGCACGATCCAATTGACATTTTGAAACATTTTTGGAACAGTCAAAAAAATCAATTTTCGGATGAAAAACGATGACTCCGGAGCTGTCGAAAGTTCCCAAAATGGTCAATATGGATGAAATTTTAACATTTAATCTTTTGACTCTAAATGACTGTTGGATGTGAATTTTGACTTTTTCAACTAAAATAAGTGTGTTTAAAGGCATTTCTGTGCCTGAAATTGGTCAAAATTGAAGCTTTTGAGTAAGCAAAGCTCTGTAAAAATGGCAATTTTGGTCACTGTGACGGTTTATAAAGTGGTTATTCAACATGAGGCACGATCCAATTTTCATTTTGAATCATTTTTTGAACAGTCCAAAAAATCAATTTTCTGATGAAAAACGATGACTCCGGAGCTGTCGAAAGTTCCCAAAATGGTCAATATGGATGAAATTTTAACATTTAATCTTTTGACTCTAAATGACTGTTGGATGTGAATTATTTCTTTTTCAACTAAAATAAGTGTGTTTAAAGGCATTTCTGTGCCTGAAATTGGTCAAAATGGAAGCTTTTGAGTAAGCAAAACTCTGTAAAAATGGCAATTTTTGTCACTTTGAGGTTTTAAAAAGTGGTTATTCAACATGAGGCACGATCCAATTGACATTTTGAATCATTTTTGGAACAGTCCAAAAAGTCAATTTTCTGATGAAAAACGATGACTCCGGAGCTGTCGAAAGTTCCCAAAATGGTCAATATGGATGAAATTTTAACATTTAATCTTTTGACTCTAAATGACTGTTGGATGTGAATTATGACTTTTTCAACTAAAATAAGTGTGTTTAAAGGCATTTCTGTGCCTAAATTGGTCAAAATTGAAGCTTTTGAGTAAGCAAAACTCTGTAAAAATGGCAATTTTGGTCACTGTGAGGGTTTATAAAGTGGTTATTCAACATGAGGCACGATCCAATTGACATTTTGAAACATTTTTGGAACAGTCCAAAAAGTCAATTTTCTGATGAAAAATGATGACTCCGGAGCTGTCGAAAGTTCCCAAAATGGTCAATATGGATGAAATTTTAACATTTAATCTTTTGACTCTAAATGACTGTTGGATGTGAATTATGACTTTTTCAACTAAAATAACTGTGTTTAAAGGCATTTCTGTGCCTGAAATCGGTCAAAATTGAAGCTTTTGAGTAAGCAAAACTCTGTAAAAATTGCAATTTTGGTCACTGTGGGGGTTTATAAAGTGGTTATTCAACATGAGGCACGATCCAATTGACATTTTGAATCATTTTTGGAACAGTCCAAAAAATCAATTTTCGGATGAAAAACGATGACTCCGGAGCTGTCGAAAGTTCCCAAAATGGTCAATATGGATGAAATTTTAACATTTAATCTTTTGACTCTAAATGACTTTTGGATGTGAATTATTTCTTTTCCATCTAAAATAAGTGTGTTTAAAGGCATTTCTGTGCCTGAAATTGGTCAAAATGGAAGCTTTTGAGAAAGCAAAACTCTGTAAAAATGGCAATTTTTGTCACTGTGAGGTTTTTATAAAGTGGTTATTCAACATGAGGCACGATCCAATTGACATTTTGAAACATTTTTGGAACAGTCCAAAAAATCAATTTTCTGATGAAAAACGATGACTCCGGAGCTGTCGAAAGTTCCCAAAATGGTCAATATGGATGAAATTTTAACATTTAATCTTTTGACTCTAAATGACTGTTGGATGTGAATTATGACTTTTTCAACTAAAATAAGTGTGTTTAAAGGCATTTCTGTGCCTGAAATTGGTCAAGATTGAAGCTTTTGAGTAAGCAAAACTCTGTAAAAATGGCAATTTTGGTCACTGTGACGGTTTATAAAGTGGTTATTCAACATGAGGCACGATCCAATTGACATTTTGAATCATTTTTTGAACAGTCCAAAAATCAATTTTCTGATGAAAAACGATGACTCCGGAGCTGTCGAAAGTTCCCAAAATGGTCAATATGGATGAAATTTTAACATTTAATCTTTTGACTCTAAATGACTGTTGGATGTGAATTATTTCTTTTTCAACTAAAATAAGTGTGTTTAAAGGCATTTCTGTGCCTGAAATTGGTCAAAATGGAAGCTTTTGAGTAAGCAAAACTCTGTAAAAATGGCAATTTTTGTCACTTTGAGGTTTTAAAAAGTGGTTATTCAACATGAGGCACGATCCAATTGACATTTTGAATCATTTTTGGAACAGTCCAAAAAATCAATTTTCTGATGAAAAACGATGACTCCGGAGCTGTTGAAAGTTCCCAAAATGGTCAATATGGATGAAATTTTAACATTTAATCTTTTGACTCTAAATGACTGTTGGATGTGAATTATGACTTTTTCAACTAAAATAAGTGTGTTTAAAGGCATTTCTGTGCCTGAATTGGTCAAAATTGAAGCTTTTGAGTAAGCAAAACTCTGTAAAAATGGCAATTTTGGTCACTGTGAGGGTTTATAAAGTGGTTATTCAACATGAGGCACGATCCAATTGACATTTTGAAACATTTTTGGAACAGTCCAAAAAGTCAATTTTCTGATGAAAAAGGATGACTCCGGAGCTGTCGAAAGTTCCAAAAATGGTCAATATGGATGAAATTTTAACATTTAATCTTTTGACTCTAAATGACTGTTGGATGTGAATTATGACTTTTTCAACTAAAATAACTGTGTTTAAAGGCATTTCTGTGCCTGAAATCGGTCAAAATTGAAGCTTTTGAGTAAGCAAAACTCTGTAAAAATTGCAATTTTGGTCACAGTGGGGGTTTATAAAGTGGTTATTCAACATGAGGCATGATCCAAACGACATTTTGAATCATTTTTGGAACAGTCCAAAAAATCAATTTTCGGATGAAAAACGATGACTCCGGAGCTGTTGAAAGTTCCCAAAATGGTCAATATGGATGAAATTTTAACATTTAATCTTTTGACTCTAAATGACTGTTGGATGTGAATTATTTCTTTTCCAACTAAAATAAGTGTGTTTAAAGGCATTTCTGTGCCTGAAATTGGTCAAAATGGAAGCTTTTGAGTAAGCAAAACTCTGTAAAAATGGCAATTTTTGTCACTGTGAGGTTTTTATAAAGTGGTTATTCAACATGAGGCACGATCCAATTGACATTTTGAAACATTTTTGGAACAGTCCAAAAAGTCAATTTTCTGATGAAAAACGATGACTCCGGAGCTGTCGAAAGTTCCCAAAATGGTCAATATGGATGAAATTTTAACATTTAATCTTTTGACTCTAAATGACTGTTGGATGTGAATTATTTATTTTCCAACTAAAATAAGTGTGTTTAAAGGCATTTCTGTGCCTGAAATTGGTCAAAATGGAAGCTTTTGAGTAAGCAAAACTCTGTAAAAATGGCAATTTTTGTCACTGTGAGGTTTTTATAAAGTGGTTATTCAACATGAGGCACGATCCAATTGACATTTTGAAACATTTTTGGAACAGTCCAAAAAGTCAATTTTCTGATGAAAAACGATGACTCCGGACCTGTCGAACGATCCCAAAATGGTCTATAATGATGAAATTTTAACATTTAATCTTTTGACTCTAAATTACTGTTGGATGTGAATTATGACTTTGTCAACTAGAATAAGTGTGTTTAAAGTCATTTCTGTAGCGGAAACGGGTCAAAATGGAAGCTTTTGAGTAAGCAAAACTCTGTAAAAATGGCAATTTTGGTCACTGTGAGGGTTTAAAAAGTGGTTATTCAACATGATGCACGATCCAATTGACATTTTGAATCATTTTTGGTACAGTCCAAAAAAATCAATTTTCGGATGAAAAACGATGACTCCGGACCTGTCGAACGATCCCAAAATGGTCTATAATGATGAAATTTCAACATTTAATCTTTTGACTCTAAATGACTGTTGGATGTGAATTATGACTTTGTCAACTAAAATAAGTGTGTTTAAAGTCATTTCTGTGCCTGAAACAGGTCAAAATTGAAGCTTTTGAGTAATCAAAACTCTGTAAAAATGGCAATTTTGGTCACTGTGAGGGTTTAAAAAGTGGTTATTCAACATGAGGCATGATCCAATTGACATTTCGAATAATTTTTGGTACAGTCCAAAAAAATCAATTTTCGGATGAAAAACGATGACTCCGGACTTGTCGAACGATCCCAAAATGGTCTATAATGATGAAATTTTAACATTTAATCTTTTGACTCTAAATTACTGTTGGATGTGAATTATGACTTTGTCAACTAGAATAAGTGTGTTTAAAGTCATTTCTGTAGCGGAAACGGGTCAAAATGGAAGCTTTTGAGTAAGCAAAACTCTGTAAAAATGGCAATTTTGGTCACTGTGAGGGTTTAAAAAGTGGTTATTCAACCGGAGGCACGATCCAATCGACATTTTGAATCATTTTTGGTACAGACCAAAAAATCTATTTTCGGATGAAAAACCATGACTCTGGACCTGTCGAACGATCCCAAAATGGTCAATATGGATGAAATTTGAACATTTAATCTTTTGACTTGAAATGACTGTTGGATGTGAATTATGACTTTGGCAACTAAAATAAGTGTGTTTAAAGTCATTTCTGTGCCTGAAACGGGTCAAAATTGAAGCTTTTGAGTAAGCAAAACTCTGTAAAAATGGCAATTTTGGTCACTGTGAGGGTTTAAAAAGTGGTTATTCAACATGAGGCATGATCCAATTGACATTTTGAATCATTTTTGGTACAGTCGAAAAATCCATTTTCGATGAAAAACGATGACTCCGGACCTGTCGAACGATCCCAAAATGGTCTATAATGATGAAATTTTAACATTTAATCTTTTGACTCTAAATGACTGTTGGATGTGAATTATGACTTTTTCAACTAAAATAAGTGTGTTTAAAGGCATTTCTGTGCCTGAATTGGACAAAATTGAAGCTTTTGAGTAAGCAAAACTGTGTAAAAATGGCAATTTTGGTCACTGTGAGGGTTTATAAAGTGGTTATTCAACATGAGGCACGATCCAATTGACATTTTGAAACATTTTTGGAACAGTCCAAAAAGTCAATTTTCTGATGAAAAATGATGACTCCGGAGCTGTCGAAAATTCCCAAAATGGTCAATATGGATGAAATTTTAACATTTAATCTTTTGATTCTAAATGACTGTTGGATGTGAATTATTTATTTTCCAACTAAAATAAGTGTGTTTAAAGGCATTTCTGTGCCTGAAATTGGTCAAAATGGAAGCTTTTGAGTAAGCAAAACTCTGTAAAAATGGCAATTTTTGTCACTGTGAGGTTTTTATAAAGTGGTTATTCAACATGAGGCACGATCCAATTGACATTTTGAAACATTTTTGGAACAGTCCAAAAAGTCAATTTTCTGATGAAAAACGATGACTCCGGACCTGTCGAACGATCCCAAAATGGTCTATAATGATGACATTTTAACATTTAATCTTTTGACTCTAAATTACTGTTGGATGTGAATTATGACTTTGTCAACTAGAATAAGTGTGTTTAAAGTCATTTCTGTAGCGGAAACGGGTCAAAATGGAAGCTTTTGAGTAAGCAAAACTCTGTAAAAATGGCAATTTTGGTCACTGTGAGGGTTTAAAAAGTGGTTATTCAACATGATGCACGATCCAATTGACATTTTGAATCATTTTTGGTACAGTCCAAAAAAATCAATTTTCGGATGAAAAACGATGACTCCGGACCTGTCGAACGATCCCAAAATGGTCTATAATGATGAAATTTCAACATTTAATCTTTTGACTCTAAATGACTGTTGGATGTGAATTATGACTTTGTCAACTAAAATAAGTGTGTTTAAAGTCATTTCTGTGCCTGAAACAGGTCAAAATTGAAGCTTTTGAGTAATCAAAACTCTGTAAAAATGGCAATTTTGGCCACTGTGAGGGTTTAAAAAGTGGTTATTCAACATGAGGCATGATCCAATTGACATTTCGAATAATTTTTGGTACAGTCCAAAAAAATCAATTTTCGGATGAAAAACGATGACTCCGGACTTGTCGAACGATCCCAAAATGGTCTATAATGATGAAATTTTAACATTTAATCTTTTGACTCTAAATTACTGTTGGATGTGAATTATGACTTTGTCAACTAGAATAAGTGTGTTTAAAGTCATTTCTGTAGCGGAAACGGGTCAAAATGGAAGCTTTTGAGTAAGCAAAACTCTGTAAAAATGGCAATTTTGGTCACTGTGAGGGTTTAAAAAGTGGTTATTCAACCGGAGGCACGATCCAATCGACATTTTGAATCATTTTTGGTACAGACCAAAAAATCTATTTTCGGATGAAAAACCATGACTCTGGACCTGTCGAACGATCCCAAAATGGTCAATATGGATGAAATTTGAACATTTAATCTTTTGACTTGAAATGACTGTTGGATGTGAATTATGACTTTGGCAACTAAAATAAGTGTGTTTAAAGTCATTTCTGTGCCTGAAACGGGTCAAAATTGAAGCTTTTGAGTAAGCAAAACTCTGTAAAAATGGCAATTTTGGTCACTGTGAGGGTTTAAAAAGTGGTTATTCAACATGAGGCATGATCCAATTGACATTTTGAATCATTTTTGGTACAGTCGAAAAATCCATTTTCGATGAAAAACGATGACTCCGGACCTGTCGAACGATCCCAAAATGGTCTATAATGATGAAATTTTAACATTTAATCTTTTGACTCTAAATGACTGTTGGATGTGAATTATGACTTTTTCAACTAAAATAAGTGTGTTTAAAGGCATTTCTGTGCCTGAATTGGTCAAAATTGAAGCTTTTGAGTAAGCAAAACTGTGTAAAAATGGCAATTTTGGTCACTGTGAGGGTTTATAAAGTGGTTATTCAACATGAGGCACGATCCAATTGACATTTTGAAACATTTTTGGAACAGTCCAAAAAGTCAATTTTCTGATGAAAAATGATGACTCCGGAGCTGTCGAAAATTCCCAAAATGGTCAATATGGATGAAATTTTAACATTTAATCTTTTGACTCTAAATGACTGTTGGATGTGAATTATTTATTTTCCAACTAAAATAAGTGTGTTTAAAGGCATTTCTGTGCCTGAAATTGGTCAAAATGGAAGCTTTTGAGTAAGCAAAACTCTGTAAAAATGGCAATTTTTGTCACTGTGAGGTTTTTATAAAGTGGTTATTCAACATGAGGCACGATCCAATTGACATTTTGAAACATTTTTGGAACAGTCCAAAAAGTCAATTTTCTGATGAAAAACGATGACTCCGGACCTGTCGAACGATCCCAAAATGGTCTATAATGATGACATTTTAACATTTAATCTTTTGACTCTAAATTACTGTTGGATGTGAATTATGACTTTGTCAACTAGAATAAGTGTGTTTAAAGTCATTTCTGTAGCGGAAACGGGTCAAAATGGAAGCTTTTGAGTAAGCAAAACTCTGTAAAAATGGCAATTTTGGTCACTGTGAGGGTTTAAAAAGTGGTTATTCAACATGATGCACGATCCAATTGACATTTTGAATCATTTTTGGTACAGTCCAAAAAAATCAATTTTCGGATGAAAAACGATGACTCCGGACCTGTCGAACGATCCCAAAATGGTCTATAATGATGAAATTTCAACATTTAATCTTTTGACTCTAAATGACTGTTGGATGTGAATTATGACTTTGTCAACTAAAATAAGTGTGTTTAAAGTCATTTCTGTGCCTGAAACAGGTCAAAATTGAAGCTTTTGAGTAATCAAAACTCTGTAAAAATGGCAATTTTGGTCACTGTGAGGGTTTAAAAAGTGGTTATTCAACATGAGGCATGATCCAATTGGACATTTCGAATAATTTTTGGTACAGTCCAAAAAAATCAATTTTCGGATGAAAAACGATGACTCCGGACTTGTCGAACGATCCCAAAATGGTCTATAATGATGAAATTTTAACATTTAATCTTTTGACTCTAAATTACTGTTGGATGTGAATTATGACTTTGTCAACTAGAATAAGTGTGTTTAAAGTCATTTCTGTAGCGGAAACGGGTCAAAATGGAAGCTTTTGAGTAAGCAAAACTCTGTAAAAATGGCAATTTTGGTCACTGTGAGGGTTTAAAAAGTGGTTATTCAACCGGAGGCACGATCCAATCGACATTTTGAATCATTTTTGGTACAGACCAAAAAATCTATTTTCGGATGAAAAACCATGACTCTGGACCTGTCGAACGATCCCAAAATGGTCAATATGGATGAAATTTGAACATTTAATCTTTTGACTTGAAATGACTGTTGGATGTGAATTATGACTTTGGCAACTAAAATAAGTGTGTTTAAAGTCATTTCTGTGCCTGAAACGGGTCAAAATTGAAGCTTTTGAGTAAGCAAAACTCTGTAAAAATGGCAATTTTGGTCACTGTGAGGGTTTAAAAAGTGGTTATTCAACATGAGGCATGATCCAATTGACATTTTGAATCATTTTTGGTACAGTCGAAAAATCCATTTTCGATGAAAAACGATGACTCCGGACCTGTCGAACGATCCCAAAATGGTCTATAATGATGAAATTTTAACATTTAATCTTTTGACTCTAAATGACTGTTGGATGTGAATTATGACTTTTTCAACTAAAATAAGTGTGTTTAAAGGCATTTCTGTGCCTGAATTGGTCAAAATTGAAGCTTTTGAGTAAGCAAAACTGTGTAAAAATGGCAATTTTGGTCACTGTGAGGGTTTATAAAGTGGTTATTCAACATGAGGCACGATCCAATTGACATTTTGAAACATTTTTGGAACAGTCCAAAAAGTCAATTTTCTGATGAAAAATGATGACTCCGGAGCTGTCGAAAATTCCCAAAATGGTCAATATGGATGAAATTTTAACATTTAATCTTTTGACTCTAAATGACTGTTGGATGTGACTTATGACTTTTTCAACTAAAATAAGTGTGTTTAAAGGCATTTCTGTGCCTGAAATTGGTCAAAATTGAAGCTTTTGAGTAAGCAAAACTCTGTAAAAATGGCAATTTTGGTCACTGTGACAGTTTATAAAGTGGTTATTCAACATGAGGCACGATCCAATTGACATTTTGAATCATTTTTTGAACAGTCCAAAAAACCAATTTTCTGATGAAAAACGATGACTCCGGAGCTGTCGAAAGTTCCCAAAATGGTCAATATGGATGAAATTTTAACATTTAATCTTTTGACTCTAAATGACTGTTGGATGTGAATTATTTCTTTTTCAACTAAAATAAGTGTGTTTGAAGGCATTTCTGTGCCTGAAATTGGTCAAAATTAAAGCTTTTGAGTAAGCAAAACTCTGTAAAAATGGCAATTTTGGTCACTGTGAGGGTTTATAAAGTGGTTATTCAACGTGAGGCACGATCCAATTCACATTTTGAATCATTTTTGGAACTGTCCAAAAAATCAATTTTCGGATGAAAAACGATGACTCCAGAGCTGTCGAAAGTTCCCAAAATGGTCAATATGGATGAAATTTTAACATTTAATCTTTTGACTCTAAATGACTGTTGGATGTGAATTATGACTTTTCCAACTAAAATAAGTGTGTTTAAAGGCATTTCTGTGCCTGAAATTGGTCAAAATGGAAGCTTTTGAGTAAGCAAAACTCTGTAAAAATGGCAATTTTGCTCACTGTGAGGTTTTAAAAAGTGGTTATTCCACATGAGGCACGATCCAATTGACATTTTGAACCATTTTTGGAACAGTCCAAAAAATCAATTTTCTGATGAAAAACGATGACTCCGGAGCTGTCGAAAGTTCCCAAAATGGTCAATATGGATGAAATTTTAACATTTAATCTTTTGACTCTAAATGACTGTTGGATGTGAATTATGACTTTTTCAACTAAAATAAGTGTGTTTAAAGGGATTTCTGTGCCTGAAATTGGTCAAAATTGAAGCTTTTGAGTAAGCAAAACTCTGTAAAAATGGCAATTTTGGTCACTGTGACGGTTTATAAAGTGGTTATTCAACATGAGGCACGATCCAATTGACATTTTGAATCATTTTTTGAACAGTCCAAAAAATCAATTTTCTGATGAAAAACGATGACTCCGGAGCTGTCGAAAGTTCCCAAAATGGTCAATATGGATGAAATTTTAACATTTAATCTTTTGACTCTAAATGACTGTTGGATGTGAATTATTTCTTTTTCAACTAAAATAAGTGTGTTTAAAGGCATTTCTGTGCCTGAAATTGGTCAAAATGGAAGCTTTTGAGTAAGCAAAACTCTGTAAAAATGGCAATTTTTGTCACTTTGAGGTTTTAAAAAGTGGTTATTCAACATGAGGCACGATCCAATTGACATTTTGAATCATTTGTGGAACAGTCCAAAAAATCAGTTTTCTGATGAAAAACGATGACTCCGGAGCTGTCGAAAGTTCCCAAAATGGTCAATATGGATGAAATTTTAACATTTAATCTTTTGACTCTAAATGACTGTTGGATGTGAATTATGACTTTTTCAACTAAAATAAGTGTGTTTAAAGGCATTTCTGTGCCTGAATTGGTCAAAATTGAAGCTTTTGAGTAAGCAAAACTCTGTAAAAATGGCAATTTTGGTCACTGTGAGGGTTTATAAAGTGGTTATTCAACATGAGGCACGATCCAATTGACATTTTGAAACATTTTTGGAACAGTCCAAAAAGTCAATTTTCTGATGAAAAATGATGACTCCGGAGCTGTCGAAAGTTCCCAAAATGGTCAATATGGATGAAATTTTAACATTTAATCTTTTGACTCTAAATGACTGTTGGATGTGACTTATGACTTTTTCAACTAAAATAAGTGTGTTTAAAGGCATTTCTGTGCCTGAAATTGGTCAAAATTGAAGCTTTTGAGTAAGCAAAACTCTGTAAAAATGGCAATTTTGGTCACTGTGAGGGTTTAGAAAGTGGTTATTCAACATGAGGCACGATCCAATTGACATTTTGAATCATTTTTGGAACAGTCCAAAAAATCAATTTTCGGATGAAAAACGATGACTCCGGAGCTGTCGAAAGTTCCCAAAATGGTCAATATGGATGAAATTTTAACATTTAATCTTTTGACTCTAAATGATTGTTGGATGTGAATTATGACTTTTTCAACTAAAATAAGTGTGTTTAAAGGCATTTCTGTGCCTGAAATTGGTCAAAATTTAAGCTTTTGAGTAAGCAAAACTCTGTAAAAATGGCAATTTTGGTCACTGTGACGGTTTATAAAGTGGTTATTCAACATGAGGCACGATCCAATTGACATTTTGAATCATTTTTTGAACAGTCCAAAAAATCAATTTTCTGATGAAAAACGATGACTCCGGAGCTGTCGAAAGTTCCCAAAATGGTCAATATGGATGAAATTTTAACATTTAATCTTTTGACTCTAAATGACTGTTGGATGTGAATTATTTCTTTTTCAACTAAAATAAGTGTGTTTGAAGGCATTTCTGTGCCTGAAATTGGTCAAAATTAAAGCTTTTGAGTAAGCAAAACTCTGTAAAAATGGCAATTTTGGTCACTGTGAGGGTTTATAAAGTGGTTATTCAACATGAGGCACGATCCAATTCACATTTTGAATCATTTTTGGAACTGTCCAAAAAATCAATTTTCGGATGAAAAACGATGACTCCAGAGCTGTCGAAAGTTCCCAAAATGGTCAATATGGATGAAATTTTAACATTTAATCTTTTGACTCTAAATGACTGTTGGATGTGAATTATGACTTTTCCAACTAAAATAAGTGTGTTTAAAGGCATTTCTGTGCCTGAAATTGGTCAAAATGGAAGCTTTTGAGTAAGCAAAACTCTGTAAAAATGGCAATTTTGGTCACTGTGAGGTTTTAAAAAGTGGTTATTCAACATGAGGCACGATCCAATTGACATTTTGAATTGTTTTGGAACAGTCCAAAAAATCAATTTTCTGATGAAAAACGATGACTCCGGAGCTGTCGAAAGTTCCCAAAATGGTCAATATGGATGAAATTTTAACATTTAATCTTTTGACTCTAAATGACTGTTGGATGTGAATTATGACTTTTTCAACTAAAATAAGTGTGTTTGAAGGCATTTCTGTGCCTGAAATTGGTCAAAATTGAAGCTTTTGAGTAAGCAAAACTCTGTAAAAATGGCAATTTTGGTCACTGTGAGGGTTTATAAAGTGGTTATTCAACATGAGGCATGATCCAATTGACATTTTGAATCATTTTTGGAACTTTCCAAAAAATCAATTTCCGGATGAAAAACGATGACTCCGGAGCTGTCGAAAGTTCCCAAAATGGTCAATATGGATGAAATTTTAACATTTAATCTTTTGACTCTAAATGACTGTTGGATGTGAATTATTTCTTTTCCAACTAAAATAAGTGTGTTTAAAGGCATTTCTGTGCCTGAAATTGGTCAAAATGGAAGCTTTTGAGTAAGAAAAACTCTGTAAAAATGGCAATTTTGGTCACTGTGAGGGTTTATAAAATGGCTATTCAACATGAGGCACGATCCAATTGACATTTTGAATCATTTTTGGAACAGTCCAAAAAATCAATTTTCGGATGAAAAACGATGACTCCGGAGCTGTCGAAAGTTCCCAAAATGGTCAATATGGATGAAATTTTAACATTTAATCTTTTGACTCTAAATGACTGTTGGATGTGAATTATGACTTTTTCAACTAAAATAAGTGTGTTTAAAGGCATTTCTGTGCCTGAAATTGGTCAAAATTGAAGCTTTTGAGTAAGCAAAACTCTGTAAAAATTGCAATTTTGGTCACTGTGACGGTTTATAAAGTGGTTATTCAACATGAGGCACGATCCAATTGACATTTTGAATCATTTTTTGAACAGTCCAAAAAATAAATTTTCTGATGAAAAACGATGACTCCGGAGCTGTCGAAAGTTCCCAAAATGGTCAATATGGATGAAATTTTAACATTTAATCTTTTGACTCTAAATGACTGTTGGATGTGAATTATTTCTTTTTCAACTAAAATAAGTGTGTTTAAAGGCATTTCTGTGCCTGAAATTGGTCAAAATGGAAGCTTTTGAGTAAGCAAATCTCTGTAAAAATGGCGATTTTGGTCACTGTGAGGTTTTAAAAAGTGGTTATTCAACATGAGGCACGATCCAATTGACATTTTGAATCATTTTTGGAACAGTCCAAAAAATCAATTTTCTGATGAAAAACGATGACTCCGGAGCTGTCGAAAGTTCCCAAAATGGTCAATATGGATGAAATTTTAACATTTAATCTTTTGACTCTAAATGACTGTTGGATGTGAATTATGACTTTTTCAACTAAATAAGTGTGTTTAAAGGCATTTCTGTGCCTGAAATTGGTCAAAATTGAAGCTTTTGAGTAAGCAAAACTCTGTAAAAATGGCAATTTTGGTCACTGTGACGGTTTATAAAGTGGTTATTCAACATGAGGCACGATCCAATTGACATTTTAAATCATTTTTTGAACAGTCCAAAAAATCAATTTTCTGATGAAAAACGATGACTCCGGAGCTGTCGAAAGTTCCCAAAATGGTCAATATGGATGAAATTTTAACACTTAATCTTTTGACTCTAAATGACTGTTGGATGTGAATTATTTCTTTTTCAACTAAAATAAGTGTGTTTAAAGGCATTTCTGTGCCTAAATTGGTCAAAATTGAAGCTTTTGAGTAAGCAAAACTCTGTAAAAATGGCAATTTTGGTCACTGTGAGGGTTTATAAAGTGGTTATTCAACATGAGGCACGATCCAATTGACATTTTGAAACATTTTTGGAACAGTCAAAAAAAATCAATTTTCGGATGAAAAACGATGACTCCGGAGCTGTCGAAAGTTCCCAAAATGGTCAATATGGATGAAATTTTAACATTTAATCTTTTGACTCTAAATGACTGTTGGATGTGAATTTTGACTTTTTCAACTAAAATAAGTGTGTTTAAAGGCATTTCTGTGCCTGAAATTGGTCAAAATTGAAGCTTTTGAGTAAGCAAAGCTCTGTAAAAATGGCAATTTTGGTCACTGTGACGGTTTATAAAGTGGTTATTCAACATGAGGCACGATCCAATTTTCATTTTGAATCATTTTTTGAACAGTCCAAAAAATCAATTTTCTGATGAAAAACGATGACTCCGAAGCTGTCGAAAGTTCCCAAAATGGTCAATATGGATGAAATTTTAACATTTAATCTTTTGACTCTAAATGACTGTTGGATGTGAATTATTTCTTTTTCAACTAAAATAAGTGTGTTTAAAGGCATTTCTGTGCCTGAAATTGGTCAAAATGGAAGCTTTTGAGTAAGCAAAACTCTGTAAAAATGGCAATTTTTGTCACTTTGAGGTTTTAAATAGTGGTTATTCAACATGAGGCACGATCCAATTGACATTTTGAATCATTTTTGGAACAGTCCAAAAAGTCAATTTTCTGATGAAAAACGATGACTCCGGAGCTGTCGAAAGTTCCCAAAATGGTCAATATGGATGAAATTTTAACATTTAATCTTTTGACTCTAAATGACTGTTGGATGTGAATTATGACTTTTTCAACTAAAATAAGTGTGTTTAAAGGCATTTCTGTGCCTGAATTGGTCAAAATTGAAGCTTTTGAGTAAGCAAAACTCTGTAAAAATGGCAATTTTGGTCACTGTGAGGGTTTATAAAGTGGTTATTCAACATGAGGCACGATCCAATTGACATTTTGAAACATTTTTGGAACAGTCCAAAAAGTCAATTTTCTGATGAAAAATGATGACTCCGGAGCTGTCGAAAGTTCCCAAAATGGTCAATATGGATGAAATTTTAACATTTAATCTTTTGACTCTAAATGACTGTTGGATGTGAATTATGACTTTTTCAACTAAAATAACTGTGTTTAAAGGCATTTCTGTGCCTGAAATCGGTCAAAATTGAAGCTTTTGAGTAAGCAAAACTCTGTAAAAATTGCAATTTTGGTCACTGTGGGGGTTTATAAAGTGGTTATTCAACATGAGGCACGATCCAATTGACATTTTGAATCATTTTTGGAACAGTCCAAAAAATCAATTTTCGGATGAAAAACGATGACTCCGGAGCTGTCGAAAGTTCCCAAAATGGTCAATATGGATGAAATTTTAACATTTAATCTTTTGACTCTAAATGACTTTTGGATGTGAATTATTTCTTTTCCATCTAAAATAAGTGTGTTTAAAGGCATTTCTGTGCCTGAAATTGGTCAAAATGGAAGCTTTTGTGAAAGCAAAACTCTGTAAAAATGGCAATTTTTGTCACTGTGAGGTTTTTATAAAGTGGTTATTCAACATGAGGCACGATCCAATTGACATTTTGAAACATTTTTGGAACAGTCCAAAAATCAATTTTCTGATGAAAAACGATGACTCCGGAGCTGTCGAAAGTTCCCAAAATGGTCAATATGGATGAAATTTTAACATTTAATCTTTTGACTCTAAATGACTGTTGGATGTGACTTATTTCTTTTTCAACTAAAATAAGTGTGTTTAAAGGCATTTCTGTGCCTGAAATTGGTCAAAATGGAAGCTTTTGAGTAAGCAAAACTCTGTAAAAATGGCAATTTTTGTCACTTTGAGGTTTTAAAAAGTGGTTATTCAACATGAGGCACGATCCAATTGACATTTTGAATCATTTTTGGAACAGTCCAAAAAATCAATTTTCTGATGAAAAACGATGACTCCGGAGCTGTCGAAAGTTCCCAAAATGGTCAATATGGATGAAATTTTAACATTTAATCTTTTGACTCTAAATGACTGTTGGATGTGAATTATGACTTTTTCAACTAAAATAAGTGTGTTTAAAGGCATTTCTGTGCCTGAATTGGTCAAAATTGAAGCTTTTGAGTAAGCAAAACTCTGTAAAAATGGCAATTTTGGTCACTGTGAGGGTTTATAAAGTGGTTAGTCAACATGAGGCACGATCCAATTGACATTTTGAAACATTTTTGGAACAGTCCAAAAAGTCAATTTTCTGATGAAAAATGATGACTCCGGAGCTGTCGAAAGTTCCAAAAATGGTCAATATGGATGAAATTTTAACATTTAATCTTTTGACTCTAAATGACTGTTGGATGTGAATTATGACTTTTTCAACTAAAATAACTGTGTTTAAAGGCATTTCTGTGCCTGAAATCGGTCAAAATTGAAGCTTTTGAGTAAGCAAAACTCTGTAAAAATTGCAATTTTGGTCACTGTGGGGGTTTATAAAGTGGTTATTCAACATGAGGCATGATCCAAACGACATTTTGAATCATTTTTGGAACAGTCCAAAAAATCAATTTTCGGATGAAAAACGATGACTCCGGAGCTGTCGAAAGTTCCCAAAATGGTCAATATGGATGAAATTTTAACATTTAATCTTTTGACTCTAAATGACTGTTGGATGTGAATTATTTCTTTTCCAACTAAAATAAGTGTGTTTAAAGGCATTTCTGTGCCTGAAATTGGTCAAAATGGAAGCTTTTGAGTAAGCAAAACTCTGTAAAAATGGCAATTTTTGTCACTGTGAGGTTTTTATAAAGTGGTTATTCAACATGAGGCACGATCCAATTGACATTTTGAAACATTTTTGGAACAGTCCAAAAAGTCAATTTTCTGATGAAAAACGATGACTCCGGAGCTGTCGAAAGTTCCCAAAATGGTCAATATGGATGAAATTTTAACATTTAATCTTTTGACTCTAAATGACTGTTGGATGTGAATTATTTATTTTCCAACAAAAATAAGTGTGTTTAAAGGCATTTCTGTGCCTGAAATTGGTCAAAATGGACGCTTTTGAGTAAGCAAAACTCTGTAAAAATGGCAATTTTTGTCACTGTGAGGTTTTTATAAAGTGGTTATTCAACATGAGGCACGATCCAATTGACATTTTGAAACATTTTTGGAACAGTCCAAAAAGTCAATTTTCTGATGAAAAACGATGACTCCGGAGCTGTCGAAAGTTCCCAAAATGGTCAATATGGATGAAATTTTAACATTTAATCTTTTGACTCTAAATGACTGTTGGATGTGAATTATGACTTTGTCAACTAAAATAAGTGTGTTTAAAGTCATTTCTGTGCCTGAAACGGGTCAAAATGGAAGCTTTGAGTAGGCAAAACTCTGTAAAAATGGCAATTTTGGTCACTGTGAGGGTTTAAAAAGTGGTTATTCAACATGAGGCCCGATCCAATTGACATTTTGAATCATTTTTGGTACAGTCCAAAAAATCAATTTTCGGATGAAAAATGATAACTCCGGACCTGTCAAACGATCCCAAAATGGTCTATAATGATGAAATTTCAACATTTAATCTTTTGACTCTAAATGACTGTTGGATGTGAATTACGACTTTGTCAACTAAAATAAGTGTGTTTAAAGTCATTTCTGTGCCTGAAACGGGTCAAAATTGAAGCTTTTGAGTATGCAAAACTCTCTAAAAATGGCAATGTTGGTCACTGTGAGGGTTTAAAAAGTGGTTATTCAACATGAGGCATGATCCAATTGACATTTTGAATCATTTTTGGTACAGTCCAAAAAAATCAATTTTCGGATGAAAAACGATGACTCCGGACCTGTCGAACGATCCCAAAATGGTCTATAATGATGAAATTTTAACATTTAATCTTTTGACTCTAAATTACTGTTGGATGTGAATTATGACTTTGTCAACTAGAATAAGTGTGTTTAAAGTCATTTCTGTAGCTGAAACGGGTCAAAATGGAAGCTTTTGAGTAAGCAAAACTCTGTAAAAATAGCAATTTTGGTCACTGTGAGGGTTTAAAAAGTGGTTATTCAACCGGAGGCACGATCCAATCGACATTTTGAATCATTTTTGGTACAGACCAAAAAATCAATTTTCGGATGAAAAACGATGACTCCGGACCTGTCGAACGATCCCAAAATGGTCTATAATGATGAAATTTTAACATTTAATCTTTTGACTCTAAATTACTGTTGGATGTGAATTATGACTTTGTCAACTAGAATAAGTGTGTTTAAAGTCATTTCTGTAGCGGAAACGGGTCAAAATGGAAGCTTTTGAGTAAGCAAAACTCTGTAAAAATGGCAATTTTGGTCACTGTGAGGGTTTAAAAAGTGGTTATTCAACATGATGCACGATCCAATTGACATTTTGAATCATTTTTGGTACAGTCCAAAAAAATCAATTTTCGGATGAAAAACGATGACTCCGGACCTGTCGAACGATCCCAAAATGGTCTATAATGATGAAATTTCAACATTTAATCTTTTGACTTTAAATGACTGTTGGATGTGAATTATGACTTTGTCAACTAAAATAAGTGTGTTTAAAGTCATTTCTGTGCCTGAAACAGGTCAAAATTGAAGCTTTTGAGTAATCAAAACTCTGTAAAAATGGCAATTTTGGTCACTGTGAGGGTTTAAAAAGTGGTTATTCAACATGAGGCATGATCCAATTGACATTTCGAATAGTTTTTGGTACAGTCCAAAAAAATCAATTTTCGGATGAAAAACGATGACTCCGGACTTGTCGAACGATCCCAAAATGGTCTATAATGATGAAATTTTAACATTTAATCTTTTGACTCTAAATTACTGTTGGATGTGAATTATGACTTTGTCAACTAGAATAAGTGTGTTTAAAGTCATTTCTGTAGCGGAAACGGGTCAAAATGGAAGCTTTTGAGTAAGCAAAACTCTGTAAAAATGGCAATTTTGGTCACTGTGAGGGTTTAAAAAGTGGTTATTCAACCGGAGGCACGATCCAATCGACATTTTGAATCATTTTTGGTACAGACCAAAAAATCTATTTTCGGATGAAAAACCATGACTCTGGACCTGTCGAACGATCCCAAAATGGTCAATATGGATGAAATTTGAACATTTAATCTTTTGACTTGAAATGACTGTTGGATGTGAATTATGACTTTGGCAACTAAAATAAGTGTGTTTAAAGTCATTTCTGTGCCTGAAACGGGTCAAAATTGAAGCTTTTGAGTAAGCAAAACTCTGTAAAAATGGCAATTTTGGTCACTGTGAGGGTTTAAAAAGTGGTTATTCAACATGAGGCATGATCCAATTGACATTTTGAATCATTTTTGGTACAGTCGAAAAATCCATTTTCGATGAAAAACGATGACTCCGGACCTGTCGAACAATCCCAAAATGGTCTATAATGATGAAATTTTAACATTTAATCTTTTGACTCTAAATGACTGTTGGATGTGAATTATGACTTTTTCAACTAAAATAAGTGTGTTTAAAGGCATTTCTGTGCCTGAATTGGTCAAAATTGAAGCTTTTGAGTAAGCAAAACTGTGTACAAATGGCAATTTTGGTCACTGTGAGGGTTTATAAAGTGGTTATTCAACATGAGGCACGATCCAATTGACATTTTGAAACATTTTTGGAACAGTCCAAAAAGTCAATTTTCTGATGAAAAATGATGACTCCGGAGCTGTCGAAAGTTCCCAAAATGGTCAATATGGATGAAATTTTAACATTTAATCTTTTGACTCTAAATGAATGTTGGATGTGACTTATGACTTTTTCAACTAAAATAAGTGTGTTTAAAGGCATTTCTGTGCCTGAAATTGGTCAAAATGGAAGCTTTTGAGTAAGCAAAACTCTGTAAAAATGGCAATTTTGCTCACTGTGAGGTTTTAAAAAGTGGTTATTCCACATGAGGCACGATCCAATTGACATTTTGAATTGTTTTTGAACAGTCCAAAAAATCAATTTTCTGATGAAAAACGATGACTCCGGAGCTGTCGAAAGTTCCCAAAATGGTCAATATGGATGAAATTTTAACATTTAATCTTTTGACTCTAAATGACTGTTGGATGTGAATTATGACTTTTTCAACTAAAATAAGTGTGTTTGAAGGCATTTCTGTGCCTGAAATTGGTCAAAATTGAAGCTTTTGAGTAAGCAAAACTCTGTAAAAATGGCAATTTTGGTCACTGTGAGGGTTTATAAAGTGGTTATTCAACATGAGGCATGATCCAATTGACATTTTGAATCATTTTTGGAACTTTCCAAAAAATCAATTTCCGGATGAAAAACGATGACTCCGGAGCTGTCGAAAGTTCCCAAAATGGTCAATATGGATGAAATTTTAACATTTAATCTTTTGACTCTAAATGACTGTTGGATGTGAATTATTTCTTTTCCAACTAAAATAAGTGTGTTTAAAGGCATTTCTGTGCCTGAAATTGGTCAAAATGGAAGCTTTTGAGTAAGAAAAACTCTGTAAAAATGGCAATTTTTGTCACTGTGAAGTTTTTATAAAGTGGTTATTCAACATGAGGCACGATCCAATTGACATTTTGAAACATTTTTGGAACAGTCCAAAAAGTCAATTTTCTGATGAAAAACGATGACTCCGGAGCTGTCGAAAGTTCCCAAAATGGTCAATATGGATGAAATTTTAATATTTAATCTTTTGACTCTAAATGACTGTTGGATGTGAATTATGACTTTTTCAACTAAAATAAGTGTGTTTAAAGGCATTTCTGTGCCTGAAATTGGTCAAAATTGAAGCTTTTGAGTAAGCAAAACTCTGTAAAAATTGCAATTTTGGTCACTGTGACGGTTTATAAAGTGGTTATTCAACATGAGGCACGATCCAATTGACATTTTGAATCATTTTTTGAACAGTCCAAAAAATAAATTTTCTGATGAAAAACGATGACTCCGGAGCTGTCGAAAGTTCCCAAAATGGTCAATATGGATGAAATTTTAACATTTAATCTTTTGACTCTAAATGACTGTTGGATGTGAATTATGACTTTGTCAACTAAAATAAGTGTGTTTAAAGTCATTTCTGTGCCTGAAACGGGTCAAAATGGAAGCTTTGAGTAGGCAAAACTCTGTAAAAATGGCAATTTTGGTCACTGTGAGGGTTTAAAAAGTGGTTATTCAACATGAGGCCCGATCCAATTGACATTTTGAATCATTTTTGGTACAGTCCAAAAAATCAATTTTCGGATGAAAAATGATAACTCCGGACCTGTCAAACGATCCCAAAATGGTCTATAATGATGAAATTTCAACATTTAATCTTTTGACTCTAAATGACTGTTGGATGTGAATTACGACTTTGTCAACTAAAATAAGTGTGTTTAAAGTCATTTCTGTGCCTGAAACGGGTCAAAATTGAAGCTTTTGAGTATGCAAAACTCTCTAAAAATGGCAATGTTGGTCACTGTGAGGGTTTAAAAAGTGGTTATTCAACATGAGGCATGATCCAATTGACATTTTGAATCATTTTTGGTACAGTCCAAAAAAATCAATTTTCGGATGAAAAACGATGACTCCGGACCTGTCGAACGATCCCAAAATGGTCTATAATGATGAAATTTTAACATTTAATCTTTTGACTCTAAATTACTGTTGGATGTGAATTATGACTTTGTCAACTAGAATAAGTGTGTTTAAAGTCATTTCTGTAGCTGAAACGGGTCAAAATGGAAGCTTTTGAGTAAGCAAAACTCTGTAAAAATAGCAATTTTGGTCACTGTGAGGGTTTAAAAAGTGGTTATTCAACCGGAGGCACGATCCAATCGACATTTTGAATCATTTTTGGTACAGACCAAAAAATCAATTTTCGGATGAAAAACGATGACTCCGGACCTGTCGAACGATCCCAAAATGGTCTATAATGATGAAATTTTAACATTTAATCTTTTGACTCTAAATTACTGTTGGATGTGAATTATGACTTTGTCAACTAGAATAAGTGTGTTTAAAGTCATTTCTGTAGCGGAAACGGGTCAAAATGGAAGCTTTTGAGTAAGCAAAACTCTGTAAAAATGGCAATTTTGGTCACTGTGAGGGTTTAAAAAGTGGTTATTCAACATGATGCACGGTCCAATTGACATTTTGAATCATTTTTGGTACAGTCCAAAAAAATCAATTTTCGGATGAAAAACGATGACTCCGGACCTGTCGAACGATCCCAAAATGGTCTATAATGATGAAATTTCAACATTTAATCTTTTGACTTTAAATGACTGTTGGATGTGAATTATGACTTTGTCAACTAAAATAAGTGTGTTTAAAGTCATTTCTGTGCCTGAAACAGGTCAAAATTGAAGCTTTTGAGTAATCAAAACTCTGTAAAAATGGCAATTTTGGTCACTGTGAGGGTTTAAAAAGTGGTTATTCAACATGAGGCATGATCCAATTGACATTTCGAATAATTTTTGGTACAGTCCAAAAAAATCAATTTTCGGATGAAAAACGATGACTCCGGACTTGTCGAACGATCCCAAAATGGTCTATAATGATGAAATTTTAACATTTAATCTTTTGACTCTAAATTACTGTTGGATGTGAATTATGACTTTGTCAACTAGAATAAGTGTGTTTAAAGTCATTTCTGTAGCGGAAACGGGTCAAAATGGAAGCTTTTGAGTAAGCAAAACTCTGTAAAAATGGCAATTTTGGTCACTGTGAGGGTTTAAAAAGTGGTTATTCAACCGGAGGCACGATCCAATCGACATTTTGAATCATTTTTGGTACAGACCAAAAAATCTATTTTCGGATGAAAAACCATGACTCTGGACCTGTCGAACGATCCCAAAATGGTCAATATGGATGAAATTTGAACATTTAATCTTTTGACTTGAAATGACTGTTGGATGTGAATTATGACTTTGGCAACTAAAATAAGTGTGTTTAAAGTCATTTCTGTGCCTGAAACGGGTCAAAATTGAAGCTTTTGAGTAAGCAAAACTCTGTAAAAATGGCAATTTTGGTCACTGTGAGGGTTTAAAAAGTGGTTATTCAACATGAGGCATGATCCAATTGACATTTTGAATCATTTTTGGTACAGTCGAAAAATCCATTTTCGATGAAAAACGATGACTCCGGACCTGTCGAACAATCCCAAAATGGTCTATAATGATGAAATTTTAACATTTAATCTTTTGACTCTAAATGACTGTTGGATGTGAATTATGACTTTTTCAACTAAAATAAGTGTGTTTAAAGGCATTTCTGTGCCTGAATTGGTCAAAATTGAAGCTTTTGAGTAAGCAAAACTGTGTACAAATGGCAATTTTGGTCACTGTGAGGGTTTATAAAGTGGTTATTCAACATGAGGCACGATCCAATTGACATTTTGAAACATTTTTGGAACAGTCCAAAAAGTCAATTTTCTGATGAAAAATGATGACTCCGGAGCTGTCGAAAGTTCCCAAAATGGTCAATATGGATGAAATTTTAACATTTAATCTTTTGACTCTAAATGAATGTTGGATGTGACTTATGACTTTTTCAACTAAAATAAGTGTGTTTAAAGGCATTTCTGTGCCTGAAATTGGTCAAAATGGAAGCTTTTGAGTAAGCAAAACTCTGTAAAAATGGCAATTTTGCTCACTGTGAGGTTTTAAAAAGTGGTTATTCCACATGAGGCACGATCCAATTGACATTTTGAATTGTTTTTGAACAGTCCAAAAAATCAATTTTCTGATGAAAAACGATGACTCCGGAGCTGTCGAAAGTTCCCAAAATGGTCAATATGGATGAAATTTTAACATTTAATCTTTTGACTCTAAATGACTGTTGGATGTGAATTATGACTTTTTCAACTAAAATAAGTGTGTTTGAAGGCATTTCTGTGCCTGAAATTGGTCAAAATTGAAGCTTTTGAGTAAGCAAAACTCTGTAAAAATGGCAATTTTGGTCACTGTGAGGGTTTATAAAGTGGTTATTCAACATGAGGCATGATCCAATTGACATTTTGAATCATTTTTGGAACTTTCCAAAAAATCAATTTCCGGATGAAAAACGATGACTCCGGAGCTGTCGAAAGTTCCCAAAATGGTCAATATGGATGAAATTTTAACATTTAATCTTTTGACTCTAAATGACTGTTGGATGTGAATTATTTCTTTTCCAACTAGAATAAGTGTGTTTAAAGGCATTTCTGTGCCTGAAATTGGTCAAAATGGAAGCTTTTGAGTAAGAAAAACTCTGTAAAAATGGCAATTTTTGTCACTGTGAAGTTTTTATAAAGTGGTTATTCAACATGAGGCACGATCCAATTGACATTTTGAAACATTTTTGGAACAGTCCAAAAAGTCAATTTTCTGATGAAAAACGATGACTCCGGAGCTGTCGAAAGTTCCCAAAATGGTCAATATGGATGAAATTTTAATATTTAATCTTTTGACTCTAAATGACTGTTGGATGTGAATTATGACTTTGTCAACTAAAATAAGTGTGTTTAAAGTCATTTCTGTGCCTGAAACGGGTCAAAATGGAAGCTTTGAGTAGGCAAAACTCTGTAAAAATGGCAATTTTGGTCACTGTGAGGGTTTAAAAAGTGGTTATTCAACATGAGGCCCGATCCAATTGACATTTTGAATCATTTTTGGTACAGTCCAAAAAATCAATTTTCGGATGAAAAATGATAACTCCGGACCTGTCAAACGATCCCAAAATGGTCTATAATGATGAAATTTCAACATTTAATCTTTTGACTCTAAATGACTGTTGGATGTGAATTACGACTTTGTCAACTAAAATAAGTGTGTTTAAAGTCATTTCTGTGCCTGAAACGGGTCAAAATTGAAGCTTTTGAGTATGCAAAACTCTCTAAAAATGGCAATGTTGGTCACTGTGAGGGTTTAAAAAGTGGTTATTCAACATGAGGCATGATCCAATTGACATTTTGAATCATTTTTGGTACAGTCCAAAAAAATCAATTTTCGGATGAAAAACGATGACTCCGGACCTGTCGAACGATCCCAAAATGGTCTATAATGATGAAATTTTAACATTTAATCTTTTGACTCTAAATTACTGTTGGATGTGAATTATGACTTTGTCAACTAGAATAAGTGTGTTTAAAGTCATTTCTGTAGCTGAAACGGGTCAAAATGGAAGCTTTTGAGTAAGCAAAACTCTGTAAAAATAGCAATTTTGGTCACTGTGAGGGTTTAAAAAGTGGTTATTCAACCGGAGGCACGATCCAATCGACATTTTGAATCATTTTTGGTACAGACCAAAAAATCAATTTTCGGATGAAAAACGATGACTCCGGACCTGTCGAACGATCCCAAAATGGTCTATAATGATGAAATTTTAACATTTAATCTTTTGACTCTAAATTACTGTTGGATGTGAATTATGACTTTGTCAACTAGAATAAGTGTGTTTAAAGTCATTTCTGTAGCGGAAACGGGTCAAAATGGAAGCTTTTGAGTAAGCAAAACTCTGTAAAAATGGCAATTTTGGTCACTGTGAGGGTTTAAAAAGTGGTTATTCAACATGATGCACGATCCAATTGACATTTTGAATCATTTTTGGTACAGTCCAAAAAAATCAATTTTCGGATGAAAAACGATGACTCCGGACCTGTCGAACGATCCCAAAATGGTCTATAATGATGAAATTTCAACATTTAATCTTTTGACTTTAAATGACTGTTGGATGTGAATTATGACTTTGTCAACTAAAATAAGTGTGTTTAAAGTCATTTCTGTGCCTGAAACAGGTCAAAATTGAAGCTTTTGAGTAATCAAAACTCTGTAAAAATGGCAATTTTGGTCACTGTGAGGGTTTAAAAAGTGGTTATTCAACATGAGGCATGATCCAATTGACATTTCGAATAATTTTTGGTACAGTCCGAAAAAAATAAATTTTCGGATGAAAAACGATGACTCCGGACTTGTCGAACGATCCCAAAATGGTCTATAATGATGAAATTTTAACATTTAATCTTTTGACTCTAAATTACTGTTGGATGTGAATTATGACTTTGTCAACTAGAATAAGTGTGTTTAAAGTCATTTCTGTAGCGGAAACGGGTCAAAATGGAAGCTTTTGAGTAAGCAAAACTCTGTAAAAATGGCAATTTTGGTCACTGTGAGGGTTTAAAAAGTGGTTATTCAACCGGAGGCACGATCCAATCGACATTTTGAATCATTTTTGGTACAGACCAAAAAATCTATTTTCGGATGAAAAACCATGACTCTGGACCTGTCGAACGATCCCAAAATGGTCAATATGGATGAAATTTGAACATTTAATCTTTTGACTTGAAATGACTGTTGGATGTGAATTATGACTTTGGCAACTAAAATAAGTGTGTTTAAAGTCATTTCTGTGCCTGAAACGGGTCAAAATTGAAGCTTTTGAGTAAGCAAAACTCTGTAAAAATGGCAATTTTGGTCACTGTGAGGGTTTAAAAAGTGGTTATTCAACATGAGGCATGATCCAATTGACATTTTGAATCATTTTTGGTACAGTCGAAAAATCCATTTTCGATGAAAAACGATGACTCCGGACCTGTCGAACAATCCCAAAATGGTCTATAATGATGAAATTTTAACATTTAATCTTTTGACTCTAAATGACTGTTGGATGTGAATTATGACTTTTTCAACTAAAATAAGTGTGTTTAAAGGCATTTCTGTGCCTGAATTGGTCAAAATTGAAGCTTTTGAGTAAGCAAAACTGTGTACAAATGGCAATTTTGGTCACTGTGAGGGTTTATAAAGTGGTTATTCAACATGAGGCACGATCCAATTGACATTTTGAAACATTTTTGGAACAGTCCAAAAAGTCAATTTTCTGATGAAAAATGATGACTCCGGAGCTGTCGAAAGTTCCCAAAATGGTCAATATGGATGAAATTTTAACATTTAATCTTTTGACTCTAAATGAATGTTGGATGTGACATGACTTTTTCAACTAAAATAAGTGTGTTTAAAGGCATTTCTGTGCCTGAAATTGGTCAAAATGGAAGCTTTTGAGTAAGCAAAACTCTGTAAAAATGGCAATTTTGCTCACTGTGAGGTTTTAAAAAGTGGTTATTCCACATGAGGCACGATCCAATTGACATTTTGAATTGTTTTTGAACAGTCCAAAAAATCAATTTTCTGATGAAAAACGATGACTCCGGAGCTGTCGAAAGTTCCCAAAATGGTCAATATGGATGAAATTTTAACATTTAATCTTTTGACTCTAAATGACTGTTGGATGTGAATTATGACTTTTTCAACTAAAATAAGTGTGTTTGAAGGCATTTCTGTGCCTGAAATTGGTCAAAATTGAAGCTTTTGAGTAAGCAAAACTCTGTAAAAATGGCAATTTTGGTCACTGTGAGGGTTTATAAAGTGGTTATTCAACATGAGGCATGATCCAATTGACATTTTGAATCATTTTTGGAACTTTCCAAAAAATCAATTTCCGGATGAAAAACGATGACTCCGGAGCTGTCGAAAGTTCCCAAAATGGTCAATATGGATGAAATTTTAACATTTAATCTTTTGACTCTAAATGACTGTTGGATGTGAATTATTTCTTTTCCAACTAAAAGAAGTGTGTTTAAAGGCATTTCTGTGCCTGAAATTGGTCAAAATGGAAGCTTTTGAGTAAGAAAAACTCTGTAAAAATGGCAATTTTTGTCACTGTGAAGTTTTTATAAAGTGGTTATTCAACATGAGGCACGATCCAATTGACATTTTGAAACATTTTTGGAACAGTCCAAAAAGTCAATTTTCTGATGAAAAACGATGACTCCGGAGCTGTCGAAAGTTCCCAAAATGGTCAATATGGATGAAATTTTAATATTTAATCTTTTGACTCTAAATGACTGTTGGATGTGAATTATGACTTTTTCAACTAAAATAAGTGTGTTTAAAGGCATTTCTGTGCCTGAAATTGGTCAAAATTGAAGCTTTTGAGTAAGCAAAACTCTGTAAAAATTGCAATTTTGGTCACTGTGACGGTTTATAAAGTGGTTATTCAACATGAGGCACGATCCAATTGACATTTTGAATCATTTTTTGAACAGTCCAAAAAATAAATTTTCTGATGAAAAACGATGACTCCGGAGCTGTCGAAAGTTCCCAAAATGGTCAATATGGATGAAATTTTAACATTTAATCTTTTGACTCTAAATGACTGTTGGATGTGAATTATTTCTTTTCCAACTAAAATAAGTGTGTTTAAAGGCATTTCTGTGCCTGAAATTGGTCAAAATGGAAGCTTTTGAGTAAGAAAAACTCTGTAAAAATGGCAATTTTTGTCACTGTGAAGTTTTTATAAAGTGGTTATTCAACATGAGGCACGATCCAATTGACATTTTGAAACATTTTTGGAACAGTCCAAAAAGTCAATTTTCTGATGAAAAACGATGACTCCGGAGCTGTCGAAAGTTCCCAAAATGGTCAATATGGATGAAATTTTAATATTTAATCTTTTGACTCTAAATGACTGTTGGATGTGAATTATGACTTTTTCAACTAAAATAAGTGTGTTTAAAGGCATTTCTGTGCCTGAAATTGGTCAAAATTGAAGCTTTTGAGTAAGCAAAACTCTGTAAAAATTGCAATTTTGGTCACTGTGACGGTTTATAAAGTGGTTATTCAACATGAGGCACGATCCAATTGACATTTTGAATCATTTTTTGAACAGTCCAAAAAATAAATTTTCTGATGAAAAACGATGACTCCGGAGCTGTCGAAAGTTCCCAAAATGGTCAATATGGATGAAATTTTAACATTTAATCTTTTGACTCTAAATGACTGTTGGATGTGAATTATGACTTTGTCAACTAAAATAAGTGTGTTTAAAGTCATTTCTGTGCCTGAAACGGGTCAAAATGGAAGCTTTGAGTAGGCAAAACTCTGTAAAAATGGCAATTTTGGTCACTGTGAGGGTTTAAAAAGTGGTTATTCAACATGAGGCCCGATCCAATTGACATTTTGAATCATTTTTGGTACAGTCGAAAAATCCATTTTCGATGAAAAACGATGACTCCGGACCTGTCGAACAATCCCAAAATGGTCTATAATGATGAAATTTTAACATTTAATCTTTTGACTCTAAATGACTGTTGGATGTGAATTATGACTTTTTCAACTAAAATAAGTGTGTTTAAAGGCATTTCTGTGCCTGAATTGGTCAAAATTAAAGCTTTTGAGTAAGCAAAACTGTGTACAAATGGCAATTTTGGTCACTGTGAGGGTTTATAAAGTGGTTATTCAACATGAGGCACGATCCAATTGACATTTTGAAACATTTTTGGAACAGTCCAAAAAGTCAATTTTCTGATGAAAAATGATGACTCCGGAGCTGTCGAAAGTTCCCAAAATGGTCAATATGGATGAAATTTTAACATTTAATCTTTTGACTCTAAATGAATGTTGGATGTGACATGACTTTTTCAACTAAAATAAGTGTGTTTAAAGGCATTTCTGTGCCTGAAATTGGTCAAAATGGAAGCTTTTGAGTAAGCAAAACTCTGTAAAAATGGCAATTTTGCTCACTGTGAGGTTTTAAAAAGTGGTTATTCCACATGAGGCACGATCCAATTGACATTTTGAATTGTTTTTGAACAGTCCAAAAAATCAATTTTCTGATGAAAAACGATGACTCCGGAGCTGTCGAAAGTTCCCAAAATGGTCAATATGGATGAAATTTTAACATTTAATCTTTTGACTCTAAATGACTGTTGGATGTGAATTATGACTTTTTCAACTAAAATAAGTGTGTTTGAAGGCATTTCTGTGCCTGAAATTGGTCAAAATTGAAGCTTTTGAGTAAGCAAAACTCTGTAAAAATGGCAATTTTGGTCACTGTGAGGGTTTATAAAGTGGTTATTCAACATGAGGCATGATCCAATTGACATTTTGAATCATTTTTGGAACTTTCCAAAAAATCAATTTCCGGATGAAAAACGATGACTCCGGAGCTGTCGAAAGTTCCCAAAATGGTCAATATGGATGAAATTTTAACATTTAATCTTTTGACTCTAAATGACTGTTGGATGTGAATTATTTCTTTTCCAACTAAAAGAAGTGTGTTTAAAGGCATTTCTGTGCCTGAAATTGGTCAAAATGGAAGCTTTTGAGTAAGAAAAACTCTGTAAAAATGGCAATTTTTGTCACTGTGAAGTTTTTATAAAGTGGTTATTCAACATGAGGCACGATCCAATTGACATTTTGAAACATTTTTGGAACAGTCCAAAAAGTCAATTTTCTGATGAAAAACGATGACTCCGGAGCTGTCGAAAGTTCCCAAAATGGTCAATATGGATGAAATTTTAATATTTAATCTTTTGACTCTAAATGACTGTTGGATGTGAATTATGACTTTTTCAACTAAAATAAGTGTGTTTAAAGGCATTTCTGTGCCTGAAATTGGTCAAAATTGAAGCTTTTGAGTAAGCAAAACTCTGTAAAAATTGCAATTTTGGTCACTGTGACGGTTTATAAAGTGGTTATTCAACATGAGGCACGATCCAATTGACATTTTGAATCATTTTTTGAACAGTCCAAAAAATAAATTTTCTGATGAAAAACGATGACTCCGGAGCTGTCGAAAGTTCCCAAAATGGTCAATATGGATGAAATTTTAACATTTAATCTTTTGACTCTAAATGACTGTTGGATGTGAATTATTTCTTTTCCAACTAAAATAAGTGTGTTTAAAGGCATTTCTGTGCCTGAAATTGGTCAAAATGGAAGCTTTTGAGTAAGAAAAACTCTGTAAAAATGGCAATTTTTGTCACTGTGAAGTTTTTATAAAGTGGTTATTCAACATGAGGCACGATCCAATTGACATTTTGAAACATTTTTGGAACAGTCCAAAAAGTCAATTTTCTGATGAAAAACGATGACTCCGGAGCTGTCGAAAGTTCCCAAAATGGTCAATATGGATGAAATTTTAATATTTAATCTTTTGACTCTAAATGACTGTTGGATGTGAATTATGACTTTTTCAACTAAAATAAGTGTGTTTAAAGGCATTTCTGTGCCTGAAATTGGTCAAAATTGAAGCTTTTGAGTAAGCAAAACTCTGTAAAAATTGCAATTTTGGTCACTGTGACGGTTTATAAAGTGGTTATTCAACATGAGGCACGATCCAATTGACATTTTGAATCATTTTTTGAACAGTCCAAAAAATAAATTTTCTGATGAAAAACGATGACTCCGGAGCTGTCGAAAGTTCCCAAAATGGTCAATATGGATGAAATTTTAACATTTAATCTTTTGACTCTAAATGACTGTTGGATGTGAATTATGACTTTGTCAACTAAAATAAGTGTGTTTAAAGTCATTTCTGTGCCTGAAACGGGTCAAAATGGAAGCTTTGAGTAGGCAAAACTCTGTAAAAATGGCAATTTTGGTCACTGTGAGGGTTTAAAAAGTGGTTATTCAACATGAGGCCCGATCCAATTGACATTTTGAATCATTTTTGGTACAGTCCAAAAAATCAATTTTCGGATGAAAAATGATAACTCCGGACCTGTCAAACGATCCCAAAATGGTCTATAATGATGAAATTTCAACATTTAATCTTTTGACTCTAAATGACTGTTGGATGTGAATTACGACTTTGTCAACTAAAATAAGTGTGTTTAAAGTCATTTCTGTGCCTGAAACGGGTCAAAATTGAAGCTTTTGAGTATGCAAAACTCTCTAAAAATGGCAATGTTGGTCACTGTGAGGGTTTAAAAAGTGGTTATTCAACATGAGGCATGATCCAATTGACATTTTGAATCATTTTTGGTACAGTCCAAAAAAATCAATTTTCGGATGAAAAACGATGACTCCGGACCTGTCGAACGATCCCAAAATGGTCTATAATGATGAAATTTTAACATTTAATCTTTTGACTCTAAATTACTGTTGGATGTGAATTATGACTTTGTCAACTAGAATAAGTGTGTTTAAAGTCATTTCTGTAGCTGAAACGGGTCAAAATGGAAGCTTTTGAGTAAGCAAAACTCTGTAAAAATAGCAATTTTGGTCACTGTGAGGGTTTAAAAAGTGGTTATTCAACCGGAGGCACGATCCAATCGACATTTTGAATCATTTTTGGTACAGACCAAAAAATCAATTTTCGGATGAAAAACGATGACTCCGGACCTGTCGAACGATCCCAAAATGGTCTATAATGATGAAATTTTAACATTTAATCTTTTGACTCTAAATTACTGTTGGATGTGAATTATGACTTTGTCAACTAGAATAAGTGTGTTTAAAGTCATTTCTGTAGCGGAAACGGGTCAAAATGGAAGCTTTTGAGTAAGCAAAACTCTGTAAAAATGGCAATTTTGGTCACTGTGAGGGTTTAAAAAGTGGTTATTCAACATGATGCACGATCCAATTGACATTTTGAATCATTTTTGGTACAGTCCAAAAAAATCAATTTTCGGATGAAAAACGATGACTCCGGACCTGTCGAACGATCCCAAAATGGTCTATAATGATGAAATTTCAACATTTAATCTTTTGACTTTAAATGACTGTTGGATGTGAATTATGACTTTGTCAACTAAAATAAGTGTGTTTAAAGTCATTTCTGTGCCTGAAACAGGTCAAAATTGAAGCTTTTGAGTAATCAAAACTCTGTAAAAATGGCAATTTTGGTCACTGTGAGGGTTTAAAAAGTGGTTATTCAACATGAGGCATGATCCAATTGACATTTCGAATAATTTTTGGTACAGTCCAAAAAAATCAATTTTCGGATGAAAAACGATGACTCCGGACTTGTCGAACGATCCCAAAATGGTCTATAATGATGAAATTTTAACATTTAATCTTTTGACTCTAAATTACTGTTGGATGTGAATTATGACTTTGTCAACTAGAATAAGTGTGTTTAAAGTCATTTCTGTAGCGGAAACGGGTCAAAATGGAAGCTTTTGAGTAAGCAAAACTCTGTAAAAATGGCAATTTTGGTCACTGTGAGGGTTTAAAAAGTGGTTATTCAACCGGAGGCACGATCCAATCGACATTTTGAATCATTTTTGGTACAGACCAAAAAATCTATTTTCGGATGAAAAACCATGACTCTGGACCTGTCGAACGATCCCAAAATGGTCAATATGGATGAAATTTGAACATTTAATCTTTTGACTTGAAATGACTGTTGGATGTGAATTATGACTTTGGCAACTAAAATAAGTGTGTTTAAAGTCATTTCTGTGCCTGAAACGGGTCAAAATTGAAGCTTTTGAGTAAGCAAAACTCTGTAAAAATGGCAATTTTGGTCACTGTGAGGGTTTAAAAAGTGGTTATTCAACATGAGGCATGATCCAATTGACATTTTGAATCATTTTTGGTACAGTCGAAAAATCCATTTTCGATGAAAAACGATGACTCCGGACCTGTCGAACAATCCCAAAATGGTCTATAATGATGAAATTTTAACATTTAATCTTTTGACTCTAAATGACTGTTGGATGTGAATTATGACTTTTTCAACTAAAATAAGTGTGTTTAAAGGCATTTCTGTGCCTGAATTGGTCAAAATTGAAGCTTTTGAGTAAGCAAAACTGTGTACAAATGGCAATTTTGGTCACTGTGAGGGTTTATAAAGTGGTTATTCAACATGAGGCACGATCCAATTGACATTTTGAAACATTTTTGGAACAGTCCAAAAAGTCAATTTTCTGATGAAAAATGATGACTCCGGAGCTGTCGAAAGTTCCCAAAATGGTCAATATGGATGAAATTTTAACATTTAATCTTTTGACTCTAAATGAATGTTGGATGTGACATGACTTTTTCAACTAAAATAAGTGTGTTTAAAGGCATTTCTGTGCCTGAAATTGGTCAAAATGGAAGCTTTTGAGTAAGCAAAACTCTGTAAAAATGGCAATTTTGCTCACTGTGAGGTTTTAAAAAGTGGTTATTCCACATGAGGCACGATCCAATTGACATTTTGAATTGTTTTTGAACAGTCCAAAAAATCAATTTTCTGATGAAAAACGATGACTCCGGAGCTGTCGAAAGTTCCCAAAATGGTCAATATGGATGAAATTTTAACATTTAATCTTTTGACTCTAAATGACTGTTGGATGTGAATTATGACTTTTTCAACTAAAATAAGTGTGTTTGAAGGCATTTCTGTGCCTGAAATTGGTCAAAATTGAAGCTTTTGAGTAAGCAAAACTCTGTAAAAATGGCAATTTTGGTCACTGTGAGGGTTTATAAAGTGGTTATTCAACATGAGGCATGATCCAATTGACATTTTGAATCATTTTTGGAACTTTCCAAAAAATCAATTTCCGGATGAAAAACGATGACTCCGGAGCTGTCGAAAGTTCCCAAAATGGTCAATATGGATGAAATTTTAACATTTAATCTTTTGACTCTAAATGACTGTTGGATGTGAATTATTTCTTTTCCAACTAAAAGAAGTGTGTTTAAAGGCATTTCTGTGCCTGAAATTGGTCAAAATGGAAGCTTTTGAGTAAGAAAAACTCTGTAAAAATGGCAATTTTTGTCACTGTGAAGTTTTTATAAAGTGGTTATTCAACATGAGGCACGATCCAATTGACATTTTGAAACATTTTTGGAACAGTCCAAAAAGTCAATTTTCTGATGAAAAACGATGACTCCGGAGCTGTCGAAAGTTCCCAAAATGGTCAATATGGATGAAATTTTAATATTTAATCTTTTGACTCTAAATGACTGTTGGATGTGAATTATGACTTTTTCAACTAAAATAAGTGTGTTTAAAGGCATTTCTGTGCCTGAAATTGGTCAAAATTGAAGCTTTTGAGTAAGCAAAACTCTGTAAAAATTGCAATTTTGGTCACTGTGACGGTTTATAAAGTGGTTATTCAACATGAGGCACGATCCAATTGACATTTTGAATCATTTTTTGAACAGTCCAAAAAATCAATTTCCGGATGAAAAACGATGACTCCGGAGCTGTCGAAAGATCCCAAAATGGTCAATATGGATGAAATTTTAACATTTAATCTTTTGACTCTAAATGACTGTTGGATGTGAATTGTGACTTTTTCAACTAAAATAAGTGTGTTTGAAGGCATTTCTGTGCCTGAAATTGGTCAAAATGGAAGCTTTTGAGTAAGCAAAACTCTGTAAAAATGGCAATTTTTGTCACTGTGAGGTTTTAAAAAGTGGTTATTCAACATGAGGCACGATCCAATTGACATTTTGAAACATTTTTGGAACAGTCCAAAAAGTCAATTTTCTGATGAAAAATGATGACTCCGGAGCTGTCGAAAGTTCCCAAAATGGTCAATATGGATGACATTTTAACATTTAATCTTTTGACTCTAAATGACTGTTGGATGTGAATTATGACTTTTTCAACTAAAATAAGTGTGTGTAAAGGCATTTCTGTGCCTGAAATTGGTCAAAATTGAAGCTTTTGAGTAAGCAAAACTCTGTAAAAATGGCGATTTTGGTCACTGTGAGGTTTTAAAAAGTGGTTATTCAACATGAGGCACGATCCAATTGACATTTTGAATCATTTTTGGGACAGTCCAAAAAATCAATTTTCTGATGAAAAACGATGACTCCGGAGCTGTCGAAAGTTCCCAAAATGGTCAATATGGATGAAATTTTAACATTTAATCTTTTGACTCTAAATGACTGTTGGATGTGAATTATGACTTTTTCAACTAAAATAAGTGTGTTTGAAGGCATTTCTGTGCCTGAAATTGGTCAAAATTGAAGCTTTTGATTAAGCAAAACTCTGTAAAAATGGCAATTTTGGTCACTGTGAGGGTTTATAAAGTGGGTATTCAACATGAGGCATGATCCAATTGACATTTTGAATCATTTTTGGAACTTTCCAAAAAATCAATTTTCTGATGAAAAACGATGACTCCGGAGCTGTCGAAAGTTCCCAAAATGGTCAATATGGATGAAATTTTAACATTTAATCTTTTGACTCTAAATGACTGTTGGATGTGAATTATGACTTTTTCAACTAAAATAAGTGTGTTTAAAGGCATTTCTGTTCCTGAAATTGGTCAAAATTGAAGCTTTTGAGTAAGCAAAACTCTGTAAAAATGGCAATTTTGGTCACTGTGAGGGTTTATAAAGTGGTTATTCAACATGAGGCACGATCCAATTCACATTTTGAATCATTTTTGGAACTGTCCAAAAAATCAATTTTCGGATGAAAAACGATGACTCCAGAGCTGTCGAAAGTTCCCAAAATGGTCAATATGGATGAAATTTTAACATTTAATCTTTTGACTCTAAATGACTGTTGGATGTGAATTATGACTTTTCCAACTAAAATAAGTGTGTTTAAAGGCATTTCTGTGCCTGAAATTGGTCAAAATGGAAGCTTTTGAGTAAGCAAAACTCTGTAAAAATGGCAATTTTGGTCACTGTGAGGTTTTAAAAAGTGGTTATTCAACATGAGGCACGATCCAATTGACATTTTGAATTGTTTTGGAACAGTCCAAAAAATCAATTTCCGGATGAAAAACGATGACTCCGGAGCTGTCGAAAGTTCCCAAAATGGTCAATATGGATGAAATTTTAACATTTAATCTTTTGACTCTAAATGACTGTTGGATGTGAATTGTGACTTTTTCAACTAAAATAAGTGTGTTTGAAGGCATTTCTGTGCCTGAAATTGGTCAAAATTGAAGCTTTTAAGTAAGCAAAACTCTGTAAAAATGGCAATTTTGGTCACTGTGAGGGTTTATAAAGTGGTTATTCAACATGAGGCATGATCCAATTGACATTTTGAATCATTTTTAGAACTTTCCAAAAAATCAATTTTCTGATGAAAAACAATGACTCCGGAGCTGTTGAAAGTTCCCAAAATGGTCAATATGGATGAAATTTTAACATTTAATCTTTTGACTCTAAATGACTGTTGGATGTGAATTATTTCTTTTCCAACTAAAATAAGTGTGTTTAAAGGCATTTCTGTGCCTGAAATTGGTCAAAATGGAAGCTTTTGAGTAAGAAAAACTCTGTAAAAATGGCAATTTTGGTCACTGTGAGGATTTATAAAGTGGTTATTCAACATGAGGCACGATCCAATTCACATTTTGAATCATTTTTGGAACTGTCCAAAAAATCAATTTTCTGATGAAAAACAATGACTCCGGAGCTGTCGAAAGTTCCCAAAATGGTCAATATGGATGAAATTTTAACATTTAATCTTTTGACTCTAAATGACTGTTGGATGTGAATTATGACTTTTCCAACTAAAATAAGTGTGTTTAAAGGCATTTCTGTGCCTGAAATTGGTCAAAATGGAAGCTTTTGAGTAAGCAAAACTCTGTAAAAATGGCAATTTTGGTCACTGTGAGGTTTTAAAAAGTGGTTATTCAACATGAGGCACGATCCAATTGACATTTTGAATTGTTTTGGAACAGTCCAAAAAATCAATTTCCGGATGAAAAACGATGACTCCGGAGCTGTCGAAAGTTCCCAAAATGGTCAATATGGATGAAATTTTAACATTTAATCTTTTGACTCTAAATGACTGTTGGATGTGAATTATGACTTTTTCAACTAAAATAAGCGTGTTTGAAGGCATTTCTGTGCCTGAAATTGGTCAAAATTGAAGCTTTTGAGTAAGCAAAACTCTGTAAAAATGGCAATTTTGGTCACTGTGAGGGTTTATAAAGTGGTTATTCAACATGAGGCATGATCCAATTGACATTTTGAATCATTTTTGGAACTTTCCAAAAAATCAATTTTCTGATGAAAAACGATGACTCCGGAGCTGTTGAAAGTTCCCAAAATGGTCAATATGGATGAAATTTTAACATTTAATCTTTTGACTCTAAATGACTGTTGGATGTGAATTATTTCTTTTCCAACTAAAATAAGTGTGTTTAAAGGCATTTCTGTGCCTGAAATTGGTCAAAATGGAAGCTTTTGAGTAAGAAAAACTCTGTAAAAATGGCAATTTTGGTCACTGTGAGGTTTTAAAAAGTGGTTATTCAACATGAGGCACGATCCAATTGACATTTTGAATTGTTTTGGAACAGTCCAAAAAATCAATTTCCGGATGAAAAACGATGACTCCGGAGCTGTCGAAAGTTCCCAAAATGGTCAATATGGATGAAATTTTAACATTTAATCTTTTGACTCTAAATGACTTTTGGATGTGAATTATGACTTTTTCAACTAAAATAAGTGTGTTTGAAGGCATTTCTGTGCCTGCAATTGGTCAAAATTGAAGCTTTTGAGTAAGCAAAACTCTGTAAAAATGGCAATTTTGGTCACTGTGAGGGTTTATAAAGTGGTTATTCAACATGAGGCATGATCCAATTGACATTTTGAATCATTTTTGGAACTTTCCAAAAAATCAATTTCCGGATGAAAAACGATGACTCCGGAGCTGTCGAAAGTTCCCAAAATGGTCAATATGGATGAAATTTTAACATTTAATCTTTTGACTCTAAATGACTGTTGGATGTGAATTATTTCTTTTCCAACTAAAATAAGTGTGTTTAAAGGCATTTCTGTGCCTGAAATTGGTCAAAATGGAAGCTTTTGAGTAAGAAAAACTCTGTAAAATGGCAATTTTTGTCACTGTGAGGTTTTTATAAAGTGGTTATTCAACATGAGGCACGATCCAATTGACATTTTGAAACATTTTTGGAACAGTCCAAAAAATCAATTTCCGGATGAAAAACGATGACTCCTCAGCTGTCGAAAGTTCCCAAAATGGTCAATATGGATGAAATTTTAACATTTAATCTTTTGACTCTAAATGACTGTTGGATGTGAATTATTTCTTTTCCAACTAAAATAAGTGTGTTTAAAGGCATTTCTGTGCCAGAAATTGGTCAAAATTGAAGCTTTTGAGTAAGCAAAACTCTGTAAAAATGGCAATTTTGGTCACTGTGAGGGTTTATAAAATGGCTATTCAACATGAGGCACGATCCAATTGACATTTTGAATCATTTTTGGAACAGTCCAAAAAATCAATTTTCTGATGAAAAACGATGACTCCGGAGCTGTCGAAAGTTCCCAAAATGGTCAATATGGATGAAATTTTAACATTTAATCTTTTGACTCTAAATGACTGTTGGGTGTGAATTATGACTTTTTCAACTAAAATAAGTGTGTTTGAAGGCATTTCTGTGCCTGAAATTGGTCAAAATTGAAGCTTTTGAGTAAGCAAAACTCTTTAAAAATGGCAATTTTGGTCACTGTGACGGTTTATAAAGTGGTTATTCAACATGAGGCATGATCCAATTGACATTTTGAATCATTTTTGGAACTTTCCAAAAAATCAATTTTCTGATGAAAAACGATGACTCCGGAGCTGTCGAAAGTTCCCAAAATGGTCAATATGGATGAAATTTTAACATTTAATCTTTTGACTCTAAATGACTGTTGGATGTGAATTATGACTTTTTCAACTAAAATAAGTGTGTTTAAAGGCATTTCTGTGCCTGAAATTGGTCAAAATTGAAGCTTTTGAGTAAGCAAAACTCTGTAAAAATGGCAATTTTGGTCACTGTGACGGTTTATAAAGTGGTTATTCAACATGAGGCACGATCCAATTGACATTTTAAATCATTTTTTGAACAGTCCAAAAAATCAATTTTCTGATGAAAAACGATGACTCCGGAGCTGTCGAAAGTTCCCAAAATGGTCAATATGGATGAAATTTTAACATTTAATCTTTTGACTCTAAATGACTGTTGGATGTGAATTATTTCTTTTTCAACTAAAATAAGTGTGTTTAAAGGCATTTCTGTGCCTGAATTGGTCAAAATTGAAGCTTTTGAGTAAGCAAAACTCTGTAAAAATGGCAATTTTGGTCACTGTGAGGGTTTATAAAGTGGTTATTCAACATGAGGCACGATCCAATTGACATTTTGAAACATTTTTGGAACAGTCAAAAAAATCCATTTTCGGATGAAAAACGATGACTCCGGAGCTGTCGAAAGTTCCCAAAATGGTCAATATGGATGAAATTTTAACATTTAATCTTTTGACTCTAAATGACTGTTGGATGTGAATTATGACTTTTTCAACTAAAATAAATGTGTTTGAAGGCATTTCTGTGCCTGAAATTGGTCAAAATTGAAGCTTTTGATTAAGCAAAACTCTGTAAAAATGGCAATTTTGGTCACTGTGAGGGTTTATAAAGTGGTTATTCAACATGAGGCATGATCCAATTGACATTTTGAATCATTTTTGGAACTTTCCAAAAAATCAATTTTCTGATGAAAAACGATGACTCCGGAGCTGTCGAAAGTTCCCAAAATGGTCAATATGGATGAAATTTTAACATTTAATCTTTTGACTCTAAATGACTGTTGGATGTGAAATATGACTTTTTCAACTAAAATAAGTGTGTTTAAAGGCATTTCTGTGCCTGAAATTGGTCAAAATGGAAGCTTTTGAGTAAGCAAAACTCTGTAAAAATGGCAATTTTTGTCACTTTGAGGTTTTAAAAAGTGGTTATTCAACATGAGGCACGATCCAATTGACATTTTGAATCATTTTTGGAACAGTCCAAAAAATCAATTTTCTGATGAAAAACGATGACTCCGGAGCTGTCGAAAGTTCCCAAAATGGTCAATATGGATGAAATTTTAACATTTAATCTTTTGACTCTAAATGACTGTTGGATGTGAATTATGACTTTTTCAACTAAAATAACTGTGTTTAAAGGCATTTCTGTGCCTGAAATCGGTCAAAATTGAAGCTTTTGAGTAAGCAAAACTCTGTAAAAATTGCAATTTTGGTCACTGTGGGGGTTTATAAAGTGGTTATTCAACATGAGGCATGATCCAATTGACATTTTGAATCATTTTTGGAACAGTCCAAAAAATCAATTTTCGGATGAAAAACGATGACTCCGGAGCTGTCGAAAGTTCCCAAAATGGTCAATATGGATGAAATTTTAACATTTAATCTTTTGACTCTAAATGACTGTTGGATGTGAATTATTTCTTTTCCAACTAAAATAAGTGTGTTTAAAGGCATTTCTGTGTCTGAAATTGGTCAAAATGGAAGCTTTTGAGAAAGCAAAACTCTGTAAAAATGGCAATTTTGGTCACTGTGACGGTTTATAAAGTGGTTATTCAACATGAGGCACAATCCAATTGACATTTTGAATCATTTTTTGAACAGTCCAAAAAATCAATTTTCTGATGAAAAACGATGACTCCGGAGCTGTCGAAAGTTCCCAAAATGGTCAATATGGATGAAATTTTAACATTTAATCTTTTGACTCTAAATGACTGTTGGATGTGAATTATTTCTTTTTCAACTAAAATAAGTGTGTTTAAAGGCATTTCTGTGCCTGAAATTGGTCAAAATGGAAGCTTTTGAGTAAGCAAAACTCTGTAAAAATGGCAATTTTTGTCACTTTGAGGTTTTAAAAAGTGGTTATTCAACATGAGGCACGATCCAATTGACATTTTGAATCATTTTTGGAACAGTCCAAAAAATCAATTTTCTGATGAAAAACGATGACTCCGGAGCTGTCGAAAGTTCCCAAAATGGTCAATATGGATGAAATTTTAACATTTAATCTTTTGACTCTAAATGACTGTTGGATGTGAATTATGACTTTTTCAACTAAAATAAGTGTGTTTAAAGGCATTTCTGTGCCTGAATTGGTCAAAATTGAAGCTTTTGAGTAAGCAAAACTCTGTAAAAATGGCAATTTTGGTCACTGTGAGGGTTTATAAAGTGGTTATTCAACATGAGGCACGATCCAATTGACATTTTGAAACATTTTTGGAACAGTCCAAAAAGTCAATTTTCTGATGAAAAATGATGACTCCGGAGCTGTCGAAAGTTCCCAAAATGGTCAATATGGATGAAATTTTAACAGTTAATCTTTTGACTCTAAATGACTGTTGGATGTGAATTATGACTTTTTCAACTAAAATAACTGTGTTTAAAGGCATTTCTGTGCCTGAAATCGGTCAAAACTGAAGCTTTTGAGTAAGCAAAACTCTGTAAAAATTGCAATTTTGGTCACTGTGGGGGTTTATAAAGTGGTTATTCAACATGAGGCACGATCCAAACGACATTTTGAATCATTTTTGGAACAGTCCAAAAAATCAATTTTCGGATGAAAAACGATGACTCCGGAGCTGTCGAAAGTTCCCAAAATGGTCAATATGGATGAAATTTTAACATTTAATCTTTTGACTCTAAATGACTGTTGGATGTGAATTATTTCTTTTCCAACTAAAATAAGTGTGTTTAAAGGCATTTCTGTGCCTGAAATTGGTCAAAATGGAAGCTTTTGAGTAAGCAAAACTCTGTAAAAATGGCAATTTTTGTCACTGTGAGGTTTTTATAAAGTGGTTATTCAACATGAGGCACGATCCAATTGACATTTTGAAACATTTTTGGAACAGTCCAAAAAGTCAATTTTCTGATGAAAAACGATGACTCCGGAGCTGTCGAAAGTTCCCAAAATGGTCAATATGGATGAAATTTTAACATTTAATCTTTTGACTCTAAATGACTGTTGGATGTGAATTATGACTTTGTCAACTAAAATAAGTGTGTTTAAAGTCATTTCTGTGCCTGAAACGGGTCAAAATGGAAGCTTTGAGTAAGCAAAACTCTGTAAAAATGGCAATTTTGGTCACTGTGAGGGTTTAAAAAGTGGTTATTCAACATGAGGCCCGATCCAATTGACATTTTGAATCATTTTTGGTACAGTCCAAAAAATCAATTTTCGGATGAAAAACGATAACTCCGGACCTGTCAAACGATCCCAAAATGGTCTATAATGATGAAATTTCAACATTTAATCTTTTGACTCTAAATGACTGTTGGATGTGAATTATGACTTTGTCAACTAAAATAAGTGTGTTTAAAGTCATTTCTGTGCCTGAAACGGGTCAAAATTTAAGCTTTTGAGTAAGCAAAACTCTCTAAAAATGGCAATGTTGGTCACTGTGAGGGTTTAAAAAGTGGTTATTCAACATGAGGCATGATCCAATTGACATTTTGAATCATTTTTGGTACAGTCCAAAAAAATCAATTTTCGGATGAAAAACGATGACTCCGGACCTGTCGAACGATCCCAAAATGGTCTATAATGATGAAATTTTAGCATTTAATCTTTTGACTCTAAATTACTGTTGGATGTGAATTATGACTTTGTCAACTAGAATAAGTGTGTTTAAAGTCATTTCTGTAGCTGAAACGGGTCAAAATGGAAGCTTTTGAGTAAGCAAAACTCTGTAAAAATAGCAATTTTGGTCACTGTGAGGGTTTAAAAAGTGGTTATTCAACCGGAGGCACGATCCAATCGACATTTTGAATCATTTTTGGTACAGACCAAAAAATCAATTTTCGGATGAAAAACGATGACTCCGGACCTGTCGAACGATCCCAAAATGGTCAATATGGATGAAATTTCAACATTTAATCTTTTGACTCGAAATGACTGTTGGATGTGAATTATGACTTTGTCAACTAAAATAAGTGTGTTTAAAGTCATTTCTGTGCCTGAAACGGGTCAAAATTGAAGCTTTTGAGTAAGCAAAACTCTGTAAAAATGGCAATTTTGGTCACTGTGAGGGTTTAAAAAGTGGTTATTCAACATGATGCACGATCCAATTGACATTTTGAATCATTTTTGGTACAGTCCAAAAAAATCAATTTTCGGATGAAAAACGATGACTCCGGACCTGTCGAACGATCCCAAAATGGTCTATAATGATGAAATTTCAACATTTAATCTTTTGACTCTAAATGACTGTTGGATGTGAATTATGACTTTGTCAACTAAAATAAGTGGGTTTAAAGTCATTTCTGTGCCTGAAACGGGTCAAAATTGAAGCTTTTGAGTAAGCCAAACTCTGTAAAAATGGCAATTTTGGTCACTGTGAGGGTTTAAAAAGTGGTTATTCAACATGATGCACGATCCAATTGACATTTTGAATCATTTTTGGTACAGTCCAAAAAAATCAATTTTCGGATGAAAAACTATGACTCCGGACCTGTCGAACGATCCCAAAATGGTCTATAATGATGAAATTTTAACATTTAATCTTTTGACTCTAAATGACTGTTGGATGTGAATTATGACTTTTTCAACTAAAATAAGTGTGTTTAAAGGCATTTCTGTGCCTGAATTGGTCAAAATTGAAGCTTTTGAGTAAGCAAAACTCTGTAAAAATGGCAATTTTGGTCACTGTGAGGGTTTATAAAGTGGTTATTCAACATGAGGCATGATCCAATTGACATTTTGAATCATTTTTGGAACTTTCCAAAAAATCAATTTCCGGATGAAAAACGATGACTCCGGAGCTGTCGAAAGTTCCCAAAATGGTCAATATGGGTGAAATTTTAACATTTAATCTTTTGACTCTAAATGACTGTTGGATGTGAATTATTTCTTTTCCAACTAAAATAAGTGTGTTTAAAGGCATTTCTGTGCCTGAAATTGGTCAAAATGGAAGCTTTTGAGTAAGAAAAACTCTGTAAAAATGGCAATTTTTGTCACTGTGAGGTTTTTATAAAGTGGTTATTCAACATGAGGCACGATCCAATTGACATTTTGAAACATTTTTGGAACAGTCCAAAAAGTCAATTTTCTGATGAAAAACGATGACTCCGGAGCTGTCGAAAGTTCCCAAAATGGTCAATATGGATGAAATTTTAATATTTAATCTTTTGACTCTAAATGACTGTTGGATGTGAATTATGACTTTTTCAACTAAAATAAGTGTGTTTAAAGGCATTTCTGTGCCTGAAATTGGTCAAAATTGAAGCTTTTGAGTAAGCAAAACTCTGTAAAAATGGCGATTTTGGTCACTGTGAGGTTTTAAAAAGTGGTTATTCAACATGAGGCACGATCCAATTGACATTTTGAATCATTTTTGGAACAGTCCAAAAAATCAATTTTCTGATGAAAAACGATGACTCCGGAGCTGTCGAAAGTTCCCAAAATGGTCAATATGGATGAAATTTTAACATTTAATCTTTTGACTCTAAATGACTGTTGGATGTGAATTATGACTTTTTCAACTAAAATAAGTGTGTTTGAAGGCATTTCTGTGCCTGAAATTGGTCAAAATTGAAGCTTTTGATTAAGCAAAACTCTGTAAAAATGGCAATTTTGGTCACTGTGAGGGTTTATAAAATGGTTATTCAACATGAGGCATGATCCAATTGACATTTTGAATCATTTTTGGAACAGTCCAAAAAATCAATTTTCGGATGAAAAACGATGACTCCGGAGCTGTCGAAAGTTCCAAAAATGGTCAATATGGATGAAATTTTAACATTTAATCTTTTGACTCTAAATGACTGTTGGATGTGAATTATGACTTTTTTCAACTAAAATAAGTGTGTTTAAAGGCATTTCTGTGCCTGAAATTGGTCAAAATTGAAGCTTTTGAGTAAGCAAAACTCTGTAAAAATTGCAATTTTGGTCACTGTGACGGTTTATAAAGTGGTTATTCAACATGAGGCACGATCCAATTGACATTTTGAATCATTTTTTGAACAGTCCAAAAAATAAATTTTCTGATGAAAAACGATGACTCCGGAGCTGTCGAAAGTTCCCAAAATGGTCAATATGGATGAAATTGTAACATTTAATCTTTTGACTCTAAATGACTGTTGGATGTGAATTATTTCTTTTTCAACTAAAATAAGTGTGTTTAAAGGCATTTCTGTGCCTGAAATTGGTCAAAATGGAAGCTTTTGAGTAAGCAAAACTCTGTAAAAATGGCAATTTTTGTCACTGTGAGGTTTTAAAAAGTGGTTATTCAACATGAGGCACGATCCAATTGACATTTTGAAACATTTTTGGAACAGTCCAAAAAGTCAATTTTCTGATGAAAAATGATGACTCCGGAGCTGTCGAAAGTTCCCAAAATAGTCAATATGGATGACATTTTAACATTTAATCTTTTGACTCTAAATGACTGTTGGATGTGAATTATGACTTTTTCAACTAAAATAAGTGTGTGTAAAGGCATTTCTGTGCCTGAAATTGGTCAAAATTGAAGCTTTTGAGTAAGCAAAACTCTGTAAAAATGGCGATTTTGGTCACTGTGAGGTTTTAAAAAGTGGTTATTCAACATGAGGCACGATCCAATTGACATTTTGAATCATTTTTGGAACAGTCCAAAAAATCAATTTTCTGATGAAAAACGATGACTCCGGGGCTGTCGAAAGTTCCCAAAATGGTCAATATGGATGAAATTTTAACATTTAATCTTTTGACTCTAAATGACTGTTGGATGTGAATTATGACTTTTTCAACTAAAATAAGTGTGTTTGAAGGCATTTCTGTGCCTGAAATTGGTCAAAATTGAAGCTTTTGATTAAGCAAAACTCTGTAAAAATGGCAATTTTGGTCACTGTGAGGGTTTATAAAGTGGTTATTCAACATGAGGCACGATCCAATTGACATTTTGAAACATTTTTGGAACTTTCCAAAAAATCAATTTTCTGATGAAAAACGATGACTCCGGAGCTGTCGAAAGTTCCCAAAATGGTCAATATGGATGAAATTTTAACATTTAATCTTTTGACTCTAAATGACTGTTGGATGTGAATTATGACTTTTTCAACTAAAATAAGTGTGTTTAAAGGCATTTCTGTGCCTGAAATTGGTCAAAATTGAAGCTTTTGAGTAAGCAAAGCTCTGTAAAAATGGCAATTTTGGTCACTGTGACGGTTTATAAAGTGGTTATTCAACATGAGGCACGATCCAATTTTCATTTTGAATCATTTTTTGAACAGTCCAAAAAATCAATTTTCTGATGAAAAACGATGACTCCGGAGCTGTCGAAAGTTCCCAAAATGGTCAATATGGATGAAATTTAAACATTTAATCTTTTGACTCTAAATGACTGTTGGATGTGAATTATTTCTTTTTCAACTAAAATAAGTGTGTTTAAAGGCATTTCTGTGCCTGAAATTGGTCAAAATGGAAGCTTTTGAGTAAGCAAAACTCTGTAAAAATGGCAATTTTTGTCACTTTGAGGTTTTAAAAAGTGGTTATTCAACATGAGGCACGATCCAATTGACATTTTGAATCATTTTTGGAACAGTCCAAAAAATCAATTTTCTGATGAAAAACGATGACTCCGGAGCTGTCGAAAGTTCCCAAAATGGTCAATATGGATGAAATTTTAACATTTATTCTTTTGACTCTAAATGACTGTTGGATGTGAATTATGACTTTTTCAACTAAAATAAGTGTGTTTAAAGGCATTTCTGTGCCTGAATTGGTCAAAATTGAAGCTTTTGAGTAAGCAAAACTCTGTAAAAATGGCAATTTTGGTCACTGTGAGGGTTTATAAAGTGGTTATTCAACATGAGGCACGATCCAATTGACATTTTGAAACATTTTTGGAACAGTCCAAAAAGTCAATTTTCTGATGAAAAATGATGACTCCGGAGCTGTCGAAAGTTCCCAAAATGGTCAATATGGATGAAATTTTAACATTTAATCTTTTGACTCTAAATGACTGTTGGATGTGAATTATGACTTTTTCAACTAAAATAACTGTGTTTAAAGGCATTTCTGTGCCTGAAATCGGTCAAAATTGAAGCTTTTGAGTAAGCAAAACTCTGTAAAAATTGCAATTTTGGTCACTGTGGGGGTTTATAAAGTGGTTATTCAACATGAGGCACGATCCAATTGACATTTTGAATCATTTTTGGAACAGTCCAAAAAATCAATTTTCGGATGAAAAACGATGACTCCGGAGCTGTCGAAAGTTCCCAAAATGGTCAATATGGATGAAATTTTAACATTTAATCTTTTGACTCTAAATGACTGTTGGATGTGAATTATTTCTTTTCCAACTAAAATAAGTGTGTTTAAAGGCATTTCTGTGCCTGAAATTGGTCAAAATGGAAGCTTTTGAGTAAGAAAAACTCTGTAAAAATGGCAATTTTTGTCACTGTGAGGTTTTTATAAAGTGGTTATTCAACATGAGGCACGATCCAATTGACATTTTGAAACATTTTTGGAACAGTCCAAAAAGTCAATTTTCTGATGAAAAACGATGACTCCGGAGCTGTCGAAAGTTCCCAAAATGGTCAATATGGATGAAATTTTAATATTTAATCTTTTGACTCTAATGGAAAGGGGCGACCACTCGGTCCCCCCGAACGTATGGCGGAGTACCACGATCCCCCCGGGAAGCCATCTTGGGCGGGAGGCGCGTCTCGGCTGGTATGCCCGAAGCGGCGTAGCCGGGGCGCGCCTTTTCCCGCCCTAGAGTGGGTTGGCCTAGACACTGACGCGGCTGGCCCCGCCCTAGGGGCAGGCAGGGGCGGGTTTACGCCCGCCCTGAAGACGGATAAAAGGAGAAGCAAGATCCGAAGGCATCCTCTTGTTCCTGTGCTCTGAAGCTGCACCTCCTCGCTGCAGGTGAGCTCGAGACGGAACGAAGAGCCAATTTTGAGCGTTGTAATCTTTCTTGTTTGTTTTCCAGATACTCTGTTGGAGAATGCCGAAGAAGGCGGGAAAGCGCATGACTACTGACCAGATGCTGCGCGTTCTTATGAAAGAGATGACTGAGTTAAAGAGGCGAATGGATGAAAACGAGGAAGGTGGACCGAAACGTCCTTTGGCGGGAGCAGCCCCGGGAGGGAAAAACAAGAGGCCCAGGAGAGGGAGAGCTGTGGAAGACATCCCGGGCCCTAGTGCTCCGCTAGAGACACCCACCCCTGTGCCGGAGGGAGGGAATCCGATTCCCGTTGTGGTCACCCCCGTGTCCGGGGACGATATGCCGCCTGAGCTGGCAGCACAACTAGCAGCGTGGTTGGGTAAAGATAGTGAGGGCGCCACGGCTGTCGACGCGCAGGTGCTGATGAAGCAACTGCGTGAGTCACGGGAAGCAGCGAAGGTATCCACACCGGCTGCGGTAGTAGAGAAGCCACAGGGGACAGGTTCGGTCGCAGAGACGCCGTCCGGTTCAGGTAAGCGGCCATTGCCGATTGCAAGGGATGAGTCAGCACCTTCTCGTAGGGAGAGGGTGGGTCAGCATGTTCCCTTGGCTATTAAGGAGAAGATATGGGCGGGAGAATATGTAAACATTTTCTCGTTGCTTACTGATCACTATGAAATGGAGCATGTTAAGGGCCAGAAGGATCTCATGCATCCGAGTGTTTGGCGCGCAAAAATGGCCGCCTTTAAGGTGAACGAAAATATTGGCAATTGGGGCAAAGCGTGGGGGGTCTTTACATCGATCTTGGGGGAACGAAGGCCCGATCTGCTGCACGAATTGCCGATTTATCAGTCTCGAATCATGGGGTACTCGGTGTCACATGAGGGTAACCATTGGTTCTGCTATGATAATCTGTTTAGAAAGGCTAAAGAACATGATAAAAGCTTAACTTGGGATTGTTATGATTCTGTGTCTTGGGATAAAATGAAGGAGACTGGTATGTTGAAAGTGCCATTGGTGGGAAGTAACGTTGGCGAATCCTACCGCCAGTATGCGGGGACGCCCTTTCGATCAGGTACAGGTACCGACAATTACTCGAGGCCTGCCGGAAATACAGGAAAAAGGGGGGTTTGTTGGAACTTCAACAGGGGAAAATGTACCAGGCCCCAGGGATCGTGCAAATTTAGGCACGAATGTAGTGGGTGTGGGCAATCATCCCATCCTGAGTCCACGTGCAGAGCCAAAACGGGTGATAACGGGGGTAGAGGAGGCGCCAAACAGGTCTAGTATAGTCCGAGGGGCGCCTTTACCTACCCCGATTGATACCTTGGCGATGATTCCTTGGCTCAGTGAATACCCGGATTGTACTTCTGCTGGGGTGTTGCGGAACGGGTTTTCTTATGGTTTCCGCATCCCAGTGGGGGACTTTCAAGGTGCAGCGAAATGTAGAAATCAGCTATCGGTCTTCCAGCATACGACCGTGGTACAGGATAAGATCAGGAAAGAGGTGACTCGAGGTCGAGTCGCCGGTCCGTTTAGTGTACCACCGGTTCCTAACTTTGTTTGTTCCCCCTTAGGTGTGGTCCCAAAGAAGGACCCGGGTGAGTTTCGGCTGATACACAATTTATCAGCCCCACGTGGTCTTTCCGTAAACGAAGCGATAGACCCGGAAGTGTGTTCGGTGCGGTACACATCCTTCGATGAGGCCGTAGCCATTTTGAATCGCCTGGGGCCAGGGGCGCTGATGGCAAAATCTGATATCGAGTCAGCGTTCCGGTTGCTCCCGGTACATCCAGACGATCAGCGTCTCCTAGGTTTCATGTTTCAGGGTCATTATTACATGGATAGGTGTATGCCGATGGGGTGCTCTATATCTTGTGCCTATTTCGAAAAATTCAGTACTTTTCTACAATGGGTCTTCACAAGGAAGACGGGTTTCCGAAATGTGATGCATTACCTTGACGATTTTTTGTTCCAGGGGGTGGCCGGGGATCCGGAATGTGGGCAGGCTTTGGCTCAATTTTGTGTTTTAATGAATCAGTTTGGCGTGCCATTGGCACCAGGTAAGACTGTGGGGCCTTCCACTTGCCTCGAGTTTCTGGGGATCGAGTTGGATTCCGAGGAAGGGTGTTTTCGTTTACCTGCCGAAAAAGTGTCAAAGTTCAGGACATCCCTGCAAATATGTATAAATGGATCCAAGGTTAAGCTGCATCAGTTACAGCAGCTAGTTGGCCAGTTGAATTTTGCCCTGAGGGTTATACCAATGGCCCGCCCCTTTTCTCGTTCGATTGCTCAAACCATGGTCGGCCTGAAGGAGGGCCATCATCGCACGAGGCTCTCGGCTGAGGTCCGCCAGGACATGCGCATTTGGTTGGCATTCCTGGCGGATTTCAATGGTCGAGTCGTCTGGAATAAACCAGCCGTGTCCTCTGATGAGCTGGGGCTGTGGACGGATTCGGCAGGGAGTATAGGTTTTGGTGCCATCTTCGGCACAAGATGGTCTGCACAAAAGTGGCCGACATGGTGGCATGACAGTGGGCTGACAAGTAACATTGCTTTCCTGGAACTTTTCCCCATTTTAGTAGCCCTGAAAACTTGGCCCGAAGGGTTCATGGATCACTCTGTGGTATTCTGGTCTGACAATATGACCGTGGTCGAGTGTATCAATAGCCAGGCAGCACGATGCAAGTGGATTTTGAGACTACTCAAAGAAATTGTTTTACTGTGTATGCAATTGAATGTGTTATTCAAAGCAAGACATGTCCCAGGGGTAATGAACCAGGCAGCTGATGCACTGTCTCGTTTTCGTATGCAGGCTTTCTGGGGTTTTCTTCCCACAGCGGACCCGGAGCCAGCACCCTTTCCCGAAGCTCTCTGGTCTCTCGGTGCCCGGACTTCGTAACCTCGTGGGAGAGAGTTTAGCACCCAGGACGAGGAAGGCATATGAAGGGGCGTTCCGGTCCTATTTGGCCTTTTTGGGGACTGATAGAGAGGAGCTTTGGGGCCAGGAAGAGTGGGTGGTGAATTTTCTGATGTCCTTACATCGGGTCGGGAAATCGGTGGCCACGGCTCAGAGGCATCGGGCTGCCATTTCCTTTGTTGCAAGGGCCCACGGGATCCTTGACCCGACAGCGTCTTTCGTTGTACAGAAAGCGCTACGAGGGTGGCAACGCCTTGAGGGTCGCAGAGTAGATGAAAGGCGCCCGATAGGTTTAGATAGGCTGGCCCAGTTGCTATCCAGACTCCCTGCTACGTGTTCTTCTCAGTTTGAGACGGTGTTATTCCGAGCCGCTTTTACGCTGGCATTCCATGGGGCTATGCGGGTAAGCGAACTAGTGGCGAGGAACAAGCAGGATGTGACAGGAGGATTGTGCCTGGAGCACGTCCAGATCAGAGGGGAGACGATGACGGTCTCGTTTGTCAGGTCCAAAACCGATCAAAGTGGGATGGGTGACTGCGTAATCATACGCAGGATTCCCGGGTCCTCCATGTGCCCGGTAAGGTGTCTAGAAGATTATTTAACACGGAGGGTGGCATCATGGGGGGGGACCTTGTTGAGACACGCTGACGCCACCCCACTGACAAAGTTTCAGTTTCAGCGGGTGCTTGCGATGTCGATTGCCGCTGCGGGCTTGAACCCGGGCGAGTTTGGGACCCATTCCTTTCGGATAGGGGCTGCTACAGAAGCTACAGCCAGGGGTCTGGATGTGGAACAAGTTAAACGGGTGGGGCGTTGGTCCTCCAATTGTTATAAAAGGTATGTGCGTTTGCACATGTTGTGAAGCTGTAACAATGTACTCACGCTTCTTGTTTTTGTTTGGTTTTCAGTTGCGCAAGCCTACAAGGCGGGGCGGACTTTGCAGTCGACCCAACACCGGGCCAGCGGTCAGACATCACCGGCTGTGAAAAGGGAGGTGTGGGTCGTGGGCCACTCATACGTGAGATGTGCCGCAGACGTATTCAAGGCAGGTGATATGATTCACGTAGCTGGGGAATACGGGTACAGTGTGTCCTTCTACGGAAGAGGCGGTCTCTGTATTGACCAGTTTCAATCATTTTTTGAGGGTTTGCTAGGGCGGACGAGGTCACCGCCGTCTGTAGTCATAGTACATCTTGGGGGTAATGATTTGGTCACCACTGGTAGACGACTTCTCCTTGAGGCGATGCTTTCCACTGTAAGTTGGTTAGCGAGGAGAGTTCCAGGGTGCACAATTGCATGGTCCCATATGATCCCACGAAAAGTGTGGCGGGGGGCTATTTCGGTTCCTGCTTTAAATCATTCTGTTAGAAAGCTTAATAATAAAGTGAGTAGGTTGTTCCGTTCCAAGACACTGCATTCTATTTCACATGGGTGTATTAATGATGACAGTATGTATGTGGGGGATGGAGTGCATTTGTCTCGGGTGGGGAATGAGTTACTCATAGGAGACTTCTTAGCATGGCTAAAAACGTTACACCATGACCTTTAGGTAGGAGTGTTGTGGGGGGTCCGGATAGCCGGTCAACTATCCGGCCTGTGGCGGTAAGGTCATGATCGGTGAGCACTAATTGGAAGATCCCTATGAGTGGGCGTCACCCAGCACGGATGGGAGCGCTCGGGGGAGGTGGCCATTGGCCCCTCAACGGGGAGGCGGTCCCTTCTAAGGATGGGTCGCCGAAAGAAAAGGAAAGGCGGTCAAGGCCCCTTCCTGGGTAGGAGGTGTTACAGCCCCCTCCTGGGGAATTTCCCAGGGCCAGGACGTCTGCGACGGCAGATGTGGTAAGTTGTGTGGGGTTTGGGGGGGGGGTCTACGCTACCTTCTAGATACCTCACACGAGTCCTCGTACGACCTCTAAGTGGCGTCGAGTTTTATTGGGGCCCCCGTCAAGTCAAGGGAAATTGGTAATTGCACTTGAGGTACGCCTCTGGGCCGCCCCTCACAAGTGAGGGCGATATTTCTGGGTTAGGGATCTTGACACCGGTTACGACCTTGCCGTTGGCCCTTAAACGTTAGGATGTACAATTTCAAAATTTCAAGTAAATGTTTTGTAGGATGTTAGTTCGGCTAGGAGAACCTTTGTATTAGAGAATCTGTTAAGGTTAGCCAAACATCGCAATGTGGTAATGAAATTGTACATAATATGAAACTGTTTATTTAATGTTTTAATTTTGTTTCATATTTTAATAAATACGGCCGGGAGGGTTACTCCCTCCCGTCTTCCAAAGACTTCAGAACTGTTTCCGGTTTCCCATCCTTGGGGATTGTGTTGAGAGGGGGTGGCGGGTATCTCAGCCATATGGAAAGGGGTGACCACTCGGTCCCCCCGAACGTATGGCGGAGTACCACGATCCCCCCGGGAAGCCATTTTGGGCGGGAGGCGCGTCTCGGCTGGTATGCCCGAAGCGGCGTAGCCGGGGCGCGCCTTTTCCCGCCCTAGAGTGGGTTGGCCTAGACACTGACGCGGCTGGCCACGCCCTAGGGGCAGGCAGGGGCGGGTTTACGCCCGCCCTGAAGACGGATAAAAGGAGAAGCAAGATCCGAAGGCATCCTCTTGTTCCTGTGCTCTGAAGCTGCACCTCCTCGCTGCACGTGAGCTCGAGACGGAACGAAGAGCCAATTTTGACCCACCCACCAGCCCCTGAGGACAGCAAGTGGTTTTGAATAAAGTTGATGGATAACTCTGATTTTCGTTTACAGGTTGTGGTATTATCGTGATGATTTTGAGTATGTAATAAAGAATGGTCAATTTGGTGTTACGTTTCGTAAATTAGGAAATTCTGCTTTAAGTGTTCATTGGTAAGCATGCTTTTAATAAAAGTGTAGTTGCTACGGTCTTTTTAGTTTAGTCATTTAGTTAGCATTGTCGTATTTATTTTGGTCGGGCGGTAAGGTCATGATCGGTGAGCACTAATTGGAAGATCCCTATGAGTGGGCGTCACCCAGCACGGATGGGAGCGCTCGGGGGAGGTGGCCATTGGCCCCTCAACGGGGAGGCGGTCCCTTCTAAGGATGGGTCGCCGAAAGAAAAGGAAAGGCGGTCAAGGCCCCTTCCTGGGTAGGAGGGGTTACAGCCCCCTCCTGGGGAATTTCCCGGGGCCAGGACTTCTGCGACGGCAGATGTGGTAAGTTGTGTGGGGTTTGGGGGGGGTCTACGCTACCTTCTAGATACCTCACACGAGTCCTCGTACGACCTCTAAGTGGCGTCGAGTTTTATTGGGGCCCCCGTCAAGTCAAGGGAAATTGGTAATTGCACTTGAGGTACGCCTCTGGGCCGCCCCTCACAAGTGAGGGTGATATTTCTGGGTTAGGGATCTTGACACCGGTTACGACCTTGCCGTTGGCCCTTAAACGTTAGGATGTACAATTTCAAAATTTCAAGTAAATGTTTTGTAGGATGTTAGTTCGGCTAGGAGAACCTTTGTATTAGAGAATCTGTTAAGGTTAGCCAAACATCGCAATGTGGTAATGAAATTGTACATAATATGAAACTGTTTATTTAATGTTTTAATTTTGTTTCATATTTTAATAAATACGGCCGGGAGGGTTACTCCCTCCCGTCTTCCAAAGACTTCAGAACTGTTTCCGGTTTCCCATCCTTGGGGATTGTGTTCAGAGGGGGTGGCGGGTATCTCAGCCATAATGACTGTTGGATGTGAATTATTTCTTTTCCAACTAAAATAAGTGTGTTTGAAGGCATTTCTGTGCCTGAAATTGGTCAAAATTGAAGCTTTTGAGTAAGCAAAACTCTGTAAAAATGGCAATTTTGGTCACTGTGAGGGTTTATAAAGTGGTTATTCAACATGAGGCATGATCCAATTGACATTTTGAATCATTTTTGGAACTTTCCAAAAAATCAATTTCCGGATGAAAAACGATGACTCCGGAGCTGTCGAAAGTTCCCAAAATGGTCAATATGGATGAAATTTTAACATTTAATCTTTTGACTCTAAATGACTGTTGGATGTGAATTATTTCTTTTCCAACTAAAATAAGTGTGTTTAAAGGCATTTCTGTGCCTGAAATTGGTCAAAATGGAAGCTTTTGAATAAGAAAAACTCTGTAAAAATGGCAATTTTTGTCACTGTGAGGTTTTTATGAAGTGGTTATTCAACATGAGACACCATCCAATTGACATTTTGAAACATTTTTGGAACAGTCCAAAAAGTCAATTTTCTGATGAAAAACGATGACTCCGGAGCTGTCGAAAGTTCCCAAAATGGTCAATATGGATGAAATTTTAATATTTAATCTTTTGACTCTAAATGACTGTTGGATGTGAATTATGACTTTTTCAACTAAAATAAGTGTGTTTAAAGGCATTTCTGTGCCTGAAATTGGTCAAAATTGAAGCTTTTGAGTAAGCAAAACTCTGTAAAAATGGCAATTTTGGTCACTGTGAGGGTTCATAAAATGGCTATTCAACATGAGACACGATCCAATTGACATTTTGAATCATTTTTGGAACAGTCCAAAAAATCAATTTCCGGATGAAAAACGATGACTCCGGAGCTGTCGAAAGTTCCCAAAATGGTCAATATGGATGAAATTTTAACATTTAATCTTTTGACTCTAAATGACTGTTGGATGTGAATTATGACTTTTTTCAACTAAAATAACTGTGTTTAAAGGCATTTCTGTGCCTGAAATTGGTCAAAATTGAAGCTTTTGAGTAAGCAAAACTCAGTAAAAATTGCAATTTTGGTCACTGTGACGGTTTATAAAGTGGTTATTCAACATGAGGCAAGATCCAATTGACATTTTGAATCATTTTTTGAACAGTCCAAAAAGTCAATTTTCTGATGAAAAACGATGACTCCGGAGCTGTCGAAAGTTCCCAAAATGGTCAATATGGATGAAATTTTAACATTTAATCTTTTGACTCTAAATGACTGTTGGATGTGAATTATGACTTTTCCAACTAAAATAAGTGTGTTTAAAGGCATTTCTGTGCCTGAAATTGGTCAAAATGGAAGCTTTTGAGTAAGCAAAACTCTGTAAAAATGGCAATTTTGGTCACTGTGAGGTTTTAAAAAGTGGTTATTCAACATGAGGCACGATCCAATTGACATTTTGAATTGTTTTGGAACAGTCCAAAAAATCAATTTCCGGATGAAAAACGATGACTCCGGAGCTGTCGAAAGTTCCCAAAATGGTCAATATGGATGAAATTTTAACATTTAATCTTTTGACTCTAAATGACTGTTGGATGTGAATTGTGACTTTTTCAACTAAAATAAGTGTGTTTGAAGGCATTTCTGTGCCTGAAATTGGTCAAAATTGAAGCTTTTGAGTAAGCAAAACTCTGTAAAAATGGCAATTTTGGTCACTGTGAGGGTTTATAAAGTGGTTATTCAACATGAGGCATGATCCAATTGACATTTTGAATCATTTTTAGAACTTTCCAAAAAATCAATTTTCTGATGAAAAACAATGACTCCGGAGCTGTTGAAAGTTCCCAAAATGGTCAATATGGATGAAATTTTAACATTTAATCTTTTGACTCTAAATGACTGTTGAATGTGAATTATTTCTTTTCCAACTAAAATAAGTGTGTTTAAAGGCATTTCTGTGCCTGAAATTGGTCAAAATGGAAGCTTTTGAGTAAGAAAAACTCTGTAAAAATGGCAATTTTGGTCACTGTGAGGGTTTATAAAGTGGTTATTCAACATGAGGCACGATCCAATTCACATTTTGAATCATTTTTGGAACTGTCCAAAAAATCAATTTTCTGATGAAAAACAATGACTCCGGAGCTGTCGAAAGTTCCCAAAATGGTCAATATGGATGAAATTTTAACATTTAATCTTTTGACTCTAAATGACTGTTGGATGTGAATTATGACTTTTCCAACTAAAATAAGTGTGTTTAAAGGCATTTCTGTGCCTGAAATTGGTCAAAATGGAAGCTTTTGAGTAAGCAAAACTCTGTAAAAATGGCAATTTTGGTCACTGTGAGGTTTTAAAAAGTGGTTATTCAACATGAGGCACGATCCAATTGACATTTTGAATTGTTTTGGAACAGTCCAAAAAATCAATTTCCGGATGAAAAACGATGACTCCGGAGCTGTCGAAAGTTCCCAAAATGGTCAATATGGATGAAATTTTAACATTTAATCTTTTGACTCTAAATGACTGTTGGATGTGAATTATGACTTTTTCAACTAAAATAAGCGTGTTTGAAGGCATTTCTGTGCCTGAAATTGGTCAAAATTGAAACTTTTGAGTAAGCAAAACTCTGTAAAAATGGCAATTTTGGTCACTGTGAGGGTTTATAAAGTGGTTATTCAACATGAGGCATGATCCAATTGACATTTTGAATCATTTTTGGAACTTTCCAAAAAATCAATTTTCTGATGAAAAACGATGACTCCGGAGCTGTTGAAAGTTCCCAAAATGGTCAATATGGATGAAATTTTAACATTTAATCTTTTGACTCTAAATGACTGTTGGATGTGAATTATTTCTTTTCCAACTAAAATAAGTGTGTTTAAAGGCATTTCTGTGCCTGAAATTGGTCAAAATGGAAGCTTTTGAGTAAGAAAAACTCTGTAAAAATGGCAATTTTGGTCACTGTGAGGTTTTAAAAAGTGGTTATTCAACATGAGGCACGATCCAATTGACATTTTGAATTGTTTTGGAACAGTCCAAAAAATCAATTTCCGGATGAAAAACGATGACTCCGGAGCTGTCGAAAGTTCCCAAAATGGTCAATATGGATGAAATTTTAACATTTAATCTTTTGACTCTAAATGACTTTTGGATGTGAATTATGACTTTTTCAACTAAAATAAGTGTGTTTGAAGGCATTTCTGTGCCTGCAATTGGTCAAAATTGAAGCTTTTGAGTAAGCAAAACTCTGTAAAAATGGCAATTTTGGTCACTGTGAGGGTTTATAAAGTGGTTATTCAACATGAGGCATGATCCAATTGACATTTTGAATCATTTTTGGAACTTTCCAAAAAATCAATTTCCGGATGAAAAACGATGACTCCGGAGCTGTCGAAAGTTCCCAAAATGGTCAATATGGATGAAATTTTAACATTTAATCTTTTGACTCTAAATGACTGTTGGATGTGAATTATTTCTTTTCCAACTAAAATAAGTGTGTTTAAAGGCATTTCTGTGCCTGAAATTGGTCAAAATGGAAGCTTTTGAGTAAGCAAAACTCTGTAAAAATGGCAATTTTGGTCACTGTGAGGGTTTATAAAGTGGTTATTCAACATGAGGCATGATCCAATTGACATTTTGAATCATTTTTAGAACTTTCCAAAAAATCAATTTTCTGATGAAAAACAATGACTCCGGAGCTGTTGAAAGTTCCCAAAATGGTCAATATGGATGAAATTTTAACATTTAATCTTTTGACTCTAAATGACTGTTGAATGTGAATTATTTCTTTTCCAACTAAAATAAGTGTGTTTAAAGGCATTTCTGTGCCTGAAATTGGTCAAAATGGAAGCTTTTGAGTAAGAAAAACTCTGTAAAAATGGCAATTTTGGTCACTGTGAGGGTTTATAAAGTGGTTATTCAACATGAGGCACGATCCAATTCACATTTTGAATCATTTTTGGAACTGTCCAAAAAATCAATTTTCTGATGAAAAACAATGACTCCGGAGCTGTCGAAAGTTCCCAAAATGGTCAATATGGATGAAATTTTAACATTTAATCTTTTGACTCTAAATGACTGTTGGATGTGAATTATGACTTTTCCAACTAAAATAAGTGTGTTTAAAGGCATTTCTGTGCCTGAAATTGGTCAAAATGGAAGCTTTTGAGTAAGCAAAACTCTGTAAAAATGGCAATTTTGGTCACTGTGAGGTTTTAAAAAGTGGTTATTCAACATGAGGCACGATCCAATTGACATTTTGAATTGTTTTGGAACAGTCCAAAAAATCAATTTCCGGATGAAAAACGATGACTCCGGAGCTGTCGAAAGTTCCCAAAATGGTCAATATGGATGAAATTTTAACATTTAATCTTTTGACTCTAAATGACTGTTGGATGTGAATTATGACTTTTTCAACTAAAATAAGCGTGTTTGAAGGCATTTCTGTGCCTGAAATTGGTCAAAATTGAAGCTTTTGAGTAAGCAAAACTCTGTAAAAATGGCAATTTTGGTCACTGTGAGGGTTTATAAAGTGGTTATTCAACATGAGGCATGATCCAATTGACATTTTGAATCATTTTTGGAACTTTCCAAAAAATCAATTTTCTGATGAAAAACGATGACTCCGGAGCTGTTGAAAGTTCCCAAAATGGTCAATATGGATGAAATTTTAACATTTAATCTTTTGACTCTAAATGACTGTTGGATGTGAATTATTTCTTTTCCAACTAAAATAAGTGTGTTTAAAGGCATTTCTGTGCCTGAAATTGGTCAAAATGGAAGCTTTTGAGTAAGAAAAACTCTGTAAAAATGGCAATTTTGGTCACTGTGAGGTTTTAAAAAGTGGTTATTCAACATGAGGCACGATCCAATTGACATTTTGAATTGTTTTGGAACAGTCCAAAAAATCAATTTCCGGATGAAAAACGATGACTCCGGAGCTGTCGAAAGTTCCCAAAATGGTCAATATGGATGAAATTTTAACATTTAATCTTTTGACTCTAAATGACTGTTGGATGTGAATTGTGACTTTTTCAACTAAAATAAGTGTGTTTGAAGGCATTTCTGTGCCTGAAATTGGTCAAAATTGAAGCTTTTGAGTAAGCAAAACTCTGTAAAAATGGCAATTTTGGTCACTGTGAGGGTTTATAAAGTGGTTATTCAACATGAGGCATGATCCAATTGACATTTTGAATCATTTTTAGAACTTTCCAAAAAATCAATTTTCTGATGAAAAACAATGACTCCGGAGCTGTTGAAAGTTCCCAAAATGGTCAATATGGATGAAATTTTAACATTTAATCTTTTGACTCTAAATGACTGTTGAATGTGAATTATTTCTTTTCCAACTAAAATAAGTGTGTTTAAAGGCATTTCTGTGCCTGAAATTGGTCAAAATGGAAGCTTTTGAGTAAGAAAAACTCTGTAAAAATGGCAATTTTGGTCACTGTGAGGGTTTATAAAGTGGTTATTCAACATGAGGCACGATCCAATTCACATTTTGAATCATTTTTGGAACTGTCCAAAAAATCAATTTTCTGATGAAAAACAATGACTCCGGAGCTGTCGAAAGTTCCCAAAATGGTCAATATGGATGAAATTTTAACATTTAATCTTTTGACTCTAAATGACTGTTGGATGTGAATTATGACTTTTCCAACTAAAATAAGTGTGTTTAAAGGCATTTCTGTGCCTGAAATTGGTCAAAATGGAAGCTTTTGAGTAAGCAAAACTCTGTAAAAATGGCAATTTTGGTCACTGTGAGGTTTTAAAAAGTGGTTATTCAACATGAGGCACGATCCAATTGACATTTTGAATTGTTTTGGAACAGTCCAAAAAATCAATTTCCGGATGAAAAACGATGACTCCGGAGCTGTCGAAAGTTCCCAAAATGGTCAATATGGATGAAATTTTAACATTTAATCTTTTGACTCTAAATGACTGTTGGATGTGAATTATGACTTTTTCAACTAAAATAAGCGTGTTTGAAGGCATTTCTGTGCCTGAAATTGGTCAAAATTGAAACTTTTGAGTAAGCAAAACTCTGTAAAAATGGCAATTTTGGTCACTGTGAGGGTTTATAAAGTGGTTATTCAACATGAGGCATGATCCAATTGACATTTTGAATCATTTTTGGAACTTTCCAAAAAATCAATTTTCTGATGAAAAACGATGACTCCGGAGCTGTTGAAAGTTCCCAAAATGGTCAATATGGATGAAATTTTAACATTTAATCTTTTGACTCTAAATGACTGTTGGATGTGAATTATTTCTTTTCCAACTAAAATAAGTGTGTTTAAAGGCATTTCTGTGCCTGAAATTGGTCAAAATGGAAGCTTTTGAGTAAGAAAAACTCTGTAAAAATGGCAATTTTGGTCACT